>NW_006206682.1:546200-646182 GCF_000334495.1 Tupaia belangeri chinensis
CTCTCTCTCTCTCTCTCTCTGTTTCTCTCTCTGGTCAAATTAAAATAAATGAATAAATAAATAAATTATATAAAATATATTATTTTAAATGAGCTCCTTCACCCACTGTTTCCATAAACAACAATGCTGATGGACTTTATTGCCATATCTGATACCCTACAGACATAAACTCTTTTCCTCTTAGAAAGCCTCAAAACTAAAATCATTTGTGCCTCAATTATTTCAGATTTCTTTATCCTGATTTACTTCTTAGTATACTCCCCTCAGCTTCAATGCAAAAGTATTTTATCTATAGAAAGGAAATTTTCCTTGCACTGGTGATTCTCTTTTGTATTAGTTAGGGTTGCAAGCAACAGAAACTAACTTCAGTCAATTGATTGTAAGCACTTTACTAAAGAGATACAGTCATGCTCCTAGTAAATTTTGGTCAATGACAGAGCACATATATAACAGTGGCCTTATAAAAATATACTACAAGTATAATATTAGGATTAGGACTAAAATTCCAGGATCAAAGACTAAAATCTCCCTGCAGAACTGATCAGATAAAAAACTGCCACCAGTGCTCTCTAATACCAATGTTGTTCAATTCCAATAAGTAGGCATTGCAACTACTGGCAGCCCCGAAAGACTTGGCCACTAGGATCACCAGCTAAAAGGATTTCATGGATAGCCTCTTTCCTCAAATTTCTCTTTTCTGAATTAAAGACTACCTTGGGAGAATCTACTTGGTGGACTTTACAAGAGGTTTAAAACTAGAGTTTAACAAGTTTACCTTGGGGAAGCAGGGCTCATTCATTAATTATATAATGCTACATAATAAATTAAACCAAAACTTTGCATCTTGAAATAATAACCATTTACTATGTCATAGTCTGAGGATTAGGAATCCAGGAGTGGGACAACTGGAGCCCAGTTAACCACATCCAAGTTCATGTTCACGGCCATGGATTGAAGTCCTGTTACTCATCATGTAGGCATCTCTGTAGGGCTTCCTGAGCATCCTCGTGATATGGCACCTGGAATGCTCCACAGTGAGCAATCTCAGAGGCCCAAGAGTTCCAAGTCTTAAAACTTATTCTCAGATATGACATGCCACTGCCTCTGCCTTATTCTACTGGTCACACAGAGTGACCCTGGTATGACATGTAAGGAGACTATGTAAGCACATGAGTATAGGGGGTGGAGGAGAAATCACTGAAGGACCACTTAAACGCCAGTCACTGTGTTCATTTGCATTCTCCCAACTCTGCATAGTCCTTTTCTTCATTAAGTTCTAGCCATGTTTTGTCCTATCTAATATCTTTCCTGGGAACAAAAAGACTTTGTTTCTCATTTCCATACCATTTACTATTGTACTTTCTTATATAAGGCAAATATTTATGCATAAATTAAGGTTTTAAATAACATTTGTTTAACCTGAGAAATTATGTATTCTCTAAACTATAAAAATTTAATACTGATCCTGTTTTTAATGTTCTCTTAAAACAACTATATTAAGGGAACCAGCAGTTAGCGTAATGGCTATGTCGCTGGACTCCCACGTAGTCGACCGCGGTTCGCGTCTGGGCACCGGTGGCTTAAAACTCATGCTGGGCACATGTGCATGTGTGCCCAAGATCCCAAGAGGAGAATGGAGGAGAAGGGATTGCGGCGTGACCATCCCCCCTGGGGGGTGATTTCTCGCTTTCTGTCTCTATGTCTCTCTCTCTGTCTGTCTGGCAAGCGTACATGCCCTATAACGAAAACCTCTCCAAAAAAAAAAAAAACTACTATATTAAGAGAACATTAAAACTACTATATTACCTTGAAACCTGGAGTGCACAAGAGTGACCATATGTCAGATATTACTCAAGTTTTAGGTGGTATGAAATAGGGCTCTGTTTAATCTACCCTCATTTTAAACTTGAATCAATTTTTAAGAAAATGTATATATACGCCAATATTTCTGTACTTATCTGACAGAGCAAGATAGTTTATGTTTCAATATCATATCATCAAGCATATAGTAAATATAGTACTTATTTATCCAACAAATCTTTACTTATTCAATAAATATTTATTGAATAACACCAATTATGTTTCTTGAATCAGGTTCTAATTCTAATGCCCTATTGTGTATGAGGAGATTCTACATATCTTTTTTCTTTAAATTTTTTTTTTTAATTTCCAGAGGGTGAATTCACTCCCCAGAGAGACACAGAGAAAGAGAAAGTACCCCCCACCCCATGGGGCAAGGTCACACAGCAATCACATCTCCATTTCTCCAACCTCTCGGGGCACACGTACACTTGCCCTGCATATTTTTCAAGCCACTGGAGCTGAGATTCAAATCACAGTTGGCCATGTGAGATCTGGCTCCCTTTACCACTAGGAGACAGCTGGCCCTAGGTATTTTTTTCCTATGTATATAACATTCTGAAGCACAAAGTATTACACTGGCACAGATGGTTTAGAAGTCTTGCATTCCTTATGAATTAAAGACCTAAACAGAATTTGACAACAAGTAACCCAACGTGAAATCAATGTACATCTGGATTGTATGTATTAGCAGTAGCTTAAGATTAATTGCCTAAGGAAGTGGGGGGGGGAATCCACCATGTGGATTATTATAAGACCCACTTTAAACTAATGAGGTAGTCATTGTAAGTACCCTACACCTGATACGCATGAGTAGTTACACTCAGGTTGGAAGAGATTGGTGAAGAGCTACATTTTATGCTTGGTTAATACTAAATTTAGCTACCCTTTCTGGATAAAAATGAATGTACAAGTGTTGATAGACATTCTATTTCTTTTTACCTTGAACATGAGCTGTTTATTTCAAAGTTGTACTGTTTTGCAAACAATGAAGGCTTCAGATCTTCATATATATAAATTACTCAGATCTAAGTCAGAAACCCGAAGTGGACTCACATGTGAGCTACTTGGAGACCTCTCCAGAGAATGAATGTTTAGAGTGAGAGCCCAAGGAACAGGAGCTCAGATCAAATTAGCTGCTGCTTTATAGGAAAAAAGTCATGATCCCATCCCCATCAGTGCCTTTGTCCACTGGGTAGAGGTTTTTGGCTAAAATCCTGATTTTGTGTACAACACAGGAGAAACCCATTTGTCCTTGGCCCACACTCTAGTATGGCTTAGCATAGCATTGCCTGGTTCATTATACTCTCACATTCTATGGTAAACAAAACTGTGAGGCTGGGTCCAGTCACTGTGGCTCAGCAGCAATGCAAGAACACTGCAAGACCAGAGGCCATATGGCTGGTCACAGTTTCAGATCCCTGGGTCAACTTGAAAACACACCAGATACACAAACTGGCATCTAGGATTCAGAGGAGGTAGAGGACTGACGAAAGGGGATTATAATGTGATGAGACACTGCTGGACTGCTGGGGAGGCTCGCTCTCTCTGTCATATTGAACTATTGTGAAATTCATGTTTGTTTGTTTGTTAATTTGTTTGTTTTTGAGGTTTTTTGCTATAGGGTGTGTGCACTCGCCAGAAAGACAGAGAGAGACAGAGAGAAAGAAAGCAAGAAATCACCCCCCAGGGGAGATGGCCATGACGCAATCCCTTCTCTTCCATTCTCCTCTCGGGATCTTGGGCACGCACACACACGTGCCTGGCGTGATTTTAAGCCACTGGATCTGGGACTCCAACCACAGTCGACTACATGGGAGTCCAGTGACATAGCCATTATGCTAACTACTGGTTCCTGAAATTCATGTTTTTATAGATGTAAAATAGCCAGTTATCAGTGATCACATATTGTTTAATCTAACATTTACACTTAAGATTCACAAGATTTAGTTAATGCTAATATTCCATAAAATTCAAATTATTATGCCTGATACTGGGTCATAAAGGTTTATTTTTAACAATGTGAAAAAATGAGACCCAGTAAAGTTAAATAGATCCTGCATCATCATATTTAACATTGACTTTTATAGTCTCAGGAATACTTCAGGTATAATCTCTTCTAGCCTTTTCTTCTTATCTTAATTTTGAAAGTTTATTTCCTTGAATAGACAGCAGAGAAAAAGATATAGACTCTTGGTAGGGTCTTCACCAGCTCCCAAGGTGTTGAGGTAGATGTAGATGCAAACCTGTAGGCTTTCCAGGTGGTCTCAGTGTTGAATAGCTGTCCCCTACCACCTGAGTCACTACAGGTGGGCCAAGGTCTTGTCTTGTCTTTTCTCTTGACTTGGAATGTTCTTTCCCCAGATCTTCCCATGGCTGGTTTATCCCCATCAATCAAATCTTAGCTCACTTGTCTCCATCTCCCCACTCTATCCCAGAGTCTTCTCTAACCAACCTGTCTACAATAGGTGCCTTGGCCACTCTTTCTCACATCACCACCTACCTTGTGAAATTACCCTGCTGGTTTGCTTACGTTTTTTTCATTCTAATATGGAGTTCACTGATACATTCCCAGAACCAAGTTTAGAGCTAGGTAAGAAGACATGCTCAATTAATATTTGTTGGATGAATGCCTAGGTTGATGGATGAGTAAATGACACAAACCAATAAAGGCTCTTATCTTTAGTTCATGAAGACCTTTATAAGTATTAGTCATTATAAACTATCTAATGAACCATCCAAATTAATTTTTGCTCCAAAAATACAGATCTATATCTATATCGATAGATAGATTTGCCATAGGGCACCTGTGCTTGCTGGAAAGAGAGACAGATAAAAAGAGAAGGAGAGAGA
The DNA here is from genome assembly GCF_000334495.1 of Tupaia belangeri chinensis. Lineage (NCBI taxonomy): Eukaryota > Metazoa > Chordata > Mammalia > Scandentia > Tupaiidae > Tupaia > Tupaia belangeri. Next base: position 550,914 of record NW_006206682.1, read on the forward strand.
AAGTGAGAAATCACCTCCTGTGGGGACAGCCACACCACAATCCCTTCTCCTCCAATCTCCTTTCAGGATTTTGGGCATACACCCACACATGCCTGGTGTGATTTTCAAGTCACAGGGTCTGGGACTTGAACTGCAGTCAGTTATGTGAGAATCTTGTGCCTTAACTACCACGCCACCTGCTGGTCCCACACAAGGCTTTGTTTTTAAAATGGTTCTCTCCATAAACTCTTTTCAGAGAATAATATTTCAATTCAGAGATATTAACCCTTATGTAAATTCTTACTTTAAAACCACCTGAAACAGGATCTGGGTCATGGAAATGACCTGAGAGAAAATTTAGGGTCAATAGCAACCATCTGAAAATATATGAATTATAAAGTAGCTAATGAATACATGAATAATTTAGAAAATAGTAGTAGTTGGTGAAACTTTTAGAAAATAAAATGATACCCTTGTAGTATTTCTCCCGTGACTTATAAATATCTTTAAATAGCATCAACCTTCATCCACATTTGTGTTTCCTAAATAACGCAGGTTCTCTGGTCACCAGACATTCTGGCCACCAAAGATAGAAGTAAGTGTCAAAACAGAAATTATTTCTATCTATTTAGTTATCTTATTGCTGCAATCCTTCTATAGTGGCAGCCAGAACTTGAGGCACAGTTGGCCCTGTTGTATCTGACTCTCTTAAACACTGAGCTATGGACCTAGCCCAAAGAGTCCTATTGTTGCACAGAAGAAATAGTACCAGACTTCTATGAATTATGATGTTTTCTGCTTCATGTAAGAAAAGCCTCAATTATACTATCTTACACAAAAATATAAAATGCATTACCTCATATAAAAGGAAGTCTCGAGATAAGACAGGTGCCTGATTTAGTTGATTCAGTGGCTTATTGTTATCATGAATGAAGTTTTCTCCATCCTCTCCTCTCTTCCACCTGCACTGTTGGAGTCATTATCAGAATGTCAGAAAGAACGTTTTCATAATTCCAGCAACACATCAAGATACAACTTCTAGAAAAAATGTATAAACTCTCTGTTTTCATGTCCAGTTAAAACAAATTCAGATTAAGAAGCAAACAAAACAAGGTCAGTTCTGCACCCTAGTGCTTAAGTGAGCTGAACCCCCTATTGTCAACCACAGTTTGAATCCTAACCCTGGCAGCTAGAAAAACACACCAGGTACAAGTGTGCATGCCCCAAATTCCAGCAGGATGGAGAAATGGAGAAGGGATTGTAGTGTAACCACCACCCCCGCCCCCACCGAGGTGCTTTCGCCCTCTCTCTCTCTGTCTCTCTGTCTCTGACAAGCTCACATGGCCTTTGGCAACTAAAGAAAAAAAAGAAAAAAAGCAAGGTCCATCTGTGGTGTGGTGATTAAGGCAGGTGGATCCCACAGGGGCAACTGCATGGCTAGAGGCCCAGATTCAGTAGCTTGGAAAACACACTGGGCATGTGCTCGTGCATACCCGAAATCCTGAAAGGAGGGAGAAATGGAGAAGGGATTGTGGCATGACCATACTCCACGAGGAGAGCTTTCTCACTTTCTTTCTGTCTCTGTCTCTCTAGCAAGCGTATATGCCCTCTGGCAAATTATTTTTTAAATTATTTTATTCACTTATTTATTTATTATTATTTTTTCATATGGGTTTTTGCCAGAGAAAGACACAGAGAGAGAGAGAGAGAAAGAGAGAGAGAGAGAGAGAGAGGGAGAGCAAGCTGACAGGTTCAGGACATGAACTGCGGTTGGCTATGTGGAAATTCCAGCGCCTTAACCACTCATTTAAGACAGAAATAAATACATTTTCATCAGATTTTATTCTGCTTAATGAGAAAAGAATGACTGGGGTAGATTGTATTATTAGAGAAAATAATATATTTAATACCTCTTGTGGGAGGATTACATATTCTCATACCCTGCCTGATGTCATGCTTTGCCACGTGATTTAATTTGACCAATTATACATACCAATTACAAACAAAAGTTGTAAGAGTTATTGAAAGATTATGTTCTGGAGCCAGCAAGTAGCTTGGTAGATAAGGGCACTGGATTCTAACATGACCAACCATGGTTCGAGTCCTGGACCTGGCAGCTTGCTTTCTCACTTTCTCTCTCTCGCTCTCTCATTCTGTTCCTCTCTGGTCAAAATAAAAAATAAATAAATAAAATTAAATAAAATAATTCTTAAAAAAGAAAGATTATGTTCTACTTTTTCTCTACCATAATACAAAGAAAAAAAGTCTTAAATATTAACTGCTCCTTTAGTCTGAGTTTGGAAATGAAGATGATAGGAATAATAACAACTAGCCCTTGACAGACAAGCAAAGTGAAAAGTAAACCTTTCTTATTATGAATTAGTGATATTTGGAAATTATTACCATAAATTATTACCATAATACAACTAGTATGAGTTGACTGATACAGAAGTTGGTACCATGAGTGGGGTGTTGGTTGAATAGAACCCCACATGGCATTGACTTTGAGTTTGGGCAGTGGAAGGGAAAGGAACAATCACTGGCAAGGTAGAAAAGGAGAGAGAGCTATTGGCAAGTAGAAAAATGACATGTTTTGTAGCTGTAAAATTTAGAGAAAATTTATATCCACAATAAAAAAATCTATCCAATAAGCTTATGGTTTTAGTTGAAAAGGCTCGGGTAACAAATCTTAGTGGTGCATCTTACTGTCATTGCCTGCACTTGTCAAGCAAAACAAAACAAAAATCTCAGGAAAGAATTAGCCAGTTTGCAAGTAGCAATGAAATAAAGACTGCCTGAGAATTGTACAGATGGAAATGTAACCAATTTCCAAATCTAACCAATAAGCTTTAAATCAAAATCTAAATAGAAGAGAACCTTGTCTCTAACACTTAAAGTGGACATTGTATCATTCAACAACTCTTTGAATAATTAAGGTGGCACTCCATAAATTTTTGTTGTTGATAACTGAAAGAAGTAAAGATGTGATTCTCCACAAAAACCAATTTAGTATCCACATATCAGCAATTAGGTCGGGGAAATAGTGGTATTTTTACAGATAGAGACAGAGGGAACAAACTGTCATGTAACTATTGGCACATAGTATGGATAAGAACCTAATATTAAATCTAATTTATTTATGAGAAATGTGTACTATCAAAAGAGTCATAAGTGGGACTGGCCAGCAGTGTAGAGGTTAAGGTAGCTGGATCCCACATGGCCAACGGCCAACTGCATGATTCGAGACCCAAATCCAGCAACTAGAAAAACAGTATATATATATATATACATATATACACACAAAATCCTGAGAGGAGAATGGAGGAAAAGAATTTGCGTATTGCCAGGCCCCTGGGGATGATTTTCTCACTGTCCCTCTCTTTCTCTGTCTCTGGTGAGCACAAACATCCTCTAGCAAAATAAAAAAAAAAAAAAAGAGAGAGAGAGAGAGAGAAAGAGTCATAAACTTCCCTGGAAGATGGTTACTATTTCAAAGACTTAGGTCAACTTTTAATCCCATTTTCCTAGTTTTTAGAGAGGAAGTAGGCTGAGGAAGTTATACAGTCCTGTAAAGAAGGCATATTCTCCCATGGCCTTTTCACACGTGTCCAAAAAGATAATGAAAAAGAAAGTGAGCAAAGGATAATGAACAAGAAACAGCAAAGAGCCACAAAAATGTCCTGAGGAACTACTCCTAGGAAGTAAAAGTGACTAATCAAGGGACATTCCTCTCCCTCAGTTTAAAAGCCCTTTGTGAAGCCTGCAGGATTTCAGGATGTGTATGATCTAGTGATTGCTATGCTTCCCATTCTTTCCCTTTCTGGAATGTGAGCATGTATGCGGTTTACTAAAGTTACCTGCTCCTGTTCCACCTTTGCATAATGGGTTTTGGGAGAGTATATAACTTAACTCTTTTAGTTTGTAAGTCTCTGGATCAGAGGAAGTACATGCATGCTTTATGCTAGGATTGGATGAGACTTTTTTTTTTTCCTTCAGGGTTTTGCCATAGTGCACATTCCTTTGCTGGAGAGAGACAGTGAGAGAAAAAGTGAGAAATCACCCCTCAGGGGATATGGCCACACCACAGTCTCTTCTCCTCCATTCTCCTGGAATTTTGAGCATGCACACAAACACACCTGGGGTGATTTTCAAGCTGCCAGGTCCAGTACTGGAACTGTGGTTGGCCATGTGGGCGTCCAGTGCCTTAACTACCATGCCACCTGCTGGTCTCAGTTCTACTGTTTTTTGAAGTATATATTACTTTGTCATTGCCATTCATTATTATACTGTTGTACAATATTTTTCCTAAACCTATTCTGCTTATTTTCTTGCACTTTATCTTTTAATCAAGTTTTTCCCATTTTCCCCTCCCATCCAGCATCTAATATCTACCATTACTCCCACTCCTATGCTATCTAGTAATTTACCTTCCACTAATGAGTGAGAACACTGAGTATTTACTAAACAGAGACATACAGTATTTGTCTCTTATAGTCTGACTTAATTCACTTAGCATTATATTTTCTGAGCTCTTCCATTTTGTCTCAAATGCCAGGAATTCATCATTCTTTATGGCTGAGTAGTAGTCCACTGTGTATAAATTCCACATTTTCTTTATTTGCTCATTGGTTGTAGGGCACTTGAGTTGATTCTATTTCCTAGCCATTATGAATAATGCCACAATAAACATGAATGTGCAAATATTCCTCTGCCAGATTGATTACTTATTCTTTGGGTATATACCCAATAGCAGGAATATTGTGTTGAAAGATAGTTCTAATTTTAGATTTTGAGGAATCTCCATACTGTTTTCCACGGTGACTATACTAGTTCACATCCTACGAACAGCACCCTTTCTCTACAGCCCCATCAGCATTTGACACTCTGTTAGTTTTTTTAGATATATTGTAACTATTTTAATTGGTGTTAGGTGATATCTCATTGTGGTCTTATTTTGCCTTTCTCTTATGATTAGAGGTGTTGAACAGTTATATGTTTTGGCTATTTGCATGTCTTCTTTTGAGAACTGTCTGTTCAGATCAATTGCTTATTTTTAAATTGGATTATTAGGGTTTTTTTTTTTTTTTGCAGGTAATTTTTAGTGTGTCAATTTCAAGTAGAAGCTTTAAGAGTCATTGCATGATTCTATGACATTCTTCATTTTCCTTTACTGAGACTGGCAATGTTCCAGGTAGGGCTGCTCCCTCAGCATGGGTCCCAAAACAAAGAAAACATCAAACAGAGCAGCAGCTAACCAATGTAAAAAAGGTTACAAAATCAGGAAATAAACCATAGTTGTTAAAGCTTCTGAAATTCAGGAATTGCTTTATAGCACAAACCCTCAGCTAACTAAAACAATGATTACAATTATTTCTAACAGTTTGATTATTTAAATACATCTAAGGAGGCCATAAAAGACAAAGGATACTTTGCTTCCCTAACTAGACTTAATTGCAAAGACTAAAAAATTAGAAAAAGATTTCATTTAACACAAGACCTAACACAGCTCTTACCTGCCCAACTAAACCTGCATGTAATCTATCATCTTTCACACTTAGATACATGTAAGGTTCTAACATTTGAATTAATGATGCTATTATCCCAGTATCAACTACAGAACTTGCAATTCTCAATACATTTAAATAGTTAAAATTTACATTATAATATACAACCCTGTATATTATACTTATTCATATTTGCATGCATTGTCAAATTAAAAATAATTTACTTTAGATTAAAAAGCCAAAATGCTGAGGCCAGCAGGTAGTGTGGTAGTTAAAGCACTGGGCTCCCACTTGGCTGATCATGGTTCCGGTACTGGACCTAGCGGCTTAAAAATCATACCAGGTGCATGTGCATGTGTTCCCAAAATCCCAGGAGGAGAATGGAGGAAAAAGGATTACCACTGTGGTGTAGTCAACCCCTGGAGGGTGATTTCTCACTTTCCTCTCACTTTCTCTTCCTGGCAAGCACATGCACTCTATCGCAAAAAGTTTGGGTGGGGAGAGCCAAAATGCATCCTATGGGTTTCTTTTGAGGAAATGGTTTTTAAAAATACATATTGAGGGACCAGCAAGGTGGCATGGTGGTTAAGGCGCTGGACATGCCCACATGGCTGACCACAGTTCAAGTCCTGGACCTGGCAGCTTGCTTTCTTGCTTTCCTCTTTCTCTCTCTCTGTGTCTCTCTTTCTGGTCAAATTAAAATAAGTGAATAAATAAATAAAATAAAAATTTAAAAATCCTTTAAAAAATTATATTAAAAAATAGATATTGAATATTTGTATACACCAAAGAAACCCCTCAATTAAATCTATTCCATTCTGAGTATGTTGCAACTAAGTACAACTAACTACCTGAAGCAAAAAAGGAGACAGGTTACCTATAACAGTCTACATTTTGCTTGAGTATGGCAACAAAAGGAAGTGGTTGTTAGTGCACTAATAGCATCTTTATCAGTTTATTCGGAAATGAAAATTAAAATGTTAATTTTTTGCATTAACATAATTTATGACAATATCTAGATGTTCTTCTATATTAGAAAGTTTACCTGGGATTATATGATAGTTTTAAAGAAAATCATAATTCTGACACTGGTTCTATTGTTTATAAATAGAACAGCTTTCTGGCAATCTAAAGAGCAAACAAGTAAATAGAAAATGACAATGACAATGTTCCTTTGCAGATTTATATTTTTTTATTTATTGTTTATATTTTAGCCTAAAGGAATTAGAAGGAATATTTTTGTGAAAAATGTAAGGACTGGAGAAATCCCAAACGAGCCAATGAAGGAGATAAACAAATGGGGCAATGAAGTGTGAAAAGAGAGAACTAAAATGGTAAAACAATTCAATAAGTAGTAAGTAAAATTTAACTCTAATCCCATATCAGGAGGGTAGCAGATTCTGTATAAAATATTACATGGAAATTTAATTTTTGTTCTATGAAAGTCTGAGCTCTATTCTCTTTTTAAAAATACATGTATGTTTTATTTTATTTTTAATTTTTGCTATAGGCCACGTGTGATTGCCAAGAGATAGACAGAGAAAGAGAGGGAAACTGAGATAGCACCCACCAGGGAGATGGCCACATGGGAGTCCCTCCTCCATTCTCCTGTCAGGACTTGGGATCCACACAAACACACAGAGTGTTTTTCAAGCTGTCAAGTCCAGGATTTGAACCGTATAGTTGGCCATGTAGGATCCAGCCACCTTAACCTCCATGCCATCTGCTGGCCCCTGAACCTTACTTTCAACAAACCATTTTATTATCTAGATAGAGCTATAATTAATTTTCATTTAGCTGAATGTATTATCCATAATTATTCATTTGAAAGATGATTTATAGCCTCCTATTTTTACTATTAAAACTGTCAGCGGGGACCAGCAGATCGCATAATGGTTACATCTTCTGACTCCCGCATGGCCCTCTGCAGTTCAAGCTGTGAACCCAGCAGCTTCAAACTTATGGGTATATGTGTGTGCGTGTCCAAAATCCTTAGAGGAGAAGGGAGGAGAAGGGATTGCAGTGTGGTCATCCCTCCCTGGGGGGTGATTTATCGCTTCCTGTCTGTCTCTGTCTCTCTCTGGCGAGCAGTTGTGTCCTACAGCAAAAATCTCCCTTCCTAAAAAAAAAAAAAAAGTCAGCCACCCCCCCCACACACACACACACACACAAAACCACCCTGCCACCTGCTGGTCCCTGAGACTCTTTCTTTCACATTCATTTCTTCATTTACACTTAGAACTTTAAGTTGTCCATTATTTCTAAAAGTCACTGTAAGTATGATAACACTTTTGTGGACATCTGCCTTTGACTGCCTAACATCCATCACTTTCTTTCTCGTAAGTGGACCCATGGTGTCATTCGGGAAACATCCCCTCCCATGCCTAGTCATGTTTGGTGATACCCCGTTCTCAGTCAATCGATATAGCTCACCTTCTGGGCTTCAGTGATTGACATGAGAATGAGCAATGGGCCAGTCAGTGGTATGGTGGCTAAGGTGGCTGGATCCTACAAAGCCAGACTAGGTGGCTTGAAAAAAGATGCTGAGCATGCATGTGCATTCTCCATCCTGAGAGGAAAATGGTGGAGAGAGAATTGTGTCATGGCCATCTGCCCCGGCAGGTAGTGATTTCTCACTTTCCCTTTCTGTGTCTCTCTGCACCAAGTGCACATGCCCTGTAACAAAAACTAAAAACAAGGGACCAGTAGGTGGTGTGGTGGTTAAGAGGCACTGGATTCCCACAGGGCTAACCATGGTTCAAGTCCTGGACCTAGTGGCATGAAAATACACTGGATGCACGTGTATACATGCCCAAAAACCCGAGAGAAGAATGAAGGAGAAGGAATTGCGCCATGACTATTCCCCAAGGGGGTAATTTCTCACTTTTCCTTGTTCTGTCTCTCTCCAGCACACAGTGCCCTATGGCAAAAATCTTAAAAAAAAAAAACTCAAAACAAAAACAAAGCAAACAAACATAAGCACTTAATTCTGACTTAACCCAAGAAGGATGCATATTTATCTGCCCATAATAGTTCATTCAGAGATAGGCATATGATCTAAATTGATCCAAATGAAGGTGAACTTCAAGACTTTGTCCAAAACACTCTATTTGGTGATTACAAGAATGAGAGAACACTGTGGCCATTTGTGAATCAAAGGAGAGCCAGCCTAGGGACTGAGCCAACCTAGAGGAGTGTGGAAAAAGGAATCCTAACAATACTTTTTGAACTCTGTATGCATATTGATCCACTCTAGTTTGTTAAGAAATCACTGCCAGTACCAGCTCTTTGGTTTGGAGTTAAGGCAGATGAAACCCACATGGCTTTCCATGCAGTTTGAGTCCCAGACATGACAGCTTAAGCTTAAGAACCATGCCAGGCATGTATGCATGCATGTCCAAAATCCTGAAAGGAAGGAAAGATGGAGAAGGGATTGTAGCTCTTCTCCCTCTCTGCCTCTCCCTGGACAGCATACATGCCCTTTAGCACAGTAAAAAAAAAAAAAAAAAAAAAAAGCCAAATCCAATGTCATGAAGTTTTCCCATTTTGTTCTCTAAGAGTTTTATGTCTCACATGTATGTCTTTTATCCATTTTTAATTTGTATATACATTGGTGTGTGTGTATGTGTGTGTGTGTGTGTGTGTGTGTGTGTGTACATAAACACACAACAGGGAGGGGAAAACCCCATTTGAGGAAAAAAAAAAACTAAAAGCAATACAACAATAAAAAACCTTTCCCATATCATACCTTCCTGGAAAAAGAAGACATTGTTATTCTCAAATCAATAGACAAATAGATGACTTGAGTGTCACTAATTTTTCTCAAAGATAACTTGCTTAAAATTTTAAAAAGGCACCCTCTCAAAATTATTCTATCAATTCAGCATATTTATCACACATAAAGTTACTCTTTAATGTGGAAAACATCTTTCGAAAGCTTTCAAGTATTAAATTCCCTAGTTTATTGTGCAACAGAAAAATTCTGGTCAATCAGACCAGTATCTTTTTTGGTTTATATTGTGAAATAATGTGATTATGAACTGTAACCAATATATAAACTATTGTACAAATATGTTGTGGTAAATACAGTGCATTCATACAGTTTAAAAGAATGTTGTTTCTTGTCAAACTGATAATAATACTCATCTAATGTGAATAACTACATGAGCATATGAAGACTCTGGCACTCTTTAAAAACTATTTCTAGCCTATTCCTTGTTAAGTACCAGCCAATATCCCTTTAATAATATTAATATACCACCAAATTACTTTCTTTGTAGAACAAAGACAAGCACTTTAAAGCTTATAAAGTGACTAATTCTTAATGTTGTCAAATTAAGTTAAGCAATTTAATGCAATTACTAAATGTACTGACTTTTTAAAAAATTGTAGCAATTAAAGAAACTGTTTTACTGTCTTTTATAATATACATAAATAACTTGGTTTAAGCCGAGTTGTTTAGGCAGACTGGCTTTTTTTTTTCCCCCCTTTCCAGAATTCTGGTAGACATCCTCAAGGATATCATAGCTGTCATAGTTAAATCCAAATTTTTGCTCATGACTTGCCATCATCCAAAGTGAATAAGAACACTTGCTTTTATAAAACTGGATCACCTCCCATTCCTGATTTTGAGTTCATATTGTTAAATTACCTCACACTCTCATTTTGCTTTAGAGTCATCATTGCAGTGTTAAGGGCAGCTCTCACCATAAGGCAAAATAAAAGAATTGGGCAGCGTTCAGATCTGCGCGCTGCCTGGACAGGCCCTATCCCACACTCGCGATGAAAATCCAATAAGCCTCCTGAACTTGCTATGAGTTGGGGGAGAGGGTGGTTAGGAAATATGTTTGGCCTTGGACTATTACTTTCTCTCTAGGAAGTGAGGGCATTGAAGTAAATGATACCATTTCTTTCCAGACTTAGATTGAATGAACCAGTGATGAAAAACAAAAATACCTGAATAAGACTGACTGCTACCCTGTAATTAATCACGTTCAACTCTGTAACTACTGGATTATCGGGAAAGCCATGACATATTTTTCCACAGGAAAACATAGAAAAATACATCATGACTTTCTCAACAACCTAATATTTTGTCTTTCATCTTATTGAAGGATTTTTTTTTTGGTTTTTTTTGTTTTGTTTTTAAGGTTTATTTTTGTTTGTTTGTTTTGTTTTGTTTTGTTTTTGCCATAGGGCATGTGCACTCAATCACCAGAGAGAAACAGTGAGAAGGAAAGTGAGAAATCACCTGCCAGGGCTACGGCCACACAGCAATCATTTCTTCTCCATTCTCCTTCTAGAACTTAGAGGATGAATGCACATGTGCCCAACATGATTTTCAAGCTGTCAGGTACAGAACTCAAACAGCAGTCAACCATATGGGAGTCCAGCACCTTCACCACCATTCCACCTGCTGGCCCTCAAATTGAGTTTATTAATTCACTCTTTTATGTTAATGAAATTTCAGTTGCTTTGTTTTTATTTTCTCAATGCTATAGCCTATGGCTGTTTTAAGAATCTATTCATCTTTTATCTCCCCTCTCCCATCATTCATTTGTTCACTTAATTACTATTTATTATATCCAGTACGAGACTGAACTAGAATTCCAGGCATTAGGGATTCAATACTGAATAAAACAAGGTCCTTGCTCTCTTGAAATCTATAGTCCAATAGAGATGGCCAACATTAAAAAGACACATAAAGTTCAAACAATGATTTCAATAATGCTAAGTGGAAAAACACCATGAGAACCTGTATAGGGGATCTTATCAAGTCAGGAAGGTTAGAAGCTTCCTGAGGAAGGGACCCCTTGATCTAACCTCTACATTTCTAGGATCAAAGGAAGGAATCTATGTAAGAGAACAGCACAAAGGCCTTATGGCAAAAAGGAACACATTGAACAGGAAGAAAAACAAACAAAAAACATAACTCAGTGTGCCTGAAATAAAGGTGGCTGCATAACGTGGAATGAAAACTGGAGAGGAAGATGAGACTGGAGCTCTGCAGTCTTACAAGCTTTATAGTCATGGAAGGGAAGAAGAAGCTGAGCTGATTGGATTTGCATTTTATGAAGACGACTCTGACAATGTGGAGAATGATTTGAAAGAGTCAGTGTAGTAGGCATTAGAGAGCAATTATAGTAGTTAAGGGAAGGGAGGATCATAGATAAATCACAGTAGTCTATACTCTGAAAGAAGGTGGATAGAACGGAAAAGTATTCAGACAAAATGAATTACGTCTGGCTGATGGATTGGATATTAAGAGTACATGTTATCTATTGTTATGTTTAAAAAATTACCCTAAAATGTAGCAGTTTACAATGAATCTTACTCTATCTGTGGGTAAGGAATCCGAGTGTGATTAAGATGTGTGCCTCTGACTTAGTTAATCATGAGGCTGCCAACAAGGTTGCAAGGTGGCTTGACTGGAGATTACTTCCACACTCACTCACGTGGTTGTTGGCAGGCTTCATGACCTCACTGACTATGGGCTGAAGACATCAGTTCTTTGCCACATGGACTTCCCCTGGGCCTACTCACAACATAGCAATTTGCCTCTTTCAGAGTAAAGGCAGAGAGAACAAGTGAGAAAATGAGTAAGAGAGCAAAGAGTAAGCAAGAGGGAGAGGATCAGAGGAAGGAAGGAACACAAGAAGGAAGTCTTTTTGCAACTTAATCAGTAGACCATGTCTACTGATGATAATTCCCAAAATTTCCAGCACAGAGCCTCGCAAAGAACTAATGTTGAACTAGGTTTGAATTCTTAACTCAGAAAGTCTAGATGCTAAACATTACACTGCAATTTACAGCTGTGCAATGGGCCCACTCCTTATCATGTACATATCTATTATTAGACATAGCCTGTAGAAGTGACTTGTTTGTTATCTGCTCTTCTTAGTTCTGATAAAAAGAAGTTCCCAGGTATTATTCATTTTTGTGCCCTTTACACGATCCACAGTGGTTAGCTTATAAAAGGGACACTAAATATTTAAGGCTCTTGGATGCAGTAAAAAGATATCAGGGGAACAGCAGATGGCATAATGGTTATGTCGCTGGACTTCCATGTAGTCAACTGCACTTCGAGTCCCGGATCCGATGGCTTAAAACTCACACTGGGCATGTGTGAGTGCCCAAAACCCTAAGAGGAGAATGGAGAAGGGACTGCAGCAAGGCCATCACCCTTTGGGGGTGATTTCTCACTTTCTGTCTTTTTCTGTCTCTCTGGCGAGCACATATACCCTAAAGCAAAAATATCTCTCTCGAAAACAAAAAAAAAAAAAAAAAAAGGCAAAAACAACAAAAACTCTCTCAAAAAAAAAAAAAAAGAAGGATAAAAAAAGATATCAGGCTTTAGATTCTGACATAAATGAAACTTAATGTTGTACCCTTGAGTAAATTCCTAATCACCGAATCTCAATATTTTCAAATGAGAAGGGACAAACCCTTACCCTTCATGAGTGATATCTGAATATTAATAAACCTATGTCATTGACCTATCTCAGCCTTGAGTATAGTATCCGGCAAGAGTTCCCACGGGGCACCACCACTTACTGGCCACGTGATCTTGGACCAGCTCCTTAACCTTTTGAACCACAGTTCCTTAGCCACAACTGGCAATAATACCTCCATGAAAGAGTGGTTGTGATCTGGAAACTAAGTAGTTGATAGTTTCATTGAAGAGAGTGCTTGTCTCTTGGGCCAGCAGGCAGCCTAAAGATTAAGGTGCTAGATCCCACATGACCGATTTCATGGTATGAGTCTTAAATCCAGAAGCTTGAAAAACACAGAGTGCATGTGTGCATGTGTGCCTGCGGAGTCCCAAATCCCCACAGGAAAATGGAGAAGGGATTATGGCGTGGCCTTCCCCCTGGAGGGTAGGAAAGTGATTTCTCCCTTTCCCTCTGTCTCTTTCCTGGCAAGTTCACATGCCCTATGGCAATAATCTTTAAAAACAAAAAGGGGGGGGGAGTACTTATCTCAATAATGTATACTGGCTTTTGAATGTAAACAATCATCTTGAGTGAATATTCACACTTCCTAGAACCTTCTAAAGGAATACAAGTGTTCAGCGGATCTTATTACTGCCTCAACAAATCTAAGTTTGGGAACCTTCCAACCACTTCCTTGATTCCATGACTGTATCAACAACCTACCAGTTATCTGTGTTTGCAACCAGGAGCCACCAAGGCAACTTGACAGGTACTCCAGAAGACTCCAGCACCAGGGATAGCTCTTAAACCACACTGAGAGGCTTTTTAGTTGACAGGGTCACCACCCGGCCAGAGGAGAGCGTCTGTCACGTGTTTAGCTGGGAAAAAAAAAAAAAAGAAAAAGGTCGGTTGCCTGGGTAACCTATGTCGCCGCGTAGCCTCGCGTGCCGGCAGGCCCAGCGCCCACAGCGCAATGCGCAGGCGCCTTGTGGGAGCCAATGGGCGCGGCCGGAAAGTTGGCGGCGCCCGGCCCCGCCCCTTTTCTGACGTGAGGGCGGTTAGGGGAGGCTCGGCGGCCTGGCGGTCGGTTACGTAGGTTACCACACAATCGCTCCCTCCGGGCGGCGCGCGCGCGCTCCTCAGGCCCGGGCAACCCGGAGGCTAGGGCCGCGATGGTGTGGGTCGGGAGCCCGAGGTGGAGCTGACCCGGGGCCGGAGGGGCTGAGAAGAACCTGCCCGAGTCGCGGTCAAGCAGGACGCCCTTCCCCCCGGTTGGGATTTGGGGTTCCTGCCCGCCGGTGTCCAGCCGTCAGGGTCACGCTACTCGCTGGAAGCCCTGAACTCTGTGCCCCCCAAGCCCCGGGCCCCCTGCGGGAATGTTCAAAAATGAGTATCAGGTAACCCGAAACGCTTCTTCAGCTTGTCTGTAGCTTTCTCCTCTTGGGTGAGGGAGCTCGTGATCCGAATGAGAATAAGCCTCCCCCCCCCAAAATACGGTCTTTTTCGGGGTGAGAAGAAATTAATGGCTAAGAGTTCTTTTCCCGAAAAGAAAAAAGCAATTAAGATTTAGGCGAATGATTTGGCTTTTACTCACTCTTCTTAGTGCTTCTCAGATGATGCGTAGTTTCTAATTCTGATTAAAATGCGGCTCTTAAACCCCACCCAGACCTCCTGAATCAGAACTTTGAGGGCGCGAGGCCCAGAAATCTCGAGTTTAACAAGCCCCTAGTATGCTCACTAGTGATGCACGCTGGTTTCACCCGAGGACAAAAATAAGCCCTTTAACTTTGTACTATTTTCTTTGTCCAAAATTGGGGGTCAGTGGATCTCAAATACTGCGGTGGATCAGAATCACTTGGAGTGCTCATAAAAATGCAGATTTCCTGACCCTCACAGCAGATCTAGTGAATTAGAATCTCCAGTAGATGGGGTCAGTTTATTCAACTTTTTAAACAACTTCCCCCGTGTTACTGATGGAGGAGATTCGAGAATCACACCTGGAGAAACCTTGCGTCTAGGTCTTCCTCAGTCTCCTTGAATATCCCAGAGTCTCCATGCATGGTGGTCTTCCATGGGCTTCTCCCTACTGCCCTTCCTTGGCCCTAGTTCCATGTTCCCTCTTTCCACCTCTGCTTGAGGTTACACACTGTTAAGAGTCATCCATCCTCCTGCTGTTCTGATAAACTTTCTACTCTTCTTTAATAATCCTTATTAGTTTCTGCCTCTTCTCCCTTTTCACCAACCACCGCCTACCTCCTTGTAAGGGTCCTTCGAGTATCCCACAGTTCTCTTCTAAGCTGTTTGATACTATTAAATAAATTAGAACAATTGTAAAAGTTTGCCTTACTTCATATAGGTAAAATATATTGTTAAAGAAAAAAAGGATGTGCCCTCTACAGGAAACTTGAAAAACATGAGAAAGCAAAAAGAAGCAGGGGAGAAAAATGTTTCATCTCACCGAGGATTTTTTTTTTTTAAATCTGTCTGCAATTTCAAATTCATGGTGAAATACGACCTGACCTCAAAAACTGTAATTCTATCCCATATTCAGTTCCCAGGTTAAACTGTCTACAGAATACAGAGGAAAAAAATAAGTCTCCTAGTGATTTTTATATTAAAATTCAGTAGCAAAGCTGTCTTGAGAAAAATGTAAAGGTGGAAGTTATTTACAAACCTAGATTTGCTCTTGTGCTACTTACAACTCAAACAGGGTTGCTTAATTACCAATTTTCCATTTTTGCTGTAAATGCTTCCTCGGAGATAATCAACTTGTTTAGTTTCTCCTCATTTTTTTATAAGTACAGCTTATGGACATTCAATAATAGCTTTAGTGTTTTTACTTAAGTGTGTCCCTTTGTGTAATCTGCAAACTAAGTCCAATTGCAGCTTGTAGTCAGTGAAACTAGAGGTAGAGCCTGGAGAAGGGACTTTATTTCTGTAACCAGTTAAAGAGAGACAGGAAGCACACAGAGTCAAACTCTCAAAAAGTGCAACACAGTCTCAGTATTTATAGATCTGGGATACAAACATGTGCAAATCATTCCTCACAATCAATCAAAGTCAATTGCTTTGCTGTGAACAATTATCTTGATTCTCGTTTTTCTTTAAATGCCCATTCTTGGTTTCTCATCTGACAGATCTCAAACAGATCTCCCTATGATTTAGCACTTGGTCAATTTGTTCTCGTTAGAGGCCTTTGTTAACTTCAAAATGGCTGCAGGCCTGCTAAACCTTAAGCTGGTCAGCTTTATGTTGTCCGATTTGCGATGAACTGGTAGCCTGTCTATAGAGATAACTTCTATTTTTCCTGTATATATTTTATAGGTCTCCAAATAAAAGTTATTAAATATATTTTAAAAAATCTTGTAAGAATGCTTAAAATAAGAATCTCCCCAAATCCCTCCTAAGCCTTTTTTATTGAAAAATACTAACCTATTAGCCTTCTTTGGAATGATCTCTGATGGCACTCTTGAGCCTTTACCCTGTGTCACCTATTGTGCTTGATTTATATTTACTACTATTGATACTGTGTATCAATAATTCAACAACCCATTTTACAGATGGAGAATCAAGAAGTTAAGTAATTCCAAGGTATGTTGTGCTGGAGCCTCAGTCATTCTGACTGGAATGCTTGTATTCAGAGATAATTTATTGTCCTGGTTCTAGAATTGAGTTCAAAGCCTTCAATCTGGGTTGCACAAAATACTTTGTAAGCACGATCTGTGTCAGGTAATGGGCCTCCTACTGAGAGATTGTGAGGTTTGTGTGGCACTATTTATTTAATATTTGTCATGCTTTAAAAATAAATTCCTTAAACCATTAATCCAAGGTGACCCAAATCAGAATGTTTATAGCTTAGATACAATCAAGGTAAAAAGTAGAAGTAATGACAGGGATAATATTTCTTCCCAGATCTTCTTAAACTGACAGATGTCTGGAACCCTGGTTATATACTGCGTGGTGGATAGTATTTCCTCCATGGCCTTTCACTTTCATTGAAATACTTTCTTTTTATTTTTCTAGGGAGGTGCATTTGTTGAAATCTTTAGTGCTCAAGGAAAAAATCCTGGAGCAAAATGGAAGATCCTTGGCAGTCCATCTGTGATTTGGAAAGTAAGTTGTTAAATGTTAGAGCTACAGAAATCCCAGAAAGAAATGTGTGTGAAGGTTATAGGGGAAAAAAGGGGGTGGGGGGAAGGCTTGTTCATGTTTCAGAAGGGTTCCTGTTTTTTCACTCTAACACCCTTTGAAGATATTGTAGGCTGCAGCCCTCCTAAACACCACTCCAGCTGTGTAAGACTTTGGCAGATGGCTCAAGACCTTTTTCTGTCCTCCAAGTCTTTATATGTATTTTAGGTGATGTCAGTACCTGTGAGGAAAATTTTTTCAACCCCTGAGCTTTCTTGATGTTTTCCTTTTTAGTCACCTCTTCTACTCTGGTTTAGCATTCATTCCCACTGTCACACTGTGGACTTTACCACTGCAAACTGGAGGACCTCTGAAATTACCAAGGGAAACATAGATGTCCCTCTCTGACCCCAATCTTTGACTCTTAAGGTCACTGCTCAGTTACTCACTATGGTTGTTCTTCAATCTAATTGGGACCTATAGGCCATCAACCATTCTCCTTTCCCAGTGTTCAATTATTTAGTGTGTCTTCTCCATCTTCACTTTTTTTTTTCCTCTCTAGCCCAGAATCCATCATTTGAATGCTTTTCAGTCGAGACCCTGAACGCTTTTGCTTGTGTCCTTTCATCATGCCTGCCTGGCAGACACCAACCCTTTCTAAGTCCCTGATCCTTTCCTTGCTTGCATTTAGACTCCTCAGAATCTTTGAAAATATGTGCAGTCTTTTTGATTGATAGTATAGGGGGACTTCATAAAGTTCCTAGAAAGATAGAATTACAGTACAAGTTCTTTTTTTTTTTTTTTTTTTGGTGCAAAAAAGAAAAACTGTAATCCATGGTTAGTTTATTCATAATATACCTTCTCCTGGAACTTTTTGAAGAGCTCATGTATAACAAGTTTTTTTGTTTGTTTGTTTGTTTTTTAATAATTTCTAGGTTTGTTTTGTTTTCTGCTTCTACCTAAGCTTTTTAGGTAACCTTAATGATAACATTTCAATTCATACGTGAGTAAATTGTATGTAGAATTTTATAGTTACAGCAGAGTTGTAAAATAACACAGTGATCATTTCTATGTGGAGCAATAACCTGAAACCAAGGAATTTCCAGATTGGATAAAAATACATGGTCTCTTGTGCCATAACAGGAAATGACATTCAGTTCAGTGCTGTTAGAAATGCATAGATTAGGGGCCAATAGATGGTTAAGGCTCTGGACTCCCCCTTGGCTTACCATGGTTTGAGTCCTGGACCTGGCAGCTTGCTTTCTTGGTTCCCTTTCTCTCTCTGTCTCTTGTCTCTCTCTGGTCAAAGTAAAAATAATAATGAATACAAATTAAATAATTCTTAAAAAAAAAAAAAAACCTGTTGGGGCTACCTGTGTCTGTCCGTCTCTTTCATGAATGAAATAAATGAATAATTAGGAAAAAAAGAAATACATAGATTAAAGGAGAGGATTGGTCACTAACCTCAGGAAATGTTAAACTAATAACTTGGGAGTCCCTCAACATGGAGAACTAATTATCATTTGGAAGAAGGATGTCTTGACATAAAGGGATTTGCCGTGTGGCTTATATGTACATATTCTCAGCAAATTTCAGGGCAAGCATATCTTCAAGGTCTGAGCTTACTTTTTAAGTCATGTGACTATAGGCCTTTTTTCTTCTGTGGATTTGTAGCTCCAATTGTATGTAGATGCCAAATAAAATATGCTTATTACCACTGTTTTTATTTTGTTTTATAGGAGTTTGATAAAGAAGTTAAAAGTTTTGTGTTTGTTCTGGAAGGCAGCAGCCAAACAAACAAAATTCAGTTACCAAAGGAGAATAAGCAAATCCGTAAGTGAGATTTTTAATAATGAAGCTTAACATCGGATACTTAAGGTTGCACTTTTATGTCTCATAAACAGGCATTATTAGTATGACTTGTACTGGTGTTTGCTGATAAAGTGATTGTTTATTTAAAGTTCAGTTTGTACTCCCATGAGAGAGACATAGAAACAGTACCCTGTCAGGGTCCTAAAGCCATGATGCACTCCCAGTCTCAGCAAGTATGAACCACAGGTACATCCAGTGCTCCCAGGGAGACCCCTGGAATTGGCACCAGGAAACTTCTCATGTGAATCCAACTGGGTTACCAAGGTACCAGTACTGTCTGGTACTGTGCTAGGCCTTTTATATGCAAGTATATATATATATACACACACATATACATGCATACATACATACATTCTGGCTCACTGGCTATTAGAAATAATCTAGATATATTTTTAAGATTTTATTTTTTTAATTTTTTTTGCCTTAGGATGTGTGCACACTTTGGAGAGAGATGGAGACAGAGAAAAGGAAAGTTAGAGGATGGTCACTGTATCATCCCCTCTCCTCCAGTCCTCTCCCAGGATTCTGGGTATGCATGCACATGTGCCCAGTGTGATTTTCAAGCCATCATGCCTAGGACTCAAGCCATAGTCAACCATGTGGGAGTTCAGTGCCTTAACCACTGTAAATGCTGGTCCAAGTATTTTTAAGATTTAAGAAGAGAATTTAGTAGCCATAAATTATAATAATACAGCATTTATTAAGCACTGACTGTGTGCTGGGGACTTTGTAGGCCTTTTATATTAACTCTTAATCTTCATGATAATTCCATAGATGAACAAATTAAGGTTGGTTCCTCATTGAGTGGTGGGGTATTATAGTTAAGGCTAAGCTTTAAAATACTCAGTTTATAAATTACAGGAAACCGAGAAAATTATCAAAAATACTATATAAAAAAATATATCTATTCAACGACTGCAGTAGGATATGTAGCCCCAGCTAGGTGCTACTTTATAGGATGCGTAAAGTTAGATTTTTGCTCATGGAAATGTGTGTGTAACCTGTGTTTGCTAGTAGGGTATTTGGATTGATTAGGGTCTTTGGTGATTCAATAAAATGTGGGGGGAAAACGGTATAGAAAGCAAACATAGATACCAGAGACAGTGTGGGAGGAGAGCGGGAGGTGGCAGAGGGTAAGAGATAGGGAACCAAGGATGGGGGGAAAAAGGCAAAATATACAGAAAACAAGAAATGGAAGATCATTTGCTGATAATAACATGTTTGTTGATGTGCTTGATTGAGACAATATACAGTATACTCTGGATGGAAAATCTCATTTTGTATGCTGTAATGATGTACAGTGAATGAACGCAAATAAATAAATTGAAAAAATAGGTAACAATAATCAAAAAATATACTATATAAGACATTATTTGGTGACATATCAATTCATATACCTTCAGGAGTATTAATGGCTGATAAGTAAAGGTATGAATATCTAATTTAACAAAAACTCAAAGAGTAGATTTCAGTTCTTACCTCAAAAATTAGGATCAGCTCTTTAAAACCAAAGGAACCCTGAGAAAGCATCTAAATGTACCATCAAAAGCCCAGTTACTGGCAGATATGAATTTAAAATTCAGGGCTCTGTCACTAGATTAGGCTTTGGGTAAGTAGATGTGATTTAAGAAATAAAGCATATTAAAATGATTAGGGGCTGGCAGGTGTTGTGGTGATTAAGGTGCTAGACTCCTACGTAGCTGACCATAGTTCAAATCCCAGACCAAGTGGCTTGCTTTTTTACTCCCCACCCCCCTATCTACCTCCCTGTCAAATTTAAAATAATGATAATAAATGAAATTAAATACTTTAAAAAAATTAATAATATTTTCTGTCTACTGTGTCCTTTGTTTTAAATACAGATTTTAGGTGGTTTTTGTGACTATAAGTAGACAGTTCTTTTTTTATCAGTCATCATTAACTTATTCATTTACTTAGAACATCTGTTGAATACCTACTATGAACCACGCTCTATGGAAAAATTTTACATTTAGAAATATTAATCGAAAGTCTAATTCTCTATAACTGCTGATCATGGTTGATTTTCTGGTTTTAATTCAATTTTCTAAACTTACGTAGTGTTTCAAGTTACTATGTACATACTTTAGATATCTAAGACATAGATTAAATCATAGACATCACAGATGGAAGATGACTTATTTTAAAGTGGCTTGCCAATGTTTATTTATAAATTAAAATAAGAACTAGCAGCTCAAAAAAAGTCATTGTTAAAAGAATTTTTATTAGTTTTTTACTCATTTAAAATCATGGTTTCCTTGACCTGGGTCAGTGGTTTAGTGGTTAAGGCTCCTGGATCCTGCATAGCTGATGATGAATCCTGAACCCTGGCCCTGGCAGCTTAAAAAACATAC
Source organism: Tupaia belangeri chinensis (assembly GCF_000334495.1). NCBI lineage: Eukaryota > Metazoa > Chordata > Mammalia > Scandentia > Tupaiidae > Tupaia > Tupaia belangeri. The sequence goes on from NW_006206682.1 coordinate 572,202, forward strand.
TGGGCACTTGTGTGTGGGCTCCAGATCCCAAAAGTGGGAAGAGATGGAGAATTGTGACATGGCCATTTTCCATTGAGGGCACTTTCTCCTCTTCTTGTCTCTCTGTCTTTGGGGAAGACTATCAAAAAATATTTATTATGTATAAAATCATGGTTTTCTCATTTGTATGTGTGCATGTTTAATAGAACTTTTACTTTTCATTTCCACATAAATTTATACTAATAAGTAGATGAATTAAGATGAGCCAGTGAAACATATCAGAAACTGTACTTTATTATTTTTACAAGAGATGCAGTCCATTTTTTTAAGGATATTGACTCTGTGATTTGATTTGCAGAAACATGACTATTCTAAGCTGAATTTAATTTTTGTTGTTTTTTTTTTCCTCATTGTTAGACTTAGAAAGCCCAGGTGTGATAGCACTTAATGCTCCCAGCACCTATACACATGATCAGATTATTCATAAAATCAGTCACTTCTAGTAACCTTTCCTGTATTGCTCTGAGAAAGATTCCTTCTCTATCCAAGGCTAAACTATTAAATACAAGCTCCCCTTTCCTACGCTTACCTAAAATTTTTTCTTTTTTTAAGATACAACCCAAGTTTAATGTGCTATAATTGCTTTTTCAAATAGAAAGATGATTGGTTTTAATTGGAAGAAGCAGAAGAATCTCTTAATGTATTTCTTGTACAATGCCTTGTAATTAAACATAATTCTGGCTTTACTGTAGCATGTGCAGCACTGTAACAAATTAAATCAGTTATATAGTCTGCCCTATGCTAATGCCTTTCAGATTAATTATTTGGAATTTTTTGATAACAGAAATTTATACTTATTTTTTGTGCATAAAGTGACCGGTGTAAGGTTTGTACAGTTAAATTTAAATTAAATGGCACGACTTGAATAGAGAATTGATTTTCAATTTACATTTCTAAATTAAGTTCAATTACCATTATGTATTTCTATTTTAAGAGTAAACTTCCACTTTATTTATGCAAACTTGACATTAGGCATCCCGTATGTGTTTCTGATTATATTAAGTTCTTAGGAAGAAAGTTTAGTAATGAAACTTAGTGTGTTTAACTTTTCATTTTAAATACTAATATTTCTGAATTAGCTTATATTTCAGGATTTCCAAATACCAAACTTTTATTTTATTTTATTTTTACTCAGCATCTGTCAAATAAAAATATGATATTGATTATGAGATTATGTACTTCTCCAGGGCTAGTATCTTGAATCATCCTCTTTATACCCCAACTTAATGTCTTATACATAGTTGGTTTCAGTAAGTTTGTTAAATTTGCCTCATTGAGAAATTGTGATGGTTGGCAGGTGGCGCAATGGTTAGGGCTTTGGACTCCCACATGGCTGACTGCGGCATGAGTCCCAGACCTCCGGGCTTGAAAATCACACTTGCTGTGTATGTATGCATGCTCAAAATCCCAAGAGGAGAGTGGAGGAGAAGGAATTGCAGCATGGTCGTCTTCCCCAGGGGGTGATTTCTCACTTTTTCTCTCACTGTCAGTCTCTGGCAAGCATGTGCACCTATGGCTAAAACCTTTAAAAAAAAAATAAAGAAAACAAACTGTGACAATTTGGGTTATAATTTCTGATTGTAACCACCATGCCTTGATAAGAAGACTTGAGCAAAGTATTCACTCATTAAATAAATCTGTGCTGCTCTTCACTCTGAGACATATTATATATAGTTGCCCACGTGAGAAGCAGTTCTGTGACACAAAGTATCTGTCATTTGGAGGGTCTTCTTTGGGACTTTCTGTTTGAGGCTCATGTTCTAAACCATTATTTTATCTGTTTGTGATGACTATGTCAGATGGTCTGTCTCTGAGGATCAGCTTCCCTGAAGCATTGTGTTGATCTAAGTTGCAGCTGCTCTGGAGCATGAACTCATCTTTATGAGGTTTCCCCCAGACTTCCTCAGGATACCTCCACTTCAAAGTTGTTTTTAAATCATTTAATACACACAAAGACTTAAATTTGATATATACATATACATATATATATGTGTGTGTGTGTGTAATATATACACACACACACACATATATATATGTGTGTATATATATATATATATATTCAATCTCATTGCGACTTCCTCTGTTCTAAACCAGTCTTCATCACTGTACTGAGTGTGTGCTTGTCAAAGTTACTAGTCACTTTCTATATTCCTGAATCCAATGACCAGTCTTCATCCCTCATCTTTCTTCACATTATCAGCAACATTTGGGAAAGTTGACATCTCCTTGATACACTTTCTTCACTCATCTTCCAGGATGGTTGTACTGTCTCACTGGTTGTCTTTCTTGGTTGCCTTTGGCTTCCTCTTCTCCCAAATTCAGCTTAATGTACCAGTACCCTTGGGCACAATCCTTGGCTCTCTCTGCACAATTGCTCCCTTGGTTATTGGCTTTGGGGTTATGGATTTAAATAACATCACTATGTTACTCTAGCTTACAGTTCTGCTCACACTTGTCAAACTCCAGCGCCTGCTTATTTGACATTACTACTTGAACACCTTAAAGACAATATATTACAAACTCAAACTCTTGGTCTTTACTCAAATTCATCTTCCTGCAGGCTGCCCCATTTTAGTTGTTAGGAACGTACCTTCTTAATTTTTCAGACCAAAAACTCCTGGTCTTGATTTTTATTTCTCTTCATTAAATTCATCCAGAAGATCTTCATGATGCTTTTTAAAATAGAGTCTCACTGCTTCTGGATACTGCCATTGCTACTACTCTGGTCAAGCCACCATTATCTTATGCTTGGATTTTTGCAGTAGTCGTCTATTTGGCGTCCCTACAGTCTATTGTCAAATTAGTGTTAAATTGAGGACCAGCAGTTGGAGAAATGTCTATATTGCTCGGCTCCCATATAGTCGACCACAGTTCGAGTCCCGAACCTGGTGGCTTAAACTCACACCGGGCGTGTGTGCATGCATGCCTAGGATCTTGAGAGGAGAAGGGAGGAGAAGGGATTGTGGCGTGGCCATCGGCCCTGGAGGGAGGGGGGCGGGGGGAGAGTTCTCACTTTCTGTCTCTCTGTCTCTCTCTGTCTTTCTGGCGAGCCCACACGCCCTGTAGCAAAAACCTCTACAAAAAAAAAAAGAAAAAAAAAGTCAGTGTTAAATTGTAAGTAATATGTAAATCATGCTATTCCTCTGAAAACACTCCATTTCTCTCAGAGTAAAAACCAAAAATCTGTACAACTCTTCAGTATTTGGTGCCCTCTAGACTTTCTGACTTTATATCTTTTTCCCTGTTTTTGTTTGCTCTGCTGCAACCATGCAGATCTCACTGCTGTTTTGAAACATAGCCCAGTTTCCTATATCCTTAGCATCTGTGCATAAGCTATACCCTCTACCTAGAACTTTCTCTCTCCAAACAGCTGCATGGCTTATCTTCTCACCTTACTAAAATGTTACCACAGTGTGGCCCACCTGACCTATATGTAAGTTACAAGTACTTTTTCTTTTTTTTCTTTCGAGATAAGGTCTTGCCATGTGGTGATCCTCTTGCTTCTTCCTCTCCAGTTGCAGAGACCATAGGCTTATACCACCACATTCAGTTAGCTCTTTTTTAGGCAGGATTTCACTATGTTGCCTGGGCCAGCCTTAAGCTCATGATTCTCCTGCTTCAACCTCCCAAGTTGCCGGGATTTCAAGCACATGCCACCATACCCAGCCCTTAGGTTGGGCCACTAATTGAACCTGGCCTTCCCATGTGGTCACACTCCATAGACTGTAATGAAAGTGTCTTAACAGTGTCATGACTACAACTGGTTCCCTACTCTTGCTCCTTTTTACACAGCTCTGTTTTCCCATCGTACTTGGTTAACATCTGTGCAATTGTGTTTTCCTCACCATCACCAGGAAGAAAGCTTGGTCAACTCAGAAAATTTAGCATTTGATTTACCTAGAACAGTATCTGGCTCTTCGTAGATATTCAGTAATTTTTTTGTTGTTGTTGAGTAGCTGAACGTATTGGTTCTAGGATGTTCTGTATCCTTCACATGGCTTTCAAGGTCCCACATGAATGGGTTCCTGGATAATTTTCCAGACTTTTCTCTTGCCTTTCCTCTTGTTTCTTCCACCAACCTATTAAACCCCTTAAAGTTTATCCAATCTACTCTGTCCTTTTCTCTCACAGGATGGCGTATTCCCTCTGCCTGTAATATTTGTTCTGCTCCCCATTCCCATCCCCCTTACCCAGGTAATTCCTTCTTATTCTTCCTAGCTGACTTTTAATGCTATTTTTTCAAGAAAACCTTTTATTAATCATCCTCTTTTCTCCAAGGACTGAGGATTAAATGCTTTCATGGCACCCTGACTGACTTATTCATGGAACGAAGATGTAAATTGAAAGAAGGCAGAGACCTTGTCTGTCCCATTTACTGTAATAATGTTAGCATTGATTCTTGCATATAGTAGGTGCCCAGTAAATCTTTGTTGAATGATAGAGCTGACTTAATTCATATAAGTAATCCTGTAAAGTAAACTCTAAATTGTTAAGCCTGTTCTACAGATTAAGAGCAAAAGGCTCAGACAGTTTTTCTAACTGGCGTAGGGAACACTCCACTGTGAGGGTATACCTGGTTCCTGTTTTGTGAGCTGAAGTGGGAATGGTGTTCTTTGTACCAGAGCTGTGATAGGAGCCATAGAATAACTTCGGTCATAACTTACCAGGGCACTTGTACAAGATGACTATGCTGCGATCTCAGCCCCACGCTGAACAATGTAACACTTATGAAATATATACGAGATGGATAGTCTTATCATTTGCTCTAATAAAACAACTGTAAAACCACTATTTAAAACCATATATTTTACCAGTTAAGTGTATTTTGAAATAGTCAAAAGAGAAAAGGACCTGACCCCTTAAGAGGTAGTTTGTCTCAGTCAATACATTATAAAACTGCAGAAATGTGCATATTTCAGTAATGAGACTAGATTTTCATGGATTTTATGTGCTTGATGGACACTTTTCTAATAAACACTAGTTCCACATTCAGCATTACTAGAGTGATTTTAAAATATAATGTGGACCTGAAGAGTCAGTTTAAATTTACTAGGCCACTAGAAACAATAGTGCTACAGAGTTTACTTAGCATTTCTGACACACAGGATCAGTCTGTGTCAAATGTTATTAAAGTCCTTTTTTCTTTGTCAGATCATCACCATATGGTATCGTCATACTTCTTTTAATCTTAGAAGTGAAGCCTTTCAGAAACTAGGGCTTCTGTATGTGGAAAAAGTTGAATTACAAAGCTTTCTTTTTTTGAGGAAGGGATCTTTGATATCTAAAAATGCTCATACAAAAATGTCCTATATGTGTAGCTCTTTGTGTTTGAGGAGAGCAGTGCTGATTCAGTGAGATTAGTGACATAAATTAGGGACCTTTTCTAGAAACTGATTTCTTTTATCCTTATGGGTTCTCGGCTTTATTTACAGAGACCGTTGTGCAGTGGAAAACTACTATAGGGCCAATGAGACCCAGATGTCATAGAGACTGGTTCATGATGGTTTATTTAATTTGTCCTCATTCTGGTATCTCACTTTGCTTTTGGAGACCAGAACTCCAGTTGCCTCTCTGGATTTTCTCATAAATATGGTAGAATGAGATTCTTAAAGAGTGTTCTAGGACTAGAGCCTGTTTCCCATTTCTATTACATTGCTTATTCTACTCATGACTCCCTAGAGTGATGTATAAGCATAGTATTTTTAAATGAACATTATCCCTGTGTGTTTGATTAAAATTATATTAACATATTTGATCAGGTATGTTTACTATTTAAAAAGTAAGTTTGGGATAAAACTAGAATTGTTTAAGTTATTCAGGAATGTTGCAACATAGTCTACCACTGGAATTACAAACAAGAAGGTCTATGTGGAAACATGTTGTTACCTTTAAATACTAAAATTTGTCAAGTTTAAGTCAGAATAAATAGAAAATAGCCTGCATTTTAGACCAGTTGCCTTTAAGTTTTTTATCCACATGTTGGCTTATAATAGTGGCTTTGTAGGAGAGGTTCAGAGATATATCAGTGCATCTCCATTTTCTACCTGAAGTCACTCATCAGGAAAAAAGTTTAAGTTGCATATTTTAGCAGTTGTGATACTAAAACATCTGTTAAGAGCATCATTATTGAGAGATCAAGCCAAAGTTCAAAACCTAAGAGGGAAGTGCATTGAGTAAATGGATCTGGAGAGGTATTATAAAGATCAGCTTTTCTGGTTTTTTGTTCTTTGTTTTTGTTTTTAAATCAGTTAAAGACTTCTGCTTCAAAAGTACTGTGAAGACTGTTTTTTTTTCTCAATATTTTTAATCTATTAATAGATGAAGCTAGTGATAGGGTATAAAAACTGTCAGTTCTTGCTTAGTAAGCATTAAATTAATTATTATAGTAGTATGTTAATAAAATGTATTATAAATAATACATTGGTCCATCTATCTCAACGTGGACACATTTAAAACCATATGAAGTAGACATGGCTCATCAAACTTTCAGTTGTAGTTGTCATAGTTAGAATTGTTTTTCCTGATCTATTGTTTTTTATTAAGTTGTTTAGTACAGTTAAAACTGTCAGTGAATAAAAATAATTGCCATATGCTTTTATGACCACCTTGATGGGGATCTATAGTTCAGTTTTATGTCTTTGTTGAATACAGTTCTATGTGCATTCTCTTGCAACCTAATAAAAATAGTAAATAAAAAATTATTATTTAAAAAAATTTTCATAAAAATTTCACCAAAGCCACAGATGGGAATTTAAAGGCAACATTTGTTGTTAGAGTTTGATTGAATTTTCATCAGTTTTTTTTTGCTTTCTTAATGAGGTTGTAACTCATGGTGCGTGCTACTGCAGTTGTGTATATTACTGAAATGCTAGAAGCTTCAGCTTGTTGATGATGTTGACACTGCTTATATGTACATATAACTGGTTTGAGCATTTGAATGTATATTTTCCCTTCTCATTCTAGTTGGACTGATCCAGAGGTTTCTGGTACTTCAGATTTATGTACCCCTGGGACAAGACTTCTCCACTGAATTGCTGTAAGATATATAGAACTTCTTTGAATGTTTTATGTGTATTAGACATTTGATCGATTTAAGCAGTACCAACAGTCATTAATTGTAAGTGGCAGTTTTTGCATTAAAGAGCAGTGACTTACCAAGTCGCCATGAAGTAATTAAACTAATTTAATCGTATTTCTTCAATATCACTCTACTTGCATTTCCCTAGGGAAGGAAAGCAGAATCATCTGCTTATAGAAATACGAAAGGAATATGATTTTGACAATAAACAGCCTGTAACTTGTAAAATACATAATCCAGAAGTTTTGAGATTTTGGTTGAAATGAGGGATGATGTTATGTTTTATATTGTCTGTTGTTCAAAACTGTGGTTGGTTTAGAATGGATGAAAATACTTTTAGTAATATTTACTTTAGAAATATTCATCTTTTCTGTTTACGCATAGCTTGGATATATTAGTTTTAAATGGCCTTGCTAGTTTATAACACAACTTAGTTACTCAGTTGAGTTTCCTGTTTTGTAAGATGTTGAGTCCTCCGTTGTGTGAGAATGAAAATAGCATTTGATTTGTAGACTCACATAGAATTGAATATTGTTTAAGATTTCATTAGTAAGTATATGCATACTTTAAACAGACCTTTACATTTAAGGCTTGTTGCTTTTCTAATTTTTCTTTTTAATTAATAGCTGTTCAAGGTCTATTTTTCCTGTTGGGATAAATCACTTTTCTTATCTAGATAATTTTGTACTAGTTCTACTAGTACAGATTAAGAGAAAGGAAAAACTTTCTTAATAAAATAAGGACAACATAAACGAGATTATCTCTCTTCATTTATATGAATTATTAATAGAATGTTAATGATATTCATATATTGATAAATTTTAACTAATCATGCACCATCTTATTTTCTAAGGAAATGAAGGATAAATGGGGCAATTTATGCCTTTGATTTTTTTTTTCCAACCTTAAAACTCAGTAAACTTTTTACTTTGATCTGTTTTTATTATCCTTCATGGTCACTGAGATTCTTTAAAATAGTCCTTAGAGTAACAAGACCAGAGCATTATTTGATGTTCTTATGTATCACTTTCTGGTTTTTGCAGAAAAAGCATTTTCAAGACTCCAGATACATTCTTAAGGTACAGAGAGCACCACATAAAGCTTTATTTTCAGTGTAGGGGAAAGTGGTTCCCTTTCAAATGGAAGTAAACTCCTTACTTAGAAATCCATTCCAGACCCCTTGTTCTCCTGCTCTTTCTTTCTACCTTGTGTAATTTGGAAATTTTCAAAAGCAGTGGCAGAGGTACCAGTAGTTGCCCTTTTGATCAAAGCTGTGCAAAGACACTTGGCTGAGCTTTGGAACAGAATCTTTTGCCAGTGAGCCTTCTTTTTCTATTCAGAATTAAGCATCATTTGTGTGCCCAAACAGTTGAGGTTATCATCCTAGCGTAGGCAATATGCTGTTTTAGCTAATTTAATAACAATTAAAGCTTTAATTATCAAGAAAGGAACAAGTATTTTAGGTTTACCTTAATCCTAGAGGGAAAGCACCTGATAGTTAAGTAAGCCTGACTACCCCTTCCTTACTTTTACTAATACTCTCGGCCTATTTAAAGATGGCAAAACATTTTGAGGTTTGTTAGGATTGTTAGATTTTCAATTCAGTTGACTATAATCATAGACTCCTTTGTTTTTATATCGACATGGGCAGACACTTGGATTTTGCAGATGATTTTGGTTTTATAGTTTTAGCAAACTTAATGTCTTATGGATAGAAGGTCAAAATTATTGGGCCTGCACATGGTGGTGTGGTATGTCGCTGGACTTCCACATGGCTGACCAAAGTTCTAGTCCTGGGCCTGGTTACTTGAAACTCACCGTGGGCACGTGTGCATGCACTCCTAAGATCCTGAGAGGACAATGGAGGAGAAGAGATCATAGAGTGGCCATCCTCTTTAGGGGTGATTTCTCACTTTCTTGCTCACTGTCTCTGTCTTTCTCTCTCTATCAAGCACATGTGCCCTAAGGCAAAAACCTCTACAAAAACAAAATAAAAAATGATTAAATAGAGAAGACATTGTATGTCCTGACCTTGTAAATTTATCATATTATAAAATAAACCTTGTAAATTTGTCACAGTGTAAGAAAATATATTCATTCCATATTTGAATTTATTGCTTATCAAAAATATTTTGCTATTTTAGGAATTAGTGACAGAGACTATGTTTAAGTTTTATGTATTTTTTATTTTTATGTTTTGCTGTAGGGCATGTGTGCTCTCTGGAGAGAGAGCGGAAATTAGAAATCACCCTCCGGGGGGATGGCCATGCTGCTGTCCCTTCTTCATTCTTCTCTAGGGATTTGGGGCATACACATATACCCAGCATGGTTTAAGCTGCTGGGTCTGGAACTTGAACCATGGAGTCAGCCTTGCAGGATCCAGCCACCTTAACCTCTGCACCACCTGGCCGGCCTGAGACCATGTTTTTACAAGAAGAAAAGTTGGAGTATAGATTCTTTTTCTAGCCACAGCTTTTTTTCCTTCCTTAAAAGAAAGGGCTTTCTTTCAGCACCTTTAGTATTTTACTGTTTCTAGCAGCATAGCTCTAGGCTATTTTAAATAATACATTTCTATAACAAGCTTGGAAAGTCATAGCAGAAAGATATCTGGCTTCTAAAATTTTCCATTGTCAGAACTGGAGAAGCTTTTTGTTTCACAAAGATACGTTTATACATCAAGAGGGTTTCATAAATGGAGTCTTGCCAGCTGGTTTGTGCATTTCACAATCATTTCCTCAGCATCTTCCTGTGCATCCCATGCCCACGGGATGATTATGCTACTCAGGAGGGGTTGTGTGTGTGGCTTAGGGGATGCCTTAGACAGCAGCAACTCTGCTGGAGGTGTCATTCAGTCAACAAATTATTGAATTCTTCTTATTATCAGGTGTTATTTTAGACATGAGGAATTCAGTGTGCCTGGAATGTGTATACTCCTCCCCACGTGCATTGTGACGTTATTTCTTTTTCGAAAGGTTTTTGCTATAGGGCGCATGCACTCACCAGAAAGAGACAGACAGACAGAAAGTGAGAAATCAGCCCCACAGGGGGGATGGCCATGCCACAACCCCTTCTCCTCCATTCTCCTCTCGGGACCTTGGGCATGCACGCACATGTGCCCAGCATGAGTTTAAGCCACTGGGTCCAGGACTCGAACCATGGTTGACTACATGGGAGTCCAGTGACATAGCCATTATGCTAACTGCTGGTCCCCATTGTGACATTTTTTTTTATCCCAATCCACCATCACATTGTCCTTGATATACTATTAGAGCTTCCCATGGAATTTCCCAGCCTCCTGTATTATCTTCTTCTAATCTAGTCTCTGCTCTGCAGCTAGAATGATCTTTCTTTAAAAAAAAAAAAAAAAAAACTAGAACTCCCATTGAACTGTTATAATTCATGGAAGTTGTTCTGGAAGAGTTTATGTTTGATGGAGATAGCAGAGAAGGGTCTAATGGAGACAGAGGAAGGGTCAGGATAGGGTGATTAGCTGAGGGGGTCTAAGGCAACCTATTGGCAGTGGTGGTAGCACATTCAGCAGGCTGTGTGATCAGGTTGAGGAAGACTGCAGCCTAGAATAGTCTTGAGCAAGAACATCTTGTGACAGTGATGTAGGCTATTGGAAGTCAACATATCTGGTACGTAGGCTGATCAGCCATTTCTTTATCCTCATAGTTCTTCAACCCTTATTATTTAAAAATTTTTTATAGCTCTTTTCTAGATGACTTTATCTTCATAGTAGCATAATTATTATGTCTATATTACCATTAAGAGAATCGAAATCCAGGAGGTTAAGGAATTTGTCAGAGGTTATTTAACGCCACCACAACATGCTGTCTGACTTGTAAATATCCTTTTTCTGACTATGTATGTACATAACCAATAGATAATAATAAATATTTCAGTTGAGTTTTAGTATAAGGTGAAAGTGCTAAAACTTTTCTGTCTTCTTTATAGAGACTTCTCATTACACTGTTTCAACATTAGGTTTCTGGGAAGGAAAGGTCTTTCATGCTGACATGTTTCTGTTTACCTTTTTCAGAGGTAAATGCCTGAAAGTTAAAGGAAGAGTTTTATCTAGATTTTTTTGTGTGTGTTTTTTAGTATTTTGCATCTCAGATTATAAGATAATCATAATTATAAATAATTTTTTTCATAAAAACTAGGAAACAAGTTTATATCTCTCTTTTTTTTAATGATAGAGTACATACACACACAAGAGTGGGAGCGAGGGAGAACAAGAGAGAGGGTGTAATCAGGCCCTGTGATCCCCTTCCTCCATTCCTCTAGCTTTTTGGATCTTAGTGCACATGCTCAGTATGTTTTAGGATGACTGGTCCAGGGATTTGAACTGTGATTACCACATGGGATCCCGCTTCTCCAGCAGCACATGACTGCTGAGCCACAGAACTGGCCCATTTACCTCTTTATTGATTCTTTACTTTGATCTATGTGGAGGCCTCTTTTTCCTTTCACATCTAAAAATTATACTATTCAGAATCTTGTACTTACAGGTAAATAGCTTCAGAACTTCTTGACCTGCTCACCAATTATCCAAACACATTACATTTTGTGTGTGAAACAAAATGACTGTTAACTGTACTAACAATGTATTTAGCACTGACGTATGGAATTATTTAAGTGTTTGAAGAGTCAACCCAGAAAAGATTTCCTTGCTTTTTATAGAAGTCATTTTGACTTGCTTATTTCATAGTAACAGTTGGCAGTTTTCTTTTCCAGAGTGTTTAGTATAGCTGTGTCTGACCTTCTGACTTTAAGGTAAATGGTTGAATAAACAACAGGTTTTTAAAAATCCTTTGTTTTATGGTATCTTCCCAACTGCATCACCAAGGTAGTGGGAGGCCAGCAGCTCCCCTGTGTGGACTTGGTAATCGTTAGAGCCTGGGATGAAGGGCAGATAGCTGGTACACAGAAGGAACAGCGTGAACCTGAGTTCTTGGAAAAGAACCAACTGTCTCTTGAAATAGAAATCCATTTCACTAAATTTGATGCTGCCAATCACACTAAATGATTTAGGAATATTACATTTTTTGACAAGAGTTGCATTCATTTTACTGAATATTGTTGAGCTGCATTAATTCCTTTCTTTATCCTGATTTTTGTCATCATCTCGAATTCCGAGAGACATTTTGTACTGTTATGCCTCTAGTGAATTGACATTATTTCTCTCATCTCAGCCAGTGCTTTTTCAATATGTGGGTTGAAAAACATTTTGCATGCTTGTGATGGGCATCATGTACTGTCTAGAGAGGTGGGGATTCTTAGCCTGTGGGTCCTAGAGAATGTTATTGCTGCATTTTTGCTAGAAGCTTTCACATGTTGAGCCCTTAGCTGTTTGGATTACTGCTTGTGTCTGGAACCTGATAAAGTCAGGAAGCAAGTGTTAACGTCTTTAAAAAGATAGAGCCCTAGAAGTCCTTACAAATTATAGCTGATCTTTTGTGATCTCTACTTTGCACTGGTCTGTATTTAAAGTTATATAAGAGTAGAGATTCATGATTTTTTTTTTTTTAAGGTTTTTGCCATAGGTAACATGCACTTTCTGGAGACAGAGACAGAGATAGGGAAAGTGAAAAACTACCCTGCAGGGGGGATGGCCATTCCTCAGTCCCTTGTTCTTCATTCTTCCCTTGTGATTTTGGGCATGCATGCACACATGCACACACACCTGGTGTGACTTTCAAGCTGCTGGTTCAGGACCTGACTCGTTACTAGAGACGAGGGCTTCCATTGCCTTAACCATCACGTCACCTGTTGACCCCTAGAATTTAATGATTTTTAACCTAGAATTTAATCTAGGATTTATGATGCTTATTCTAGAGTTTTTGTCTTTTGCTTTTAATCTACTTCTTAGTTATATGGTTTTGGGCTAGACACTTAAATTCTGTGTTTCAGTTCATCATCAGTAAAGGGTAATGGGAACTCTCATTTTAATTGCTAGAGTTAATTGAAGAAATAGTTTTTTTGTAAGAAATATTGAGTTTAGGTCAATGTCAATGTAAAAGCTTCTTTTTCCATTTCTTTTTAACAATATTTAAAAATATTTTAAAATTTTATTTATTATTATTTATATCACCTTTCTGTATTGTTACTACTGAGCTAGACAAAGAGGTTGCAGTTGAGCAGTCCCACCCCCCCAAAACAAACAAACAAAATAAACATGAGCAGGTCAGCCCCTCAGTTCTCCTTCAGTTGAGGAAAAAAATGAACATTTCCAAAACTGATAATGAGTGAGCTGAACTAAAAGTAAAATGTCTTTCTAAGGGTCCTTGGAATACAAAGTCGTTTTACATTTTAATGGTCCAAAGTAAGGGATAAGATACTTCAGACTTTGGTTATGGTAATCAAGCAACCTTGGCCATGAATGAGGACCATAAGACTTCTAAAATTCCCATTTAAAGGAAAAATAGGGTTTTAGCTTCAATACTTAGAATATTTTTTGCAGAATGGAAACTACTGGCTGTGAGCACAGAGAACCCAGGCAGCAACCTGACGATTACCCCCTTCAGAAACAGAAATTTGATTATCTAAGCTCCCACCAAAAAAGAGAGCCCACAAGATAATCATGCCCTTTTGAACCAGTCATAGAACTGATCTTACTCTTGTACTCCCACCCTTAATTTTGCTTTTAAAATGCATGTTGGGAACTCCTGGGAAACCAGACCTTTGGGGCTTGAGCTGCCTGTGTCCTTGCTTTGTACACCGCAACAAAGCTATACTTTCCTTCATCACACTATGTGCCTGCAGTTTGGTTTGTAGTGCTTAGGTGAGTAAACTTGATTTGAGTTCTGTAACAAGGTCATAAAAGAAATTCAATACAAGTTTCAGATCCTTCTACTCTATTGACATTTACTCCTATCTTTCCTTCTAAAGTGACGTCAGATACAGTAGGTTCCTTTGAAGTTTTTAAACAGAAAAACTTCCTAACTGCAGACCTATTCTTTTCATATGTCATGGGTCCTCTTCAGCCTCTATAAAGCTACCAGAATGGAGAGAATTCTTAAATTCAATATCTTTAGGTCAGAATGACATTGATGAGGGCTCTTAAGACAGTGTCCAGTTAACCAAGCACAACTCTTGCTGCAGAAAATTTGCTTTCTAATTTTTTGGTCATTTTGATGCCTTCCTTTAAAAAAAAAAATAATGGTTGCTATTTAGCTCTTCAAGTTATTTGTGAAGAGGTATCATCCAAATGAATGCAAAGTAGTATTCATCAGTACAGTCTTTTATGTCACCAGTTAAATATATTTCTAAACTTACATGTTTAGAACTGGACAAAAAGACCAATAGTAGCTCATTTTTGTATTAGAAGTATTGTATACCTAGGTAATAATGATATTACAAGTTTCATTAACATTTCGAATACATCTCATGGCTAATTCCAACTTCTATTTTTTTCTTTTTAAAATCATCAGTATTTAAATCTCATTATTTTAATTATGTCCAATTAAATGTACTTGCATAATCAGTATATTTTATTACATGCATTAGTAAGGAGTGCACTTTAAGACACTTTGCATACTGACTTTTTAATGTATTAAATTTGCATGCCTTAAAATAAGTTTCATGTAGAAGTTTTAGATAACACATGTGGTAGGTATATAAATCAGATGTCTATTATCTATTATCTATTAAATATATGTTTATGAAAAGACTTTTTCTTCCTGTTTCTTAGTTCATTTACTTTTCTAAATTACATTTTCAGTACTCTTTAGATCATCTAGATGTATGCTCAAAGCTAAAACAAAATACTAATGGAGGAAAAATGGCACATAAGGGGATTGTTTGAAGGTATTCTTACTCAAAAATAATAATAAAAGTCCATGCGTTTGTTAAAATTGCTATATCAATTATCGGGCATGCGTCAGGGTCTTGTAATGGGTCAGATTATAGGCTTGAGCAACACAGGCTCTGCCATTTATTAGCAAGGTACGCCTCACCTGTACAATGACAAATTTAGTGAGGATTAAATTTGATAATGCCAAATACTAACTATACAGTAAATATTAAAATTTTTACATCTCTATAGGGAAGAGTACAGTAACATTTAATTTTTAAATTCCTCTCCTGAAGCATCTCAAGACAAGTTAGGCATGCCCTTTTTCCTTATAAATTTTTATAGTACTTATCCCTGATGAGGGATGGAAAAACAGCCAGTTGTGGGAAGCCTACCTGACGGTGGACTCAGAGAACCAACCAGCATAGACATGAAAAGTGGAAATGACTCCTGTTGTTTGAGTATGAATGCTGATGACTTACTTAAAAGTCAGCTGCAGGAAGTTACAAGTGACCAGACCAAGTGTAGAACCACAGATAATTTCCCATGAAGAAGCAGGACCTGGGGGAAAATAGATAAAGCAGGAAGACTTTTAATGGCTTAAGGTGTAATAAACAGGTTTTTGCTATTTCCTGCTACATCAAGAACAGGAATGATTGAAGATGACTCACAGCCACACAAGGATCCTCTAAACACTCTCCTTTGTTATGAGAGTCAGGAGAATGTTTCTTTCATGCCTTGAGTGATACATACCTTACCTTTTTTTTTGGTTGGGAGTATTATTGACTCTGGTTTGGTTCTCCTTCCCTTCAACTATATTTTATTTTTATTCAGGTAGTTGTCTTAAATACTCAAAACAAAAATAATTTTGAAACATCTACAAAACAGAATATAATACATATGTTATATGTTAATATATGAAATATATAATATATAAAATATATAAAACTTACAATATTTAGGACACTTTTGGCATTCCAAAACAATTATAGTATGGGGGGTATGGATTTCTAGTTTGCAATTAAAATTTACCATGTAACCTTAATGAAGTCATTTGGCTTTAAACAAGTTGGCCAACAGCAAATACAAGGGGAGTCCTCTTGTAGGAAGAGCTGCTATCTCTAGGGTTCCTGATTTTTGTAATTCTTTTCACATAAATTATGGAGTTTCTTGTTGGGATGTTAAAATGATTTAGGATCTTTATTTGGATTCATATAAATGACTTTCATGAGATGACATACATGTAGTAAATCACAAATATTTTCAAAAAGTTCCTAGAGGGTCAGTAGGTGACGTGATGGTTAAGGCTCTGGACTCCTACATGGTTGAGTGTGGTTCAAGTCTGGGACCTGGCAGCTTTTTTTCTTGCTTTCTCCCTTTCTCTTTTTCTATGGTGAGCACTTATGCCCTATAGCAAATTTTAAATAAATAAATAAATAAATAAATTGAATACTTTTTTTTCTTTAAGAGAGATTTTTGCTATGGGGAATATGTGCTCATCAGAGAGACAAAGCAAGAAATCATCCCCTAGGGGATGGCCGTGTCGCAGTCCTTTCTCCTCCATTCTCCTCTTGAAACTTTGGGCACCCACACACGCACACGCACCCGCACCCAGTGTGAGTCTTAAGCCACCTGGTCCGCAACTCAAACTGTAATCAACTATGTGGGAGTCCAGCAATATACCCAGTACGCCATCTACTGGTCCCAATTAAAACTGATTATAAAAAAAAAAAGTTCCTGGAAAATGGAAGAAAGTACAAGTTTATTAAATACAGTTAGTGGCAGGAAGAGCCAAACTTGGGCACAAATTTCTCCTGAAATAAGAAAAAGTGGATTTCAACTCTGTAGAGGCTTGAGAGTTTTTGTTTGCAAAAATTTTTTGCCAAAATACAAGCACATCTTAGGATAACACTTTTATATGTTTGTTATAGTATTTATCATATTATCACATAATGGTCTAAATATTTAAGTATTTCCCAACCAACTCCCCATCTCTAACAAGGCTAGAGATCTTCAAAATGAAGACAAAAAATTGAAACCTAATAAGGCTATCATTGAACTTTGAATTTCTAAGCCCCATTTATAAAAGTCATTGCCCAGCTGTTACAATGGACAATAGCAGAATTAAATGAACTTTAAAACGTTTGGGGAAGGGTGTTTAGTGGGTGACATGGTGGTTAAGGTGCTAGACTCTAGACATGGCTGACCATGGTTTAAGTAGGACCTTATGGCTTACTTCCTCACTTTCGCTTTCTCTCTCTCTCTGTCAATCTCTGGTCAAATTAAAAAATAATAATAATAAATAAAATCTTTTTTAAAAAATAGAGCCAATTTCTACTTCTGGCAGTGGAGATTATTTTAAAAAACATGTTTATTGGGACCTAACAAAACCACTCGTCCAGTGCATGATCAATATTAGCAATTCTTTTAGCAATTTCTAATTTCTTGTCTTATTAGACTCGACTAAGTTTCAGTTTGTTGCAATTTACCCTGACATTTGCTTTTACTTTTTTTTTTTTTTAAGGTTTTTGCCATAGGGTACATACACTTACCAGAGAGAGACAGAGACAGACAGCGAGAGGGGAAGTAAGAAATCACCCAGAAAGGAAGACCGTGCCACAATCCCTTCTCCTTTCCCTTCCTGGGATTTTTGGCATGAATGCACATGTGCCTGGCGTGAGTTTCAAGCTGCTAGATCTGGGACTCAAACTGAGGTCGACCATGTGGGAGTCCAACATCTTAACCATCACACCAACTGCTATTCCCTCTGCTTTTCTTTTTAAAGTTTTGTGTTTTTTGTCTTGTTTTGTTTTTATTATTTTTTAAAATTTCTTTTTCTCATGAAGGGGAGAGACTCACAAAGTACTCTGGACAGAGTCTCACTACTCCATGAAACTTCTCCAGACCCCCAGTCAGCTAGGGCCACGCTACACATGGATGCACCTGGTATGTTCAGGTTGACCCAGGATCCAAGCCTCCCATACGGTTCCAGTGTCATGCAGCAGCAGCCTGCTACTTGTACCACCGTGGCAGGACCTGTTTTAATTTTTAACTCATTCTTACATAAGTTTAACATTTTGATCTTAAGACAGCCTGGGTTCATGGGAGAAAAACCACAGGACTTGCTGCAACCCAAGCTTCTTCATCCACATGCCCCACAAAGTTGGTGGTCACTGAGTACCCTAAGCTCTTCTAGATCTGATCTCAGGCACCTCTCCCTCCATAACCCATTCCGTCCCCTCTGCAGGCCAATAGGCACCTTGGTTGCTAAGCTTCTCACAAGCTCCCATGTATTTAGTGCAAGTTTTCATCCATCCTAATCCCAGCTCTGTACTTTTTCGCTCTTTTAATTAAAACTCAAATGGATGTTCTACACAAACACTCCTCATATCTTCCAGTTGTAGCAAGTTGGTGTTTCCTCCACATTTCTGTAACTCTGTACATGATTATTTTGAGGGCAGGGACCACATCTTATTCATGGTTGTTACTTCCACAGCACATAAGATAATTCTGTGTGCATGGGAGTCTTCAGTAGTGTTGTATTGGTATACTGTCAGTATGGTTCTTTGATAAGAAAAGGGTAGGAAAAAATCCCTAGAATTAGAGTAAAAAAGCAGGTGAACAGGATTGGGAAAACTTCAGTTTAGCCTTTCTCAATGTTTAATTCCTGGGAAACTAGTCACTGGGCCTTAGTTTAACCTTGTGTTTGCTCTGCCATGTGTAAAGTGCATTTCTTTTAGCCATCTCTCTAGGATGATAACAATATCCAAGAGTAAGGAAATGCAAGAGAATTTAGGTAAGGAGAAATTAACTTTCTTGAATTTTCCCAAAATGGCTATTTGGGTAAAGATATATACCAGTAAATGTTTTTGAGGTGGGACTAAAGCTACAGAACTCCATAGTTTACTCTTAGATGAAAACTCTGATTAGAAGCCTGTAAAAGAACTCCCCACAGACAACTTTAATTAAAACCAAGTAGTTTGCCCCTTTTTATTGGAAGACATTAGTGATCTTACATTTTATATGTATTTCATACTTAAAAAGCTATTAGAATAAACTAAAACAGTGACAGTGATAGGAAATTCACAGAGTGGTTGGAGGCTTGTTGCATTTGTTTACAGTAAATAGGAACAGCTGTCCTGCTTCATATACACAGATAGTACCATTCTCTTTTACTCTAAGATTAAATTCCACTGATTTAGAACTTGGAAAATCAAATATCTCTTAATAACATTTAAAACTGTATTTGATTATTGAATAGCCATTGGAATAAATGTACATATTTACTGTATAAAAACTGACATGTTAAAATGAACTTTAAAAAAAGTTTTAGCAGCTCAGTTCTTCATTATTAAAAGGAATCTCCAAGACTTACCCAGTTTCCTATTTTTTATAGGAAAAACTCTGAGCTTCAGGGAAGAAAAGGTCACATATTTCCCAGAGTATGTTTCTTAGTGGGAAAGCCAGGATGAAAGTCTTAGACTTCTGACTCTCTAGCCTCTTTTCTTGAGATCTTTTATTACTTGAGTTTGAAAAGATGTAATATGATTTTATAATCATGGTTCTTGACACTTTTTAAAAATGAATATGTTTCTGCAAGTGCTTTGAACTTTCAGTTGCAGAAGGTTAATTCTGTTACTATAATCCAAATCTCTTCTCTTCTACCTCTGCTCTCTGAAAATCACCAAGAAGTTAGTCTTTGAGTCAAGATTAGAAAGGTTAAAAAACAAAATCAAAAACAAAACTTCTTTTAACGATCATGTGGTTGTTAGGAACAGAGGTCTGTTCAAATTATCTCAAGTAAAACAGGTGTTGGAAGAACATGGAGAGATTTTAAGGTGCCCAGCTGTGAAAGCTGGTTGTCAACAGCATCTCTCTCCCTGGTGGCTGCTCTCTAGCCTCTTGTTCTGTTTGTAAGTCACTTTGGTTCTTCTGTTTCCATCCTGCATACTGGCTTTCTGTGATTACTTGTGATTGTGCATGTGGGCAACAATGGCTGCCATCAGTGTCCTCTGAATCTACAACTCCAGCTCCTATCACCGCTGACCAGGTTCAGCCTGGGCATCTTCTGTTGAATCATTGGAAAAGTCATGAAGTATTTTTTTCTGTTTTTCTGTGCAGAAATGTGTCATGACTTCCCTGATGACTCAATGGTTCCGAGATTTGAAAGAGTAAAACAGGATTGGTTCTTGGCCAATCATTGATCTTAAGCTCATGCTTCCTTATTTGGTTTCAGCTTTTGAAGTTTCAGATGGGGTAGATTCCCCGAGAAGGGGGTGTGAGCAGGACAGGCAGATACACTAAGATACCCACTGTACTCCTCCCTGATTATAGATACTTGACAGACCTTTGAACTTCTTTGTCAGGCACCTGCCACTGATGTCTACAGATGTTTCTGTGCCCCTCAAGTAGCATCCAGGGGAACATTGTCACCAAAATTTCTCATTAGAGTCAGTCTACTTTGATGCCACTTCTATCCAAGGTCATGTACTTAATTTACTTGGAATCCTAAGGTTATCTCAGTAATACTGTGTAAATTTTCTTAGTTAATTTGGGTAGGCTCTGTGCTTCTCTAGCTAAATATTAATGCTAATTAGAATGGTTAGGGGAACCAGCAGTTACCGTAATGGCTATGTTGCTGGACTTCCATGTAGTTGACCGTGGTTCAAGTCCCAGACCCGGTGGCTTAAACTCACACCAAGTGCATATGCGTGTGTGCCCAAGATCCCAAGAGGAGAATGGAGGAGAAGGGATTGCAGCGTGGCCATCCCCCATGGGGGGTGATTTCTTGCTTTCTGTCTCTCTCTGTCTTTCTGGCAAGCACATGCGCCCTATAGCAAAAACCTCTCAAAAAAAAAAAAAGAATGAATGGTTAGGTTTAGGGCAAGTATGTGACATCAAGGTTGAGGTGGCTGGGTCCCACTGCAAGTTGGAATTCTAGACCCAGCAGCTTGATAAACACACTGGGCACATGTGAGTGCTTAAGGGATGGTGCCATGGCCATCCCCCCAGGATGCAATTTCTCAAGTTCTCTCTCTTTCTCCTGTCTCTGTCTGTGGTGATAAGTGCACCCTATAGAAAAACTTTTAAAAAAAAAGAGAGAGAGAGAGAACAGTTAGGTTTATGAAATATCTGTAGTATTTTAGGCTTGTTTGATACTGTATCTTGCCAGGTTTACTAATGTATCAAACAAGCCTAAAATACATCAATTTAATGTATATCTGTCCTATATTATCAAGAGCAACGGGTAGGCTGCAGCTCTCCCTTCACTGTAAGTTGACTATTCTGTGTCTTCACATTCCAGAACCTGGCTCAAACAAACAGTCCCTCTCTGTGACATGAGGTGAGAGCAGAAGAGCTAGAGTCTAAGCAGAACTAATAAAGCTTCTCCTCAGATATGTGTGGCTCGCATCACTTCCACTTACGTCCAACCCAACCTGGCTAAGCCTAGAGTCACTGGTTGGAGCAGCATAGTGTAAAATATTCTATACAAAAGAGGGACAGTGAATAATTGTGAGCAGGGAATATCTACCATAAGCATATACACATATTATTTTATTCAGTTATCACAACACTCTTAAGTAGGCATGTTATCATCGTTGCACAGCTTATGAACTTAATAGATGTGTACTGAACACCTACTATGTTCTAGACTCAATGCTCTTCCATTAATAAGGGTCAAGTGAGAATCCTCACTATCCCTTTCTCTTATATTGGGTTGTCGGGAAAGTCATGATGCATTTTTGCATAGAAAAACAGAAAAATATGTAATTACTTTCCTGATGACGTAATGTATTGATAATGTGAATTTATTTTGTTTAAAGTATTATGATTCTCAGATTATTCATACTTCTTTGTTGTATTACTTCTCAAACTCCTTGGTCTCAGGATCCCTTTTACACACTTAAAAAATATTGAAGACCTCAGAAAGCTTTTTGTTTATAAAGTTTGTATTGTTCTGCATTTGTTATTAGAAATTAATACTAAGTAATTCAAAAGATATTTATTATTTACAAACCCACTACATGTTAGAATAAATACTTAATAAATAACTGTAGCATAAAAATATGTTTTTCAAAGCAAAAAATATTTATTAAAGTATAACATTGCTTTGCATTTTTGTAAATCTCTTTAATGTCTGGCTAAGTAGAAGACAGCTGAGGGGCCAGCAGATGGCATAATGGTTATATCTCTGGACTCCCACATAGTCAACTGCGGTTCAAGTCCCAGATCTGGTAGCTTAAAACTCATGCTGCATGTGCGTGTGTGCCAAAAATTCCAAGAAGAGAATGGAGGAGAAGGGATGGCATTGTGGCCATACCCCCTAGGGGGTGATTTCTCGCTTTCTGTCTCTCTCTGGCGAGCACATATGCCCCATAGCAAAAAAAAAAACAAAAAACAAAACAAAAAACCTCTCAGAAAAAAAAAAAGACAGCTGATTTGTTTGTCTGTTTCTGCATTCAATCTGTTGGGACATAGCACATCATGTCACCTTTGAAAAATTCTACAGTGTACTGTAAGAGAAGACAGTGAAAGGGATAAATAACATCTTATATTGTTATAAAGATACTTTGACCTCACTGAACTCTGAACATTCTTGGAGACCCACAGGATCCCCATACTACTCCTTGAGAACCAAGAATCCCTTAGTCAGAATTCAAAAACTGCCTTTCTAAAATACATTCTGAAAACAAGCACATGACACCCTCAGTGCATTTTCCTGAAGTATCACTTGTCTGTTGATTTATGAATTAAGTATGTCTATTAGTAAAAAAATATATATAAAAAAAAACCCCAAATCCCACTGGCTTGACACAGTAAGGTTCATTTCTTGTTCATATCACAATCCACTGTAGGCCCATGGTAGTGACTCTGTCACCCACATTCATTTAGGGATCAAAGCTGTTTCCATCTTCTCTCTAGGGCCTTCTCTCTCAGAGTCCTCTGCTGTGTCTGATCAGTAGAATAGAGAATGGAGACCACATGGGAGGATCTTAGGGGTCACTTTCTCTGGCCAGAACTCATAAACCACCAATAAGAGCATTGGAGACTAACAAATGTAGTCTGTCAGCCAGGAGAAAGGAAACAGCAAGGTTTGGCCAAGACATATCAGCCTCCACCAGACTACAACTAAATTTCTAAATAAGTTAACATAGGACTTCGTGATTTATTGTTAGCATGTTTGCTTTATAAAACTTAATCTGCAGTACAAAATAGTAATAGTATGCTTTCAGGCAAGTCGTAGAATCATTCGATCTGTAATTTAAATTTTCTTACTTTTTCTTTTTTCCCAGTTTGCTCTAAGTCATGGGTGCTCACAGGAGAGGGACATACAGAGAGAAGGAGAAAGTGAGAAAGTACTCTTAGTGGGGGAATGGCTTCCTAGCTTCCCCTTAGAATTTTGGGCATGCAGGCATGCCCAGAGTGCTTTTTAAGCCACTAGATCCCAGACCCGAATCACTCAGCCCTCAGCGATCTGGCTGCCTTAAGATGGCTGTACCACCTGCTGGCCCAATTTAATTTTTTTTAACCTTTTTTTTTTTTTATTTTTAAACTTGAAGTTGCAAAGGTAGCACAAAGAACTGGCTTATACTTTTCATCCATTGTCACCAATGAACATTTTCACATTTGCTTTTACTCTTTGTTTGCATATGTGTGTCCATTGTCACCAATGAACATTTTCCCACATTTGCTTTTACTCTTTGTGTGTGTGAGAGAGAGAGAGAGAGAGAGCATACACATTTTTTCCCTCAAACTATTTGAGAATAAGTTACAGACCTCATACCCTTTACTAAATGTGTTAGTATGTATTTACTACCAATAAAAACATTCACTTACATAACCACACTATCATTTTCAAAACCAATTAATGTTGATAGAGTACTGTTTTCTGTGAATTATAGACATACTGTCCTTCATAACATTAGCCTTTTGATACAGAATTGTATAGTACATTTAATTTTTGTGTGTTTTAGTCTCCATTAATTTGAAATGGCTTCTCATTCTATGTCCTTTCACATCAAAGACATTTGTGAAAAGTGCAGGTCATTTATTTTGTAGATTGCCCCTTAATTGAGTTTGTTTTATGTTTCCTTATGATTAGATTCATGTGAGGCATTTTTTGCAGAAGTACTATCCAAGTGATGCTGTGTCCTTCTCAGTGCAGTTTATCGAAAGATGTTTATAGGTGATGTTAACTTTGATCACTGTCACTTGATTAATGAATATAGCAGACTTCCTCGTAGTAAAGTTACTATCTAAATTTTTTTTTTTACTTTAAAAATGGCATATCATTTATTTGAAATCATTAGGTCATTAAGAAAGCATGACATATTTTTCTATGTATTTTCAAAATGTGTCATGATTTACACAACAGCCCAATATATAAATAA
Source organism: Tupaia belangeri chinensis (assembly GCF_000334495.1). NCBI lineage: Eukaryota > Metazoa > Chordata > Mammalia > Scandentia > Tupaiidae > Tupaia > Tupaia belangeri. The sequence continues at coordinate 596,509 of NW_006206682.1, forward strand.
CTCATTCCTCAATAAACTCTCATTTGCTAATTTAGCATGATGATCCGTGGCTGAACTAATTGTTACTATAGTGGTCACAAAATAAAGTGAATTTTGGCCCAGCTTCGTGGTGCAGTTGAAAGCAAACTGAACTGCAGTGCTGAAGACCACATAGCCAACTGTGGGTTCAGATCTCTTGGTCATCCTGAAAACATACCAGGTGCTGGTGTGCATATCCAAGATCCTGATGAGCTGGAATGCTAGGGAAAGGGGATCGCACTGTGATGAGACCCTGCCAAGGGCATCTCTTTTGTGTGCGCACGTGCTCTCTCTCTCCTCTCTCTATGCACTTTATTTTTTCTTTTTAGCATTTATGCCATAGAATGCATAAGCTCACCAGAGAGAGAAAGAGAGAGGGGAAGTGAGAAATCCCTCCAGGGGCAATGGCCATGTTTTAATCCCTTCTCCTTTTAGGATTGTGGGCACACATGCATGTGTGCCTGGAGTGATTTTCAATCTACCAGGTCTGGTACTTGAACCATAATCAGCCATGTGGGAGTCCAGTGCTCCAACCACCACTTCACTTCCTGACTTCATGCATACACTTTTGTTGTGAATAAAATAGATAAACTTTAAGAAAAATAAAGTGAATTTTTAAGCTATTTTCTAGTGACATATGTAAGAACCGAGTGTGGTAGACATTTGTTGGTTGTCTGGATAGCATACTTTGCCACATTTTTCTCTTCAGAAAATTATCTGAAATTTGTCTATGCAGTCTATATATGTCTGGTACATCTGATCACTGTTTAGAGTGGGCTTTGATAGTTTAACTAGTGCATTCCATTTATTTAGCCACATCTGTTCTTTTAGGAGTGGAAATTTGACCTATACTGAGCCAATTTGAGTGAATTTTAGGACTATTGTTTGAGATAATAGATTAGGAGCACTCTGTTTACAGCTGGCACCCATTTTGTGACCATGAGGATAAAACTGATACCAGATGACAGAAGGGGAGAAATAGATACAAGTTGGGTCATTGATGAGGATTGTGAGTTGCTAAAGTAATTAGTCCTGCCCTACTTCTGTGGTTCCAGTTACTTAAGCTGATACAGTACATTTTGTGAACTGGCTTGAGTTGGGTTTTCTGTTAACTTTTGGCATAAAGAATCCTGATACTCCTAATAACAAAGAGTAATATAGGCTTTTTTTTTTCAACTTAGCATTAAAAACAAAAATGGTACAGAGGCTGTATATAACTTTTTCAACAACTAACAAAAAGAAAATAGGTATAGGGGTTTTTGTTTGCTCACTTGTTTATAGACTCGTGGCATAGACTACTAACAAGGTAAAAATTTGGGAATGTATCTCATGTTCCAGACGGTAGTTTTTGGTAGTAAAGTTTATTAGTCCTTCGTGTTGCCAATAAGAGAAATACCCAAGTCTGGGTTTATTTATAAGAAGAAAGGTTTTTTTAGCTTCCCTTTTGGAGATGTAAGGTCAAGGACTGCATCTGGTCAGGACTCCTGCTGGCTAATGACATGGCAAGGGAGCATCATACAGCAAGACAGAGCAAGAGCACATGTGTGGCTTTGTCTGTGTCTCCTTATAAACCCACAAGTATTCAGTCATGGACTGTACCCCCCATCCTCATCTCCCCAAAGGGTCCATCTGTCAACACCATAGTCAGATTAAGTTTCCATCCTCTTTCTCCCATTACAATGGCTCACCAAATCTCAACACATGAACCAGGAGGACACAAACCATAGCAGTTGCTAAGGTCGTGGAGAGGGGCTAGATTCATTTGGATTCACCTCTGTTTACCAAGCCAGCTTGAGTGAATTCTAATGGGGGGGGGCATCAAGTTCAAGAATGCTTGAGAGCAGTGAAGGAGCTGGGTATGGAAGCCAGCACTCTAAAGCCTTCAACACCCTCTTTCATCTTGACTTTTTCTGTTTCTCCTTCATTTCCAATCCCATCAGGCAATTTGAAAATACCTAGAGAGAAAGTATGGCTGTGTTAGTTTAGATGAGGCATATATTGTTACTTAATTCAGTTGTACTTACTGTACTATTTAGGCTACATATAGTTGTACTATAAAAATGGTTTCAGGACCAGCAGTTAGCATAATGGCTATGTCGCTGGACTCTCACGTGGTCGACTGCGGTTTGCGTCCCGGACCCGGTGGCTGAAAACTCACGCTGGGCGCGTGTGCGTGTGTGCCCAAGATCCCGAGAGGAGAATGGAGGAGAAAGGATTGCGGCGTGGCCATCCCCCCTGGGGGGTGATTTCTCACTTTCTGTCTCTCTGTCTCTCTGTCTGGTGAGCGCACGTGTCCTATAGCAAAAACCTCTCAAAAAAAAAAAAAAATGGTTTCAGAAGACTGCTGACCCCTGTGGGTAAGGAGAAGATTTCAGGCTATTGGTCAGGATGAGACTCTGAAGTTGGCTACTAGAGAAAGTTCGCTGGATGCCACAGCGAACAGAGGGCAGAGTGCCAGCAGGGAAAATTAGTCTGACACCTTTTTCTTCCCTCTCAGAATTCCTGCCCCTCAGGAATTGTGTACATTTCTCTCATTTGAATTCTTGCTAAAAGGACACCTCATTGGGACCCGCAGATGGTGTAATGGCTACGTCACTGGACTCCCATGTAGTCAGCTGCGGTTCGAGTCTCGGACCCAGTGGCTTAAACTCACACCAGGCATGTGTATGTGTGTCCAAGATCCTGAGAGGAGAATGAAGGAGAAGGGATTGTGGCATGACCATCCCCCCTGGGGGGGTGATTTCTCACTTTCTGTCTCTGTCTCTCTTTCTGGCAAGTGCATGTGCCCTATAGCAAAAACCTCCCCCACCAAAAAAAAAAAAGCCACCTCATAGTCTTCAGTTTGGGTTTTAGTCATTTCCAGAGTTTGTTTAGTTTGCTATAGGGCATGTGCACTTGCCAGGGAGAGGAAGACAGAGACATAGAAATTAAGAAATCATCCCCCAGGGGATGGCCATGCTGCATTCCCTTCTCTTCTCCTCCTGGGATTTTGAATATGGGTGCACAAGCACCCAACATGTTTTTCGAGCCACTAGATCTGGGACTTGAACAGTACCCACTCTAGCTGACCCTCCAGAGTGTTTTTATTCCACTAAGCCAGTGCTTTTCCAAGTGTTGTCCCTTTACCGGTTGCCTCAGCAACCTTGGAACTTGTTAGAACTTCAAATTCTGGGATCCTACCTCAGACCAACAGAGAGAAACTCTAGGGACAAAGCCTAGCAGTCTGTGTTTTAAACAGTTCTTGCTGCTGCACTTGAATTTTGAGAATCACTGCCATAGGGAATCATAACAACTCTCAGTGGCCAGAACCCAGGGTCTGTCTGCTTCCCAGGATCAGCCCCAGCCTGGGCACACTGGTACTGCTTGAATACAAAAACATGGCCAGGTGCTCCTCACCCACTGCTTCAAAAGATAACCCTTTCTCTGGCTTCTAAAGAGTAAAATAGATTTTTTTTAAAAAAATTTATATGTTGTGATTTTGGCCATGTGAGAGTCCAACACCTCAACTACCATACCACCTGCCAACCCCCAGTAAAACAGATTTTAGCAGCAGAAAGATTTCTGTCCACAATTCTGGAGCCTCCATCTCTTCCGGTTAGCCCTGAGCATAGAGAACCATGTGTCCAGCATTTTTTAGACATTTGTCCTTCCTGTGGGCAGATGTCTGAACATCTGTGAGGCCTCTTCAACTCCTTTATTCTAAGACTGTTCTTTATGCAAAGCTCTTCAGGAATACAACTGGTTCCTAAAGTGAGGTAAATGTGAATTAATTGCTATAGGACCTGGTAGGGTGTTTCCAGGAGCCTGCAGCCTCCTCTTCCCTCATCTCCCTATTCCTCTTTGCTCTTCTGTCCTTCTCTTCCCACTTCTTCCTTTGTCTCTTTCCTTCTATTTTCTGTTTCTTCTTCCTCTTCCTCCTTCCCTTCTTTTTCTCTTTGCCTTCCCTTTTCTCTGTCTTTATTCTGGCACTTTGCCCTGATGTTTAGTGTTTGCATATTTGTAATGTAAATCAGTGCTCCCTCTATGGCAGATTTCCAAGCTCCCCACCTGACACCATTGAGGAGCTGAGAGGAGACATGGTGTAGCCTCGCAGACCAGTCAGAGCTGTTCTAGCACAGTTAAGGAGTCTCCAAATAGGCCTGGCCAAATGCTCTACAACTGCCTTCCACTGTTGATGCAGGTGTTTGGGGGCTAGCCATTAATAAATGAATTTGAAATGTAAGATGTCTGTTCACACCTTAAGAGACTCATTTTATAGGACCACGATGGAAATAAAAGTAGTGGTGTTTAATAATTGCCACAACATTGCTTTTTCTTTTGATTAAATAAAATCCAGCCACAAGTACTGCCAAAGAAAGATAGCAGGCCTTTCAGTGATTGGTAAAAAGTTAGCCCCTTTTTACTTGCGAGTCTGAGCTTAAGGAAAGTATCATTGTGGATTGAAATCGCTTTCCAGATTATAACTACCATAACGTTTCAGTTAATATTTTGTTAAAAAGTAGAATATCAGCCAGTCACCTTATCTTTTTTATTTGCATTTTATATCATCTCTGGCTGATTTCTATTTTGAAGTAGTTTTGCATTACGTTTTATGATACATTTCTTCTTGCAACAGCTTTGCATACAGATGGAAATGTTGGGAATCTAGTTTAAGGCTGATCTTATTTTTTTTTTTTTCTTTCTGTTATGTGATTGATCTGGTCAGTGAACAAGAAATTCTTCGAGGCCATCCATCACTCCAGGCAGCAGCTGAGCTAAACCTTCTAACTCACCGCTTCCAGTCAGTCATGCAAGATTCGGGTTATAAATATTGAATGTGCAAACAACTGTTTAAATTAGCTGTCCTATCTGTTTTATGCAATTTCAGTAGAAAAGCAAGCTGATATATTGTTTAGTGGCAAGAAGTAGAAGACAGTGAATTCAGTATTATTCTTCTGTACGTCACTGAATTCATCCTATTGGCAAATATTTAAAATAGTTAGATCAAATTAATTCTTACTCCCTTAAGTTAAATTAGAAGTAAGGCAACTGAGCATGTAATTTATGTGGTTTTTTTTTTTGTTTTTATATTCAAACAGTGGGAAGATTGTTAGTAATTGTAAATGTAGCCATCTGTCATAAATATAGTAGCCAATTGTTAAATGCTTAGTTCTGTGAATTTTGTTACCCCTTTGCAGTAACAAAAATAGCTTAATATTTGGAAAATATTTAGGCAGAAAGGAAAATAGCAGCTGGCTTATTCTACCATTCCTGGTAAGCATCTAGAATATTGAGTATGTGCAGGTGTTAGTACTTATGCTACTTGGAGTTGTAACAAGTGTGCATATACTTTCACTAGTGTTGATATATGTAACAGATAACATGCCAGCCTTTTGTAGTAACTCCTAAAAGCCTTTTTGTGTATAATGAATTTAGGTAAACTTCCAAAATTGCTGTCTGTGTTTTAAATTTATTCTTCAAATTATATTATGCTGGGAACATCTTTTCAAGTAGAAGACATGTATCTAAGCCTACGTTAACGGCATAAATTGCCTGATTACTAAAGAGACAATTATTTGTCTTCCTTTATGGGCAAGCTGGGTGTTCTGTGGCATGTGTCTTATGGTAGTTGGATTGGAATCTAACAGAAAAGTTGGGCAAGATTTTATATTTTCTGTGGCAAACACTGCTAATTGCTTACCTGTATCTGTTCCTCACTTCTTTCTAGAACAGAGTTTTGGACAGGGTAACAATGAGCCAAGTTAAGCAGACTCACCTTTCCTAGACTCCTCAATGACTAGAGAAGGCCATGTAACCTGGTTCTGGCCAATGAAGCACAAGGGGAAATCTCTAGATGGGACTCCTAGGGGAGCTTTTTTAAAAGGACCAACTCAGCTTGCACTTTCATCCCTAAGTCCTTTGGGCACTTTGCTCTTTCCTCTTTTCTTCCTGAAATATGAACATGTATATGGAAGTACAGCAGCCTTCTTGAAAGTATAAGTGCAAAAACTGAGAATGACATAGTGGAAAGATAGAGACAAACCTGGGTCCCTACTAGTATCATTGAGCCACTAACCTGCTCTGAACTGTCTACCCCTGGGCTTTAGTGAGTAAACAGTATTCTTATTTAAGCTACTGTTTGTCGGGGGATACCTGTAGCCTAACACATTCCTAACCAGTACACTTCTCTTTCTTGATTAATACCTAAGTCTTATGAAATTGCACATTATGTGTTTTTTAAAAAACATGGTTTACTGGGACCACTAGGTGGTGTAATGGTTAAATTGCTGGACTCCCATATAGTTGACCATGGTTTGAGTCCCAGACCTGGCAGCTTAAAACTCATGCTGGGCACATGTGCATGCATGCCCAAAATCCTAAGTGGAGAATGGAGGAGAAGGGATTGTGGCATGGTCAACCCTGCTGGGGGGGTGATATCTCACTTTCTGCCTGTCTCTGGCTCTCCAATGAGTGCACGCACCCTATAGCAAAAATCTCTCTAAAACAAACAGCCAACCAAAAAATAACATAAACATGGTCTACTTTGGAATTATAAAAATAAACTTTTACTTATGTTCTTATATGGAAATAAATTGAACCAGCATTGCTGTATTAATAAACCTCATTATTTACAAATAGAAGAACAGTATTGATGGATAATTTTAGTGATAAAACTTGCAGCCACAGGGAAAAAAAAAAGCCAGTGATTTTTTTTTTATCTCAGCTCTCTAATTTTATTTCTCTTTTTAATTTCTACTCCCTTTTCCTTGATCAATTCCCTTCTCTTCTTACCTTCAAGTGTTCATAATTCAGTGGAAGGGACCAACTAATAAACAGTTATAATATAGTATTACAAGTTGTAGAAATATTTGTCAGAAATGTAAATTTGGTTTTATTATTTCCTTGGTTTAAAAGCCTTCCGTGCTCTTTGATGTGGTATTTAAGGCCTTTTCATTCTTGCTCCAATTGTCTTGTCCAATCTCATCTGCTGCCCCACTTCTGTTCTTTCTCTCAGCATATTCCCTTGGCCCTGTGCTATTTAAAACCTCTGCACTGTTGATATATCATGCAACTGTCTCATTCTTTCATATCCTTGCTATCCTTTCACTTCTGTGCCTTTTCTCTTCTCCATCTGTGAAATCCCATTCATTCTTTGAACTCAGTTAAAGCATCTTTCTAAAGTTTTCCCTGAGCCTCCCAGGTTAAATGAACAACTACCTCTTCTTCTGTGCTTCCCATCTTATTATGTTAATTCTCCTATGATAGTATATTTTTTGTTAATTTATAGTTATGCACAGTTACGTCTTTTCTGGTAGACTGACTTCCGTGAAGTAATGTGTTATGCTTTATTTTGCAGCTTCATTATTTCAGTCAGTGTCTGGAAAGGAATAAATACTCAAAATTTTTATATGTTTTTTATAACAAGAAAATTTAAAAATTAAACTCTTTGCACCTCTCATTGAATACTAATGTTTTTCTGTTTATTAAATGTATCCTTGTAAAGGAAATGCTGCTGGTGATTTAAAAACAGCGACCAATTACCCAACAAATAATTGTCCATCTGGGTCATATCTGCATCTGATTTTATTGAACCAAGACTGTGGTTTTCTTCTTTGTATGTCTTTTATTTTTAGATTATGTTCTACACATTGTGTACAGAGAAAAGTAATGCTCAAAATAAATACCACCTTCAGGAAAGAGCTACACATCTCTTTTAGGATAATAGAGGAAGGGCTGGTTGGGCTGGGTCTGAGATTTGTTGTAGCTTCAGTTTGATTTGGGTCATTACTAGCTTCACTTGTATGGATGGCAAAGCTGCATCTTTCCCTTTATCAGGCAAGGGCTCTGACTGTGGGCAAGACTTGGCAATTTACAGATGAATGGCAGCTTTCACAACTGTGGGGATCTTCTTTTGTTTTATGGTATAAATGGCCAGGTCTTTGAGCCACTACAGAGTGTATTCCTACTTCTGACTTTCTGTGTCTTGGAAGATCTTTTCTTCTCCTGATGCCTGACCCATGCCTCCTGAGTAAGAAGGCTATTTTGTGAAGGTCTGGAATACCTTGGAGAGACATCTTTCAGCTCTTCTGACTACCTCAAGCCTCCCTCTGGTAGCTGAAATCCCCAAATGCCTCAGATTGATATCCCTCCACCTCCTGTTTCACTTTCTACATTCAGTATAGTACCCTAATACTTGAAGATTCGTGAGGAAAAAGTTAGCAGACAGGTGCAGACTTGTTTCATAGTGCGGACCTCTTGGAATTCAAATTCATTTCTGTAGGCAGTATGCAGCCGTTAAAAGGTAGGTTGGTTTTCCCTTACCTGTACCCATAGTTGATCTCTTGTTTTTCTTCTGCCCCACTAGAAATAAGAATAACCATGGGTCTCTCCTCTACCGTGAAGAGCTCATTCACTTCTGGAATTTAGTTTATTTAAAATTGCTTTCTGATAGGTTTTTAAAAAATATTTATAGTTTGTTAGGCTTGTTTTGGTAACTGGGATGAAAGTAGCAGTCCTTTGCCACTTTCTACATTCTAGCTTCCCCCTTCCTCTCTTTTCCATCCATTCATCCATCAGTACAGCTATCCTTCCATCTGTGTATATGTCCATATAAACGTGTATATACATATATACAATATATTAAATATGTATAAACACATATAGATGGATTTTTAAAAATATTTTCATTGACAAGTGACATCTTCTAGGTTATTTCCTTTCCTCTATATCTCCAAATTACCAAAAAGTATTTATGTATTATATCTGTAGTTCATAGTGTTCAGACTATAGTTCCAACTCTCCTAAAGAAATAGGAGATTCTTGTCCCTGAAAACTACATTTGTTTTCACTTGATTCTGTGTGTCTAGAATATTTTGCAGATGAGAATTTACTACCACATATTGTCTTTTAGGCCTCATCACATCTGAAAATGAGAGTAATCAATACTTAAATTTGATTAGTTCACAAATAATGAAATCTCTATTGACCACCAAAGAAGATTAAGACTCAGATGATGAAAACACTTAATTACGTTAATGCATTGAAACTTTTATGACACTAAGAGCTAATGATAGTTCTATGGCAGTTATTGTCTTTCTAGAAATATAATGGTGGGATACTAAATAAGATGGTATTTTCTCACATCTGTTTAATTTATATAAAGTGATATAAAAATGACCGAATATAAACATTTATATAAAAATTATTTGCGTATAAAAATTATTTGACAGCAAAATTCACATGTAATGTAGTTTAAATATGTCAATAGAATGGTATTTGCCACATTACACAGTATTATATAAGATGATTTTACCTGGAACCTGTCTGTATCAGTTTTTCCTACATAGCAAAGATTAAGTGGCTTGGGGCCAGCAGCAGGTGGTGGTGTAGTTAAGGCACTGGACTCCCACATGGCTGACCATGGTTTGAGTCTTGAACCCAGTGGCTTGAAACACATTGGGTGTGTGTGCATGTATTCCCCAAATCCTCAGGAGACTAGAAGGGAAGGGATTGCTGCATGGCCATCACCTCATGGGATGAATTCTCACTTTCCCTCTCTCTGTCTCTCTTTGGTGAATACACACACCCTGTGGCAAAAACCTAAATAATAATGATAATTTTAAAAAAAAAGATTAAGTGGCTTAACAGTATCATTTCTCATACATCTGTTGGATAGGTTGGAATTGGCTGATCTTGCCTGAGCTTAGCTAAGTAAATATGCTGAGTGGACTTGTTTCCTCACTAAATTTTGGGCTAATGTCTGCTCTATAGTGTTCATTCTAGGGCCCAAGCTGAAGAAACAGAAACTACCAAGGCCCTTTCCATATCAAGGACAGAGACACATTGGGAACTAGCAAACCATTCTTCCTCATTCTTTTGGTAAAAGGAAGTACATGACCATACCTAAAGTTAATAAATAGTGAATACCCTGCCCAAGTGGGAGGACATCATCAAGTTATGTGGCAAAATGTATACATAGAGTAAGGGGTGAAGGATTGAGATTAATCTTCTACTTTATCCAATAGAAACTGGTTACATAGGTTCTTAAGAATCTCCGTATAAGACATTTTCTCTAGGAAACTTAGAACTGGAGGCAGGATTCTATTAAAGAACAGTATGTTGGTATTCACTAGGGGGGAATGAGATGGTAAAGTCACAAGCTTATGCAAGGCTAGGTAGAAAATGGAAATGAGCAGAATGGAGCAGTGAGGATTATGCAGACTGCTTAATGAGGTGAGGTGCTCTGCTCAATGTCAGTGGGGATTAGGCAAACTGGTTATTGAGGTGGGGTGCTCTACTACCATATAGAAAAGCAGGCTTAAGGTTTGCCAAATCTTTCACTTATTCAAGAAAACCAAATAATTAAGATTTCTATGTCATCTCCCATTTTATACATTTTTTAAGATTGATTTTTTGCTATAGGACATGTGCACTTGCTGGAGAGACAGAGACCCACAAAAAAGCAAGAAATCATCTCCAGGAGGGATGGCCACACTGCAATCCATTCTCCTCCATTCTCCTCTAGGGATTTTGGGCATATAGGTACTCATGCCTGGTGTGAGTTTGTTTGTTTGTTTTGTTTTGTTTTGAGAGGATTTTGCTATAGGTCATGAGAAAGACAGACAGAGAGAGAGAGAAAGCGAGAAATCACCCCCAGGGGGATGGCCACACCGCAATTCCTTCTCCTCCATTCTCCTCTCAGGATCTTGGGCATGCATGCACACGTGCTCAGCTTAAGTTTAAGCCACCAGGTCCGGGACTTGAACTGTGGTTGACTACATGGGAGTCCAACGATATAGCCATTATCCCAACTGCTGTTGCCACCCAGTGTGAGTTTTAAGCTGCTGGATCTGGGACTCAAACTGAGGTCAACTACATGGGAGTCCAGCAGTGTTAACTGTTATGCCATCTGCTGATCTCAGTAAGTAATTTTTTAAAATGTGAATAATTTGTTGGCTAAATCTGAGGGACAAATTTAGAATGTAGGCCTCTGATTTGCAGTATATATAAAATCAGTAATTGCTTAGAAACTTCAGAAACGTTTTTTCTTTTTTTTGGAGAGGTTTTTGCTGTAGGGCACGTGTGCTCACCAGACAGACAGAGAGAGACAGAGAGACAGAAAGCGAGAAATCATCCCCTGGGGGGGATGGTCATGCCGCAGTCCCTTCTCCTCTCGGGATCTTGGGCATGCACGCACATGCGCCCGGCGTGAGTTTTAAGCCACTGGGTCTGGGACTCGAACCGCAATCGGCTACATGGGAGTCCAGCGACATAGCCATTACGCTAACTGCTGGTCCCTCAGAAACATTTTCTACTGCTGGATCAGGAAAATCATGATGTATTTTCCTGTTTTGTTTTTTTTTTTTGATATGCAAAAATGCATTGTGACTTCTCTGACAAATCAGTACAGCAGCTATACCTTTAGAGGCAAGGGGGCCTTATGAACCTTATCATAGTGACTACCATTAATAGTAATAACTTTTGGTGGCCAGATGATGGCACATCAGTAAAACACACCTCTCTGTGAGGCAACCCCACATGGAAAGTTTCCCAGTTCAAATCAGGAAATCCCCGTGAGTACATTGGGCACGTATTTGCCTGTGGTCTCGGCTGACTGAAGGCTGGGCGTGCATTGTACCAGGATGCTATTAGGGATGACACACTGTCTGTGTCTTTCTCTCTGTTTTTGTCTCTCTTGCTCATAGAAGAAATAAAATTTTATAAAATAATAACTTCTGGGACCAGCAGATGGTTTAGTGGTTACACTGGCCTCCCACATTGTTGACCATGATTTGAGTTCTGGACCTGGTGGCTTAAAACATGCTGAGCACATGTGCGTGTATGTCTAAAATCCCAAAAGGAGAAGAGATTACAGCATGGCCATCCCCCCAGGGGGTGACTTCTCACTTTCCATCTCTCTATCTTTCCAGTGGGCACGTGTGGCAAAAATAGCAAAAATCTCTCTAAAAAGCTAAAATAATTCCTTTTATTAGTATGACACTTTATATTTGATAAAGTATCTGTCATTTGATTGTGGCTCAAATATATCTTTTTATGCCTCCAGAAAGCATCTATGTTTGAAGCAGGATAAAGCTACCTTTCTGTTCCTCTAGCACTTGGTGGGTGATAGAAACAGACCTTTCCTTGCTTACCACATACTTACTGAGCACCTGCTGTATATCAGGAATCAATCAGCTTATTAAGATACATCAGTGAACAAAACAGAGATCAGAGATCTCTACTCTTAGGGAGTTTATGTTCTTTCTCTTTGTAGCCTGACAAGGATGTCCTCGGCCCATCCACCTGGGCCTTGTGAAAGTGATGTGGAGGTGCTGCTGTGAAGTGCTGTAGGCCATGTGGGAAGGCTCTGGGCTCACATCCCTGCTCTGCCTCAGCACTATGGGAGCTCCTACAAGTGTGCCCATGATCCCAGCTGACTGCAGTGCTGGCGGGAAGATCATGGTATGAAGACTGTCTTGATTGCCTGTGTCTTTGTCTCTGTCTCAAAATAGATTAAAACCAAACAAAAAACAACAACAGAAACTGGGTTAACACCTTAATCATAGCTTTGCCTCATTTGAAAGTAGAAACCTGTGTAGCTTCTCTGGACCTTTAAGAAGTGGGAATAGCCAAGGGCACTGGAAGTCAGCATATTTCACGAAGGGAAGGTTGTCAATTAGTTCACTGGGCCTGTTAAAAGAGATGCCTCTGTATTTAGTTTAAGCAAAAGTAATTTTGAAAAAAGTCCTTCGTAATTGGAGGAAATGAAAGTGAAAATAGGAAACCTTCCTATTGTATGTACTGTATTTTGTTTTAATTGTAGGTACTTCTGCTTTATTCCTGCAAGTTCATTTTACACCTCCCCTTGGAAGCTGTAAGTTTTACCTTCATCAGGCTTAGTCTGTCACTTAGATATATCAGTTGCTCCATTTTTGTATCATGGCTGGAAAACAAAGCAAATGTCTTCACTTGCCCCACTAAGTTGAGATTTCATCTGTGTTTAGGCTTATAACAATGTTATCTCTGATATTCTTAACTTGGATCTTTTATGAGGGAACTATGGATTGCTTCGGTACACATGAGATTGTTGTTTAGAATGGTAAAGAATAATACTGTAAGTTCAACTATAAAAGCCAGCATAAAATCTGTTATTCTGAAACACATCTCACTTGTCAAGTACTAAGTCTGTGTGTGTCTGAATCTCTTAAATAGGTTGGGTTCCATTACACCTATAAGCACTAACGGATCCTCTCTGGCTAAGAGACATGTACAGCAGATGTTCACTTCCTCCTCTCCTGATTCAGAGCTTCTACAGAACTGTAGCACCTACTTCCTCCACACCCGCCTGTTACAACTGTTGTCTTACAAAAATAGAGAGAGAAATAAGATAAGTTGTTAGAATGGATATCTACCTTCCAGTGACTGAGAATCCTATCTACAGTGTTTCATAATTCTTAAAGCCTTTCTTTTCTTCCCTTCGGTGCTGGATTTTTAGCATGATTAATCAGTGCATTTCTCCCCTTCCGCCTGTTAAAACTGTTGTCTTACAAAAATAGAGAAATAAGATAAGTTGTTAGAATGGATATCTACCTTCCAGTGACTGAGAATCCTATCTACAGTGTTTCATAATTCTTAAAGCCTTTCTTTTCTTCCCTTCGGTGCTGGATTTTTAGCATGATTAATCAGTGCATTTCTCCCCTTCTGGTGACTCTAGAAATGCTTTATAAAATAGGTCTTTTGATTCATTATATAACTGTAAGAAAGAACAAAGAATTTTCAGTCTGAAATCCTGGATGTGTTATAGCTCCATCATTAACCAAGACCTTGGGCAAGTGACTTAATTTTCTTGAAGCCTCAGTTTCTTTCTGTGTAAAAGGAGAAAATGCCTACTGCATGTGAGCACTTAAGTTTGATCATAAAAAATAATGTAGTCTCTTGTTAAGAGACAGTCGATATTACTTTGCTTTTCATGTAAACTTTAAGTAAGGGCACCTTAGGTGAGGGAGAAAGGTAAAGAAAAAGAGAACCATCCCCAGTCAATAAGTCAAGAACGTCGATTTGGTACCCCTCATTGCATTTAGAGATGAAATCAAGCACATGAGGTCTGTGGTCGAGAGTAGGAATAGTGGAACACAGAATCAGAACTCTCTGTGATGTCCGTTTGTGACCCTAATACTTGAATTCTTACTTTTATCTTCTAATTTGAATCTCCCTACCCATCATGTTTTCCTTACTCTTATTTAATTCTCTCGATAGATAATGTCTTTTCCTTTTCTTTCTTTCTTTTTTTTTTTTTAAATGGGAGATGATGAGACAGACCAAGACTCCCTTTGACGGGGTCTTGGCCAGCTGAGTCTTGTCTTCCCCGCAGCTTCCCACCCAGCCAGGATCACAGGTGTACATGGGTGTGCCAGTGTGTTCAGGTCTAGCCAGGGTCCAAATTTTGGTCTCCCATGTGACTCCAGTATTGCACAGTGAAGTCCCACTGCCTACAACACTGTGGTTGGGTTATGATGACCTTTTATGGTTAACTTTCTAGTCTGCCCTCAATTTTAGTTCAGAATTATGGCATTTTCCATATATTACTCACCTAAGCCTCAAATCAGTCAGTGCCTCTTGAAATCTGCCTCAAAAACTCTTCAAATGGACCTTTCTTTTTGGAGGGGGACATGAGCTCTGCTCTGGTCTCTGGAATAAAACCTCCAGTGTCTTGTTCTTACATCCCTCTTCTGCCTCCATTTCTGTCAGTCTCAGTTCTCCATCCTCTCTAATCCTCCTCCAGTTCTCCTTGAGTTTCTGCTGTCTTGTGAATTGACAGGCACTGAAATGCTTCTAGCTTCCCTAACTCCTGTCAGGCATCACAGTCCCCTGTCCACCTCAATAAGGCTTTTATATGCAGATCTTATCAGGTGATTGTTTCCTCTACTTAAAAATAATTAACACAAGCATTAATGTCCTTACCATGGTCATAGGTAATCTGAATCTAGTCAGATTAGACTGCTAAAAACTTTGACTGACGTTTTGAAGCTGAAACATCTCTCTTCTTCTCCCTAACACCTCTACCACACACTTAATCCATACCCCATGCTTGGCCATCTCAGTGAACCCAGGTTAAGGGAGAGTACTGCAGAGATAAGAGGTATGTGGTAGAAAAGGACAAAGAAAATTCAGTTGTAGTGTTCTATACTAAGTTTCCAGAGTTGAAACTGGATTTTCTGGTGTTTAAAATGCTAAGTACTATTAAGGACAAACCCTGGAGCCATGTTAAGCTCTGTTAAAATGGTTTCTGAGCAGGGCAGCAGATGGCGTGGTAGTTAAGGGCACTGGACTCCCACATGGCTGACCAAGTTCTGGACTTGCTTTCTTACTTTTCTCTCTCTCTTTCTCTTCCCCTCTCTGGTCAAATTAAAATAAGTAAATTAAGTTAAATACAATAATTCTTAATAAAAAAAGATATTTTCTGAGTTAGCTTTAGTCATTAACTACAACAGCCCAATGAAAGGGTCAAGGGTCCATTTAAATGTGGAAGATCTATATATCCCAGACTAAATGTCACCAGTGTTGTAGTCCCCTATGCTTGGTACTTTAAAGTACATCTGTCTTCCTCTTTTCAATTTTTTCATTTAGCAAGCATAGTGGATGTGTGATTCTGTACTTGCAAGTAGTCCCTGAACATCTCTGTTTTGTCACCTCTGTTGACGTTACCACTATTCCCAGTGAGGAGGTAACAGCCTCCTCACTGCTCCGTGTTTTCCAAGGCCATTTGACTGACTGACTGCTTTATGACTTTTTTCCTAGCCTCTCAGACTTCAGTAGTTTCTAATTTTTCACCACATAAAGCATTAGTTCCACTGACCTTGTTCAGTTTGTTCATAATCTGTGTAGTCCCAGTAGCATCTACTCTTACCACACTTACAAATCTGTAGAATCTCCATCCAACTCCAACCCTGAAGCTCTCACTCTGGTTTCTTCTCTGCCTCTAGCATCACTGAGTCTTCCTCTGAGCTCTGGCTGCAATTACACTTCCCTGAGGAACCAAATAAGGTGATGGTAACAAGCACTTACAGAGGTAATGGACAGGGGTTTTAAGCCTACCAGCTCTGTGACTTTGGGCAGATATATTAACTTTGTATATATCATATTATTAATATGGAGTTAATAATAAAACAATGCCCAGACTTCTGTGGCGTACATCACTAAGGATTTATTTCTTGCTCAGGGCCCTTACGGACTATGAGTAGATTGCAACTCTGCTTCACCTATCCTTTCAGTCTGAAAAGCAGGCTGAAGGAGAAGCCCTATCTCTGGATGTGCCATCATCAGGATCAATATTGTGAGAGAAACTGTGGAAGCTTCCTAGAGTTTCTGCTGAGATGGGTCACTTCTGCTCAGTAGTTCCATTGACTAAGGCCCATCACAAGGGCGGCCCAAGAGTCATGGGGTGAAGATGTGTTCTCTCCCCACAGAAACAGGAGCAGGGGCTATCTGTGAATAATAATGTAGTCTGCCATGCTGCCTCCTGTCCTCATTGTGAAGCGTCAATGAGTTAATACATGAGCGAGTTTAAAAGGGTACCTGGCACACAGTAAGCACTCAGTAAGTGTCAGCTGCGTTTATGTTTGTTATGTCTTATGCTGGGTACTGTACATGTATCACACAGTTTACTCTTCAAGAGACCTCTGTGAGGGGACCAGCAGTTAGCATAATGGCTATGTTGCTGGACTCCCACGTAGTCGACCACAGTTCCAGTCCCAGACCCGGTTGCATAAACTCATGCCGAATGTGTGTGCATGCGTGCCCAAGATCCTGAGAGGAGCATGGAGGAGGAGGGATTGTGGTGTGGCCATCCCCCCAGGCGGTGATTTCTCACTTTCTGTCTCTCTTCTCTCTCTGTCTTTTTGGTGAGCGCACGTGCCCTATAGCAAAAACAGAAGAAAAGGAAGAAAAAAGAAAAAAGAAAAAAAAAAACCTCTCCAAATAAAAAGACCTCTGTGAGGCTAAACCATTTTACAAATGAGTAAATAGAAAATAGCTAAATTCTCCCTAATCATGCAGTTTGCAAGGGACAAAATGGGCATTTTTCTCTCTCTGTTTCTTTCTGGTGAGCACATGTGCCCTGTAGCAAATTAAAAAGTAATAATGATAAATAAAATTAAATAATTTTTAAACATTTTATTTATTCATTTATTTTTCTTTTATTTGCTATAGGGCACATGCACTCATCAGAGAGAGAAAGAAGGAAAGTGAGAAAGCAAGAGGCCAGGTCCAGGACTCTAACCACATTCAGCTACATAGGAGTCCAGCACCTTAACCACCACGCCACCTACTAGTCCCAAATAAGTAAAAAAAAAAAAAAAAAAACAAGGAAAAAAAAAAAAAAAAAAAAAAAACTAGGAACCAGCAGATGGTATAATGGTTAGTCGTTGGACTCCCACATAGTCAACCGTGGTTCAAGTCCCAGACTTGGTGGCTTGGCCTCACACCAGGTGCTCATGCTCGCCTGCCCAAAATCCTGAGAGAGGAATGGAGGAGAAGGGACTGCAGCATGGCCATTCTCCCTGGGAGGTGATTTCTCACTTTCCTCAAACAGTACAATGAAACTCATGGAAATGTCAGATAAAGAATTTAGAATATGTGTAGTAACAAAGCTGGAGAGATGGAAGAGAAGAGAGACAATGATCTGCAGAAGAAGCAGAAGAAAGGAGCTGACAAGTTCCAAGAGGTGAGGAAAGTCTTGCAAGGTCTAAAAGAGGAAATACACACTAAAATAAAATAAAATAAAATGGACCTGTTAGAGATGAAGGCTATAAGACAGGATGTCAAAACCTCACTTGAAAGTATTAAAAGCAGGCTAGATCATATAAAAAGTTGAATCTCAGATGTAGAAGATAGAATCGCTGGCAAAGAAAAATCCACCACGAAGACTGAGAACATTGCCCCAAAAATGAGATTAATATATGAGAAATACTAGATACCACCAAATGTTTAAACATCCGAATTATTGGTATCCCAGAAGGTGAAGAGACTTATAAGGGCATTGATAATCTAGTCCATGAAATCCTCCAAACCTAGAGAGTCATTCAAAGATCCAGTTCCAAGACATATGAAGGACCCCAAATAGAATCAATCCAAGAAGATTTTCTCCAAGACACATTATAGCCAGATGGACCAAAACCACAGACAAAGACCAAATACTAACATTGGCAAGATAGAAATGTCAGGTTATCTACAAAGTATATCCATCAGGCTAACATAGGACCTCTCATTGGAAACAACGTGAGCGAGGAAAGAATGGGAAAGTATATTCCTAAACTGTACTTGGCAGGATTATCCTTCATATGGGAAGAAAAGACAGGGACGTTCTCAGATAAACAAAACCTGGAAGAATTTACCAACACCAGACCAGATATATCTGCAAGAAGTTCCCAAGGGAGTGCTATACCAGGAAAATTAAATATAAACACACAGAAATAAGAGTTCAGAAACTAAGAAAATGGCCAACTTAATTGTAGGGACAAGTCTGGAGTTGAATATTATATGCCAGAATTTAATCAGGAAGATCGAACCAGAACAGAAGATAGATTAAATACATGAGACTGAACAGGTGAAATAGCATTTTATGACCTTTGACTAAAACATTTCTTCTAGGCTTTGTTTTCTGGTTTTAAGGATTTTTATTCTGTCTTAAGCTGCCAATAGGTTCATGTACCTACTATTTTAACAGAATCCTAACCTGTTTCCTGGCTTTAAGTTTTAAGCAAAGTTCTTTAGCATTTCTTTGATTTATTAAAGCTAAAACTGTTTTTCTTGAAATTAAAAAATATATTAAAAATACCTATTTAATGACCATAGTATGTTATATAGCATCAGGTAGGTGCTACTTTATAGTATATTCATTCTACTCAGAGTTTCACACCTAAAGTCAGACATGTATTTACAGATATGTATATACCAGCTGAACTTGCTATTGAAAGTAGTTAGATTATTTAAAAAATTTAGTGAATCAATAAAATGTGGGGGGAAAAGGAATGGAAAACAATTGTAGACATCTGAGATAGTGTGGAAAGAGGGTGGGAAATGGCAGAGGGTGAGAAATAGGGGAAAATATATATATATACATATATATTTATGAACCTAGAAATGGAAAATTATTGACGATAACATATGATTAAGCCACTATGCAGTATATTCTGGATTGGAAATCACATTTGGTATGCTGTGACAATGCTCAGTAAATGAATGTTTGTTAATTAAAAATAAATTTTTTAAAAACAACAGGCTAGTCAGACTTCAGAATCTTTGCTCCTGACCTATTACTATTCCAGAAAACATGTTCTGGGAAGGTTCCTTCATTTTAAAGTTTAGGAACCTATTTCTGTGCTGCCACTACAGTCTCTACCATACCTGTAGACTCTTCATGACCTTGAAGGACTTGCTATTAAGACAGCTGCCCACCCCAAGAAACACAGCTACCAAAGTCATGGTTGACATAACCTTCAAATTTTGGTTAGTACTTTTGGTTAGTCACTTTGTTCAAATAACGCAGAGGCCAACTCTAATACGAGACCAACTGAGTGGTTAGTAGCTGGGCTCTGAAACTCTTTTTTTTTTTTTTTTTGAAGAGATTTTCGCTATAGGGCGTGTGTGCTGGCCAGACAGACAGAGAGAGACAGAGAGACAGAAAATGAGAAATCACCCCCCAGGGGGATGGTCACGCCACAATCCCTTCTCCTCCATTCTCCTCTCAGGAGCACGCTCTCACATGCGCCCGGTGCAAGTTTTAAGCCACCAGGTCCGGGATGCGAACCACGGTCAACTACGTGGGAGTCCAGCGACATAGCCATTACGCTAACTGCTGGTTCCCATGAAACTCTTGATTCCAGATTTGGAGAGCAGGATTTGTCTCCTGTCCTGACCTTGCCTTCTATAGGATCTTATCTAAGTCCTTGCTGGAAATGTCATACCTTCTCCCCAAGACTGAAGCCAGACCCCACACAAAGTCTCTCTGAGAAAGTTAGCCATTTGTTCTTCTTCCTATATCTCATTAGCATACAAATGGTCAAATAAGGCATGTGGGCATTTGCAGTCTGGCAAGATTAGCCTGTCTACTTCCAAGTCTTAGGTTTTGGCACACTTCCTTGAAAGAACTTATTAGCCCTCAAGTTCACTCTTCTAAGCCCAGAGCAAGGCAGCCCTTCCACTTGAACTGGGTTCACTTGGTAGCATTCTGTCCACAAGGTTATATGCTTTATGAGTATAGAGACCATATTTCATGGCATTTCCCCACAGTGCCAGTGAGGTTGGGGACATCATTAGAGGCTATGAGGGAGCACATGAAGATATGAATTAGCTATAGCCCCATGCTTTAGCTCACAGGCATTTTGTCACTCAACTCTACAATGGAGACAATAATGTCTCCTCTGAATTGTCATGAGGAATCAAATTTCAAGAAAAGCAGTACAGTGAAGTAGCAAACACATGCCATACAGCCAGGTCCGCCTCATTTATGTCTCAGCTCACTACTTACTATCTGTGTAAACTCTGCTTCAGTGTTCTTATCTGTAGGGTGGATATAATAATAGTACTTA
Organism: Tupaia belangeri chinensis; assembly: GCF_000334495.1. Classification (NCBI taxonomy): domain Eukaryota; kingdom Metazoa; phylum Chordata; class Mammalia; order Scandentia; family Tupaiidae; genus Tupaia; species Tupaia belangeri. Next base: position 617,094 of record NW_006206682.1, read on the forward strand.
CTTCTCAAGGTTTTTGTGAGAATTAAATGAGTTAGTACAAATGCTGTGCACATAATGAAAACACGATATTAGCTGTTACATATGACAAAATAACTAACACTTATGGTAGCACCAAGAATTGCCTAGAAGAGTGCTACTGAAACTGGCCATCGTGATGAGATAAGGAACTCTGGCCACAATGCAAATCAACACGCTCTTTCTTTGAAAAATTCTTGCTAGGGGAAAAAAGTGCTTTATGATAAAGTTGATTAATGTCCTGGCTCTAGCTGCTTGTCTTCTTTGTGCATCAGTAGCAAACAGTTCACAGACCACACATTTTATTTCCCTGGCCTATCATGTAGCAAATTTGTTTATAAGATCTCTATGTAAAATATCTTAAGGTAAATACATAAATTCCCCACTTAATGAATTTTGTAGATATGAAGTTCTGTGTATGGGATACATTATAAATCTTTAGTGTACTTATTTGTAATCTTTCTGTTTTTTAAAGTTACATATGGGGTAAATTACAGCCATTTATTGGTATAGAGCTCTGAATATCTTAGTAGTACAAAGAGTGGATAAAACAACCCTGAGGTTGTCATGTGATGGGTAGAATGGGCTTTTCCAGAGAGCAGGAAGACAGAACTGGTATCTTCATTTTCTTCTGCTACCAAGTTAACTATTTTTTAAAACAGCATCAAATATAACAAATTATGCATAGTTTTTACAAGCGATATTAATTTGTATAAGTTTGGAAATTTTTCCATTGTTCAGCAGAAAACCCAAGGGTGGTGTTTTTACCAAGAAAGGAATTAATGTTATAAGTAAACAATGTTCTTGTTGTTTGGTTTTTATGTCTTCATTTATACTAAAGCAATTTAACATGAAGCTATTGTAGTGTCAGAAAAGTCACGACACATTTTTACATAGAAAAAAATACATCATGACTTTTCCAACAACCCAATAGTAATTAGTGTAGTCTCGCTTCTCCAGAGAAGTAGAACTGTGTGTGTGTGTGTGTGTGTGTGTGTATGGAATTGACTTGTACAGTCATGGATGTGGTGAAGCCCAATGCTCTGTACTCAGCAAACTGGAGAGCCAAGAGATTTGATTCTGTAGTTTGAGTCCGAAGACCTGACGATCAGGAGAGCCAATGGTGTAAGTGCCAGTTCAACTATGAGTCTTAGTCCAAAGGCAGGAGACCAGTGTCCCAGCAAGAAATAGTCATAGAGAGAACAAATTCTCTGTAATTTCACTTTTTGGTTCTAGTCATGCTTCCAGTAGGTTGGATAAAGTCCATCCACATTCAGGAGGCAATCTGCTTTACTCAGTCTGTCGATCCAAATGTTAATCTCATCCAAAAGCACTTTCACATACGCATGCAGCTTAATGTTTAACCAAATCACTGGGCACCCCATGGCCCAGTCAACGTAACAAGAAAAACCATCATAATTGTATTAAACACAGTGCCCCTGTATTAAGGTGTATTTCTTTGATTCCTATATACTCCTAAAGATGAAATTGTTTCCTACTCAAAATTAATTACCTAGCCTACTTTTGGAAATATTTTATTTCCTTACTTTTTGAAAAAAGGTTTTGTGTTCCTCTTTAATCTCTGCAGATAGTGTATATTTATGAGAGGTTATTGGCAATCATTTCTGCTATATTACAGTGGAAAACCCATGCCAGTGGTTGTTCTGGAAGATTTTTCAGTTGCAGGAGAGTCCTGTTTCTGGGCTAAAAAATAGATTTGATAGATATGGAGGAAACCTTTTGAGAGACGGACCAGAGGAAAGCAGGCTGCTTTGTGCAACTACATCTTCTAATCGCCTCCTCAAAATGGCATCATAAGGATGTACAGTGAAGGTGGTAAACCTCTGTCATTCCAAAGAAAAAGATGTAGGTAGTGCAGCCTGAAGGTTCAGGGCGTGGAGGAAAAACATTTCAAAAACAGAAAAGGACCATTTGAAAATGCAAAAGAAAATGGATATCCCAGGATTGAATTAGACTTTTTTTTTCAGATTTATATCCTTCCTGTAACCTTATCAAATAGTACGATAGCTCCACCTACTGCATAAAGAGGCAAAGAGGCAAAACACTGCCCATCAAAAAGAACCTTCTTTTCCCACCCCAGGATTATTTTGTTGTTATTGTTGTTTTAATTCTTTGGTCCTTTACCCAATCCAAGTCATTGAAACTGTTATTATTTTTTTGTTTCCATTCATCTTTTCTCCTCTTCCCGCTAATTTCATGTTTGAAAGATTTATGGGTATCATTTCAAAAGCTGACATTTCAAAGAAACATAATAGGAAATTATAATTTGATGATTTGGTTGAAGTGTCTAGAAATGCATACACATAAAATACAATTTAGATTGTACTTGGATAAAATATGTATGGAAAAGGCTGGAGGAAGAGATTGTTATCTGATGAGAAGAGCATGGTTTTAAAGACCTGAATTCTCTAATTTGTTTGACGCCTTGGGCAAGTTACTTAACTTTCTTTGGGTGCTGCAGTTTTTTCATTTTTAAAAAAATGAGGATAATAGCATATGCCTTTTCTCTGCCTCATAGAATTCTTATCAGAAAGATAGAAGATAAAGTAATGCCCCACTTAGCCAGCCATCATCCTTCCAGCCTCAGCCATCTGTAATGAACCTCAGAAGCAGGCAGAATAAGGCTCCTGAGCCAGAGAGGGCTGCATACCTTAGGGAAAGACCAAGTTCTTGGACTTGAAATTGTGTCAGTTAAGCTCAGTGATTTGCATGTGTGTGTGCATGTGTGTTTCTTCTTACAGTTCTTCCTGGAGTTCATCTTTTTCTAGTTGCCTAGGAAAATAGATTTTTTAAAATCAAAAGGAAGTGACTCCTTAGAATTCCATCAGGAAGATAAATGGAGAAGACACCTAAGAATTCCAGGATTCTGAAGCCAGAATTGGGATAAAGAGTTTTCTAAGATTCAGTCAGTCCCGTTGTATTGGGTCCCTGCTTCCGAGTTTACTGGCTTTATAGCAACTTTTTTCAATCCCAGTCAGAATGTTGTTTTTCAGAGAAGTTTGTAATACATTTATATAGAAGTATGTACTACATTTTAGGAAGGTTTTTTTTTTTTTTTATTTTTTGTAAGCGCTTTAAAGGGATCTGCATCATATATGTGGAAAATCAATATATTGGGTCATCAGGAAATTCTTGATGTGTTTTTCTATACAGAAATATGTCATGACATTTCTAATAACTCAATATATGGAATATCTTATTTTTTCTCTGTGATTGTAGATATATTTACTATCACTGTATGTTTATATATGTTTTGATTTCCTCAATCAAATGGAAATCACTCCTCCAAGTTTCCTTCCTGATCTGATTTAAATCACTTTTCAAATCATTCTAAAACCAAAACAAGGAGATCGATTCTGGAAAATTGATTTTGAGGGTTTGAGGTTGTCTTATAAATTAAAAATGTAGATTAACCATTTTTCACTGTACTTATACCTTTTATAAAATGACTTATTTATTTTTTATTTTGGGGGAACCAGCAAGTGGTGGTTAAGGTCAACTCCTCTTTCCAGTCTCAGACCCTGGCCTGGCAGCTTGAAACTCGCTCTGGGCATGTGTGCCCAAAATCCCAAGAAGAGAACGTAGGAGAAGGGATTATGGCATAGCCTTCTACCCCTGAGAGTGATTTCTCACTTTCCCTCTATCTGTCTCTCTCTCTCTCTAGTAAGTACATGCACCCTCTGGCAAAAATCTAAAAAGAAAATTAAAATTAAAAAAAGAAAACCAAGGGACCAGCATTAGCATAATGGCTATGTCACTGGACTCCCATGTAGTCGACCGCGGTTCGCGTCCTGGACCCAGCGGCTTAAAACTCATGCCGGGCGCATGTGCGTGCGTGCTCAAGATCCCAAGAGGAGAATGGAGGAGAAGGGATTGCGGCATGGCCATCCCCCCGGGGGTGATTTCTCACTTTCTGTCTCTCTGTCTCTCTCTGTCTGTCTGGCGAGCGCACGCGCCCTATCGCAAAAACCTCTCCAAAAACAAAAGAAAATCAAGAGAGTGCATGTGTTCATTGGAGAGAGGGAGAAAGCACCCCACTCCCTAGTGGGGTATGATCATGCCTCAATCCCTTCTCCTTCAGTTTTCATCTTGTGTGGATTTGGGGCACATATGCAAACATGTCTAATGTATTTTTCAAGGTGCCAGGGTAGATAGCTGAATCTTAGCTGTATGGAATCTGGCTTCCTTAACCAATAGGCATCAAGGCTGACCCCAATTGGCCTTCTTTTTAAAATAAAATTAGAATTTCCAAGTTTTGGATGGTTGTTTATGTAGATATATTTTACATACCTTAAGTAAGCATTACATTTTCATGCAGTAAGGGCAACAAATTATTTATATATTGCAAATTAAAATGTCTTATATAACATCTTAATTAAAACATGTACTAAATGTATAAATGTAAGTTTGAACAAATCTCAAAATTCTTTCTATATTTATTGTCTGTGGAGGTGGGCAAAAATCGACACTGCCAGCATTCTTTCCCACCTAAGATGGGAAAATCTTCTGAAAATTCAGATGACGCTAGTATAGATGAGGACCTCTCAAATCATTTAAAGAATCAGATGAGACTTTATTTTAATTTCCTTTTCTTTTGATCAGTAGATCATTCCACTGACTGTACTTTGTACTAGTACATAGTTAGGCCACACATGCCTTTGATAACACTCGACTTTCATACGCTGTCTATCAGGTGAGTCCAGTGATCACATGAGTGGGTGCTGTAGATGTCAGAGGAATAGATAAATACCTGATCCCTTACTCTCAGTTTTGGTGTTTATTTGTTTGGCTACCAGTAATAATACACTTACAGGCAGGCATCTTGAAATAGCACTGATAATTTTGTGATTCATAGCCTGCCCACTGTAACTACACTGCCTGGGTTCAAATCTCAGCTTCTCCATTTGCTGGTTGTAAGACCCTAGCCACCTCAAGTAACCTCTCTGTGCCTCTGGTTCCTTACTGGTGAAATGAGGATAACAATGCTAATCCATCTCACAGGGTTGCCACAACTACTGTATGAACAAAGTACTTAGTACCTGCAAACTGAATAGCTTAGTGGTTAGGTTACTATGTGTTTAGCAGCAGTTACTAAAGAATGTTATCATATCGGTAACATCTTTAACCTACTTAAAGTTGCCATCTTATCTAGAACAATTGTTTTGAAATGTAATTTACTTTTAAGGCACATATTTTAAGTAAATACAAATCATGAAGGTAACCCAAATCAAGGAAATGATTTCGGGAGAGTGTGATCTATTCATTCAATATGAATGCAAGGTTCAGATATTCACGAATTTAATATTCAATGAATATTTATTGAGCATGCCTTTTCATACGCAGCTTTTAGAGGACAGCCTTTGGTTTGTATGGGATGAGAAGTTTATCCCTGAGCACCTGTCAGAGATTACAACTGAGGCTAGAGATGGACAGGTCTGTTTTCTTAGGCACAAAGATGTCATTTCCTTCGCCTGAACTATTCCACTTGGCCTCCAAAAGTTGACGTGTTTGCTGTACAGATTGGAGTGGATACTTGTCATTTGTAAATATCCATGATGAAATTCTGTTAATAGTTCTGCATTAGTGATATCTCACTGCTGTTGATGAGTTCTCTTCTTTAGTAGGTAACTATTAGCTTTCTCTTCTGGAAGAACTTATAGGTATTTGGTTCTTAGGGAAGTGACTACAAATTGTTGAGGATGTGGGGTACCACAAGGTAAACAGCTTTCTTTAAAAAGAGACTTAATCATTCATTTATGATTTGTGCTCCTAGAAAACATCTATTTTAGTGATTTTTATATCTGGCAAAGTCATTCAATTGATAAATATTTATTAGTGCCCACTGTGTGCTAAGAATATTTTCACTGGTCAAGATGAATTAAAATTCTTATCCTGAAGTTTGCATTCTGGCAGAGAGATAGCAAAGAAAGCAGGTTTTAAAAAAGAAAGAAAAAAGTGTTAAGAACCAGAGGCCAGCAGGTGGTGTAGTAGCTAAGGTGCTCGATTCCCACATGGCCTACCATGGTTGAAGTCCTAGACCTCGCGACTTGCTTTCTTATTTTCCCTCTCTCTCTCTCTCTCTCTCTCTCTCTCTCTCTCTCGTGAGTGCACATGCCTTATAGAAATAAAAATAAAATTAAATCTTGCTATGAGAGAGATTTTTGCTGTAGGGCATATGCACTCACAGGAAGGACAGCCAGGGAAGGACAGCCAGAAAGTGAGAAATCACCTCCCGGGGGGATGGCCATGCTGCAGTCCCTTCTCTAATCTCCTCTCAGGATTTTGGGTACAATCGCACATGCGCCCTGAAAGAGTTTTAAGCTACCGGGTCTGGGACTCAAACCATAGTCGACTACATGGCAGTCCAGTGGTGTAACCATTACACCATTTGCTGGTCAAAAGTACATAATTCTTGGGAACCAGCAGTTAGCGTAATGACTATGTCGCTGGATTCCCACGTAGTCGACCGCGGTTCACGTCCCGGACCTGGTGGCTTAAAACTCACGCTGGGCGTGTGTGCGTGCGTGCCCAAGATCCCGAGAGGAGAATGGAGGAGAAGGGATTGCGGCGTGACCATCCCCCCCGGGGGGGGATTGCTCATCACTTTCTGTCTCGATGTCTCTGTCTGTCTGTCTGGCAAGCGCACGCACCCTATAGCAAAAACCTCTCAAAAAAAAAAAAAAGTACATAATTCTTTTAAAAAAAAGAAAAAAGAAAAGAAAAAAGAACTAAATGTGTAGAGTAATAAGAAAGTACCTAGACTAACCTACTTGAGGAAATATGCTCAGAATCTGCACTTTAAGGAAGTAGCATTTGAACTGAGACCCAAAGGACAGGAAGGAGCAAGCCTTGTAATGGAGCAGAGAAGAGCATTCAAGGCAGGTAGGAAGGCTGCTATTTACTCTACACAGTGTCTCTCATATGAGGCGTTTGAAAGACCTAGTCAGTGGCAGTAAATGTGGTGTCTTCTCCACCTGTTTGTACTGTTCATAACCTGCCGTTGACTAGACAAACACATGACATTTTGGGGAGTTCATAATAACAAAATCAATTATAGCTCACTCATTATTCTTGGAGAAAAAGTAAATAGCCAAGGAATTCTAGCTGTATTTTACATCTTCTTCATAACAGAGGCTAATATCCTCTGTGGCAACAGAGAAACTGTTTATAGGCATTTCTACTTTAATATATTATGCCTGTATTTCTGCCTCTTTGGAGCTCTTAATTTTTTTTTTTTTTAATCTTCTTCAGCATCTTCCCAGGTCCTCTCTGAGGACTGTTCAGGGCTGCAGTTCGGATTTCCAAGGCATTATCAGAGCACAGAATGTATTCCTCGTGCTTCTGTCTTTGATACATGCTGTCCATCAATATACTGCAGACACTTCTCAGGCATTTAATTTTATTAGGAATTTTTCTTGATACAAATTACTTTTGTTTACTGTAATTTTCATAATTTATCCGTGAAATTAACAAGTTTTGAAACTATTGACTATTACCTTTCTCAGAGGTGATACTTCTTTCTGTTTCTACAGTATCTTATGGCTTGTCTTGTGCTTTGCTAATAATAAATCAGTAAGTGGATCAGTTCTTATTCTCATCCAAATTAAGCCATTGTTAGGTAAGCATTAATTTTTTAAAAAATTTTTAGAAAATCCTACTACCATTTGAAATTTTCATGTAGACTATGGAAATTAATTTACTTCCAATATGCAAAACTTCATTTTCTTGTGAACACTAAGTCTTGGTTTATTTTATCCAGAGTAGGCTATGTCGACACTTTTTTATTTGAAAGTGACTTTTTACAAATGTTATGGAATCGAAATTTACATTACAAAGTTTTATCTTGCTTGAGTAGAGTAAAAATATCTAGAAAAAAAAGGTGATTAATGAATCTTCCAAACTTTGGTCATGAACTACTTAGAGCATCCTCTGCATATTTCAATGATACTGACTACTTCTTAAAGACAGGAAATGAGTAACGCTATATCTACTGAAACTCTAGGAAGAATTTAAAATGTAATCATCATTTACAAAAATTCTATAAACAGCATGTTCTTACTCAGTACATTGGCTTTTTTGCTATCTTAATTTTATGTATATGCTTTCTTTACATAACATGTGCTCCGATTAGTATTGCAGATATGGAGCCAGTTATGATAGAATGACCTAGATTCTGGTGCCTAGTCCATCAACTAGGCTTTTCAACTAGTCCCGATTTGGAAACAGTAGGTCTATAAAAAGATGAAAATAAACCACCATATAATTTCATTTTTGATTGATTTGAATGAAATAGCTTTAAAATGTTCACTGACCTTTCAACTATGATTTTCTTTTATTTATGTAGTTTGCCATTAATTTTGCATTCAGCCTTATTAAAATGTAGTACACTAATTTCATTTCCTGTTATCTAAATTGGAAAAAATGATTTAAAAAAAAAACACAGAATTTAAGTAGTTTAGAAATTATTCTCGTCTGAAACGTTTGCTACAACTCCTGCAGAAGACCTCATAACAACATTTAGAACCATGGGTATTACTGTTCTTTTAAGAAAATATTATTTTTTCTTGTGCTTTGCTAATAATAAATCAGTAAGTGGATCAGTTCTTATTCTCATCCAAATTAAGCCATTGTTAGGTAAGCATTAATTTTTTAAAAAATTTTTAGAAAATCCTACTACCATTTGAAATTTTCATGTAGACTATGGAAATTAATTTACTTCCAATATGCAAAACTTCATTTTCTTGTGAACACTAAGTCTTGGTTTATTTTATCCAGAGTAGGCTATGTCGACACTTTTTTATTTGAAAGTGACTTTTTACAAATGTTATGGAATCGAAATTTACATTACAAAGTTTTATCTTGCTTGAGTAGAGTAAAAATATCTAGAAAAAAAAGGTGATTAATGAATCTTCCAAACTTTGGTCATGAACTACTTAGAGCATCCTCTGCATATTTCAATGATACTGACTACTTCTTAAAGACAGGAAATGAGTAACGCTATATCTACTGAAACTCTAGGAAGAATTTAAAATGTAATCATCATTTACAAAAATTCTATAAACAGCATGTTCTTACTCAGTACATTGGCTTTTTTGCTATCTTAATTTTATGTATATGCTTTCTTTACATAACATGTGCTCCGATTAGTATTGCAGATATGGAGCCAGTTATGATAGAATGACCTAGATTCTGGTGCCTAGTCCATCAACTAGGCTTTTCAACTAGTCCCGATTTGGAAACAGTAGGTCTATAAAAAGATGAAAATAAACCACCATATAATTTCATTTTTGATTGATTTGAATGAAATAGCTTTAAAATGTTCACTGACCTTTCAACTATGATTTTCTTTTATTTATGTAGTTTGCCATTAATTTTGCATTCAGCCTTATTAAAATGTAGTACACTAATTTCATTTCCTGTTATCTAAATTGGAAAAAATGATTTAAAAAAAAAACACAGAATTTAAGTAGTTTAGAAATTATTCTCGTCTGAAACGTTTGCTACAACTCCTGCAGAAGACCTCATAACAACATTTAGAACCATGGGTATTACTGTTCTTTTAAGAAAATATTATTTTTTCTTCAGATTTCCATTTGCAAAGTAATAATTAAAGATCATACTAAAGTGAGAAGTATTTTTAAAATGACTGTGATTTAGACAAAAGACTAAAGGTTGAAATTTAGAAGTGATGATGACTAAATATTATACATTTATATTTCTCTTTTTGCACCAACTGTAGGTACAGAAATATTGTATAGTCACCTAAAGCTGCTGTAACAAAAAGCCAGAAACTGTGGCTTACAAACACCAGAAATTAATTTCTCTGAGTTGAGATGGGACATGGTGAAGGACTTGGTTTAGCCAGCAAAGATGAATGTAAGTGGCATGCCACTTCAGGAAGAAGCTTTAGAAGTTAGTGTTGTGTTGTGTTTTGTTTTGTTTTGTTTTGTTTTAAGAGGTTTTTGCTATAGGGACCATGCGTTTGCCAGACAGACAGAGAGAGACAGAAAGCGAGAAATCACCCCCCAGGGGGCATGGCCATGCTGCAATCCTTTCTCCTCCATTCTTCTTGGGATCTTGGGCACACACGCACATGCGCCCAGCATGAGTTTTAAGCCACCAGGTCGAGGACGTGAACCGCGGTCGACTACATAAGAGCCCAGTGACATAGCCATTATGCTAACTGCTGGTCCCAGAAGTTAGTGTTTTCAGATACCACCTTTCCATCTCAACACTCCAGGGAGTATGGAAAAATGTACCAGACTGGGTCCCTGACTTACTAGAATAAGCAGAAACTCTTGCTGTTCCCGGGGACATGTAATGTGAACAAGAAACAATCTTGTGATGTTATGTTAAGCTTCTGAAGTTTACGGATTATTATTGTAGTCCAGTTCAGTCTTATTGATACAGGATCTAAAAATATAACACAGTCACAGGGACATGGTGAAGGACTTGGTTTAGCCAGCAAAGATGAATGTAAGTGGCATGCCACTTCAGGAAGAAGCTTTAGAAGTTAGTGTTGTGTTGTGTTTTGTTTTGTTTTGTTTTGTTTTAAGAGGTTTTTGCTATAGGGACCATGCGTTTGCCAGACAGACAGAGAGAGACAGAAAGCGAGAAATCACCCCCCAGGGGGCATGGCCATGCTGCAATCCTTTCTCCTCCATTCTTCTTGGGATCTTGGGCACACACGCACATGCGCCCAGCATGAGTTTTAAGCCACCAGGTCGAGGACGTGAACCGCGGTCGACTACATAAGAGCCCAGTGACATAGCCATTATGCTAACTGCTGGTCCCAGAAGTTAGTGTTTTCAGATACCACCTTTCCATCTCAACACTCCAGGGAGTATGGAAAAATGTACCAGACTGGGTCCCTGACTTACTAGAATAAGCAGAAACTCTTGCTGTTCCCGGGGACATGTAATGTGAACAAGAAACAATCTTGTGATGTTATGTTAAGCTTCTGAAGTTTACGGATTATTATTGTAGTCCAGTTCAGTCTTATTGATACAGGATCTAAAAATATAACACAGTCACAGGTTAAAGTACTTATTTCCCTTATTTGCTAAGTATCATTCATGGATGTTGAATTTTATTAGATGCTTTTTTTCTACATCTGTTGAATTGATCATATCGCTCTCATTTGAATCTGCCCAAGTCATAGATTACATTACAGGTATTCCCATATTTATGCATCCTTCCATTCGTTCTTGACATAATCCCTGTTGGCCACATCATATATAGTATTTTTAGCAATTGCTAGATTCAGTTTTCTGTCGTTTAAGATTTTTAGATACTTAAGTTCATTAATTGTATTAATTTGTAATTTTTCATTCCATATTTATATGGTTTTGTGACAAGATTATATTTGATTAATTGAAGTTTTAACTCTTATGTCATTTTATACTGAGTTCCTTGAAGGTTTAATAGAATTTGTACTTAAAAACATTTGGACTTGGTGCATTTTAGTGCTATACATTTAGATATATTTCAAGCTTTTATATGTAGTAATTGTTTTGTTTGGTGTTTCTGCATATTTTTTTAACCTTGGCTAGGTCGCAAGGTGTATGTGTTTTATTTCTGTTCTTTTTAGTGATTACCTTTAAATTTTTAACATTCTTGTTTATCTTAACAGTTGAAAATTTGTAGTTTATTGTTTTAAAAAGCAACTACTTTAGAAAAACTGTAACTTCAGTTGTATCTAACCAATTTTGGTTTCTTCTTTCATCTCTCTCTTTCTATGTTTTATTCTGGGTAATTTCCTCAGCTCATTAATTTCTTTTTTTTTTCTTTTTTTTAAGAGGTTTCTGCTATAGGATGCATGCACTCACCAGAAAGACGGAGAGAGACAGAGAGATAGAAAGCAAGAAATCACCCCCAAGGGGGGATTGGCCATGCTGCAATCCCTTCTCCTCCATTCTCCTCTTGGGATCTTCGGCACGCGCGCACACACACACTCCCAGCGTGAGTTTAAGTCACTGGGACTTGAAGCGCAGTCGACTACATGGGAGTTCAGTAGTATAGCCATTACGCTAACTGCTAGTCCCAGGTCATTAATTTCTTAGCTATATCTAGTGTGTTGTTTTGTTGGTCCATTTTTTAATGCAAAAAAATTATTTTAATATCTGGAATCCTATTTAGTTCTTTTTCAAACCTGTTATTTATGGTATCCTATTCATTTGTTATGGTTTTAAACGGGCTTATTTATGATGACTTTCAGATTTTAAGTTCTATAAAAGATAATCTTCCTATTATATCTGCTGACTCTCACTGTATATCATTTCCTCATGTATTTAGTAACTTAGGAATGTGAGTTTATCTTCATTGGAGATTGTTTTTATCTTTGGAAGTACCTTAAGGATGGATTGCTGATTGCTGATGTATCCCTCTAGAGAAACTGCATTTTCTCCTGCTCGGCATCTCAGGGTTTTACTTGATACAGAACCAGTCAGCTTGGGATTCCACCCATAAATGTTTTTTAAAGTCAGATCAATTCATGTACGTGACTTGGCTTAGGGTTTTAATTTCTCACAGTGGAGTTTTTACTCAACCTAAAACCTAGGTAGAGACAAGCCCCACTCCCACTCATGCAGAAGTTCTAGAACTTTTTTCACAGAGGGGTCGGTCATTTCAAGGTCTGGTTTTATGCAGGAAGCTCCGATGCACCTTCACATTTTATAGAAGCCCAAGGCTACATCTACTGTCGCAACATAGGTTACAATCCTGGGGACCATCTATAATTTTAAACATAGGCATGTACAGATCTGATTCTCATATATAATTGGGCCAGATGTCTTCTCTCCCTCACACACACACACCCTGCTTTGGCATCGGCTGATAGCTAATTAGCCCTGGCTTTCATTTCTTCTCCATTCTTATACCTTATCACCTTCTATTATCTTTCAAACTCATTTATGAATTTAAACTGTATTTTAAAGATTTTTCCAGATTATGTGTTTGTGGTAGACAGACAATATTCATTAGCTCATTCCATGTTATTATTGGATTTGTTGGGAAAGTCATGATGCATTTTTGCATAGAAAAAATATGTCATGACTTTCCCAATGACCTAACAGAATTCCTTAGTTGCTGATAAAGGAAAACTACTGGTTTTTCTGTAGCGAAATGTGAAAATCGTTTATAGCTGACAAGCAGAATCAGGGTTGAGTGTAGACTACTTGGAGAAAACTGGACATTCAGTCAGTATCTGTTCAGTACATACTGCAAAAGGTGCTAGAGACTGTTCTAGACCCTGAGAATACAAAGATGAGTAAGATGTCATCCCTTTATAGAGAATTCATAGTCATGGTGAATATACAAAGCAATGCAATGAGAGAAAGGCCAATAGAAGTATATATGATTGCTAGGAGCAAATTTGTTTCTTGTTTTTGCCATTTAGAGATGAGGATGAGAGAAAAAAGGTGTACATTGTTTCAGCTAAAGATTAATGTATAGAAAAGAGATGACTCACAAATCTGGAGAAGTAAGCACAGATTTTTGGATTTTATTCTGTAGGCAGAGGATTCATTGTTTTTGTAAATCAGGACAGAGGATTGGTGGTTATTTTTCTAAATATGTGTTCAGTTGCTACAAAAGAGAAAAAAAAAACTAGAAATGGTGAGTCTAATTGGAAGGCTGTTGTAGTCAGGCCATAGGTGATAGATTTTGGGAAAAAAAGAAAAAAGAGAAAGTAAAAGTAGATTTCAGAAATGGGGATTCTCACAGACGTTGGTCAGATTTAGAATAAAGAAAAGAGGAAAAGTGATAAGCAATCCACAAATCATGGAGCAAGAACACCCTGCCAGCACTTTCCCATGGTTAAGGGAACTCCATAACAAGCGATACTTTTTAAATGCGAAGGCAGACTCAGTGAAGTCTTAATAGCCCAGCATCACACCTGTGGAGCCGTAGACCAGGACTGTCTGACTGGCAGGCTGATTTTCTTCCTGCTCTTTTTGTTGGCTCTCTGTAGGGAATTTATTATTATTTTTTTTTAATTCTAATCATTCTTCCCATGGAACTCTGCTTCATATTGTAGTTTTATAAAGTAAAATGATGAGCAATTCAAGAATCTCTAAATAACCATAATTTGAAGCTTCAAATTACTTCTCAACTGTCAGCTAATTAAATCTTGCAAGACCAGCCCCTGTAAAGTTGAAAATGATTTGGCATCTTCATGTCATTAGGCTGCGCCTGTCTCTGCAGCGTGACTATCCTGCTCATTGCGTCTTCAGGCTCTGTTGGCGTCGCCATGTGATTTGGTGGGACAGTGGGGCTAAGAGTAATAATTACTCCCAAGCCCTCTGGTGAAAGGTATAAAAAATTAATTCAAAAGTTGTACCCTTATCACTAAGCCAGTTCAGAGTTCAAAAGACATGACCACTCGAGGATATTCTGACGTATACAGAGTCACCGTCAAAGAAATAAGTGAATAGTAGTTATTAATGATTTACTGCAGGAAAAATTCTTGTGGGCTTTTCAAAAGAAAAGGTTTATGTAAATAGAGAAAATCTAATTATAATAAGCAGGATAGAATACTGTCATCTACTTGTCTTGCCAAATGAATTTTTCCTCTTCTCCACAACCAGACTCACAAGCATTCTTCCCTTTTACCCTTAAACACTAATGATGGGCTGAAGGAACACTGAGATGCAATTACAAAGTTCAGAAATAGTTGAAATTTACCTCTAAAATCATGCCTCACACATATGTTAGGATTTCTGAGTCAAGAGTGAAGTTATTGTAATCAGAGTGGTTTAGAGGACAGATGCTAGAGCAGGGGTACCCAGACTTGAATCTGGTTCTGGCATTCATTAACCTTGTGATCCAAGGCAAGTTATTGTCTTTGTGCCTCAGTTTCATCACCCATAAAATAAAAATAAAAAGACACATCTCATCGATTTGTTTGAAGATTAAGCCATATCCATAAAGCCCTTAGTACAGTGCCTGGCACAGAGTAAGCCCTATAAAATATTTAACATTGTAATTATTATTCTTGATATTTATAAGTAATAACATCTATTTCAGTGTATTGTGATTATAATTAAACTTGGGAGATAAAATATTTGGTATCTTATTTCCAGTAAGCTAATCTTTGAATAGAATAACAATAGACTGTCTCTTTGATGCTTATCCATTGTGGTGTTTTGCTCTGATTTTGTTGTATAAATCTTTCACAAAGAAAAAAACTTAAAAGTGAACCATAAGTTCTAGAACTGCTCTCTAAACTAAGTATGGTTTTTATGCTTTTAAAAGTGTATTTTCTTTGTTAAATTGGAAACAATTTAATACACCCACATTCCTTATGGTTTAAGTAATCTATAGAATCAAAATGACAAAAAAATGTGCGATTATCCAGATTTATGATTGCAGCGGAGTGTTGCAAACAGCCTCCTTGTAACAGGTGTAGCTGTTTTAATGGATGTACCAGACTGGTCCATAAAACCCACCCAGTCACCACACTGCTGCACAGATGGCCACTTAAACAGTTTAACGTCACTAAAATGGTTCTGGCGAAGAATTCTTTAAAACAAACTTGTAATGATTTATCATTTTGAGCTTTCTGAAATACTGTGATTATACTAATGGTCCATGGTCAGAACATTTTCCTTCTCATGTTTTTTCTTTCACTTTAACTTTCCTTTTTCTATTCTATTTCTTTTGCATATGCTTAATACTACCAGTCATGCTTAAGTTTCATTTATATTATTTAGGGCCTAGACTAAATTTCCTTGAGTTAGTCTTTTCTTAAAAATTATTATTTTTTTTTTTTAAGATTTTGCCATAAAGCATGTGCACTTGCAGGAGACAGATTGGGAAAGTGAGAAATCACCCCTCAGGGTAGATGGCCACACCGCAATCCCTTCTTCTCCATTCTGCCCCCTATAATCCCCACCCCAATTTTGGGCATGCACGCACATATGTCTGCATGATTTTTATGCCACTAGGTCTGGGACTCAAACTGCAGTCGCCCCGTGGGAGTCAGAGCCTTCACCATGCTACCAGGTGACCCCAACAAACTATCTTATTTCATCCTTTGTGATTTTAGTAGTTTTTAGGGTAATCTTCAAGTTGTGAAGGCCACCTGACTGTGGGAAGAAGACAACTCAGAAGAATTAACATGTTTCAGGCTCAGTGATCAAAGCCAAGTGATGTGGAACTTAAGGGATATATGTATGTAGTAGGTCTTTACAAAAGGCACTGTCTATCAGATGATGCATGGAGCTCTCTGATGGTATTGGTGGGTGAGTACCTAACACAAAGGCACTGAACTTCCTCCTTGATGTCCGTGGCAGACAGTGCTAATTGATCATGGCATCCTTGTACTGCTTCTTCACAGAGCACTCAAACAGGCACTACCAATCATACAGTGTTAGAACTTAAGATGAAACCTTTCTGCTGGTCAGAATATGATTTTACAGAAGACATAAAGGTTTCTTCAAATGGGTTTTTCTTATATTGATTCTCCATAAAAAAAGGGCGGGGGGTAGGAATGAGGACAAAACATTAAATCTTATCTTTATGAAGGTATTTCTTTAGAGAGCAAATATAATATGGTTCAGAATATCAAACTTCTCAAGCAAGCCTTCAGCAGGCCCTAGGTGCAGTCAGTTAATAGAATTTTTTGACAGGTGACTAAAGTGCTGAAACTTAGTACTATTGTTCAAGGTAGGATCAATATACTACCTTAGATACATTCTTTTACCAAATCGGAATTTCATTCTTGTTAGACCAAGAGCCACCCCTTCCGTGCAAGGTGTATTTAACAAAGATGGCTCATTTCTCAGGAGCTTGATTATGTTCAAGCACTTGGATAAATACTTGTTATAACTCAGAGTTATGAAATATGAACAGAACTTAATAATAACAACTATTACATGATGCACGTAATCACATCCCATGTTTGTGGCTGTTCTACGAGGAAGAGAGCCTACAGTTGAGGAAATTGAGAAGAAGGCACCCAGACTTGGGCAGAATACTGCAGCACATGAGTGGGAAAACCATGACTTACACCCAAACAGCCTAACTGCAAAGCCTCCTCTCTTAACTTGTGCACTGTCCTTCCTCCTTCGCCGGAGAGCAGGTTTGGTAATTCTCATTTGACAGAGCCTGTCATCTCTTCGTGGCTCCAAATAAGCAAGCCCTTTGGTCACGTGGGGCCTTCCTGGGACCTTCTTGGGTAGAAACTTAGCTTTAACCTTAGGTTGAGGGATTTGATAAATCATAACCTGCCCAGCACCACTGGGAAGATGAAGAACCCAGGTTAAGTTTAGGCTTGCTAGAATTTAGCAGGAAAAGGGACCTGGGATTAGAGTGGAAATTTCTGAATTTAGCTCAGAAGAGCAGAAATTGATGAGAACTAAAAACCAGAGTAGTGTTTTTCCAGCAACGTCAATCATAGTTCTCGAAACTACCATCTGCATTTGAAGTGCTTGGAAATCCCAGGTCCAAAAATATCTCCCTCATATTATTTTGATCTCACTAACAACAAGACTTTTTAAAATTAACATTCGTACACTGGGGAAGCTATCAAATTGAGATTTACAATCTTGAGAAAGTAGGAACAGGGAAAACCTTTGGCTCCTGAAGCTCTGAAAGAAGATGGAAAGTCTGAAGGTCAGGATGGGAGGAAATTGGAATGCAAGGGAGTGAGGAAGCCAGAGGGAATGACAGGCTTGAGAACATGAAACAAGGGTAGAAAAGGAGGTGAGACTTAGGGCCTAATGAACCTGCCTCACGCTCATTTTTAGTTTTTGTTTTTTTTGGTTTCTTCCTACATGCCCAGAACAAAGAACTCTGCAGGCCTTGGCACTCTCTGGCCTACCTCCAGCCTCTTTTCTTTTGGGTTCCATTAATCTAGAAAGGGGCCCTCCTCATTTTCCTCAGCAAAATTGCACTTTGGTGATAGGTCCCTCCTCCTCTCGCATCCATTTTTGGGAGGAAATTGGAATGCAAGGGAGTGAGGAAGCCAGAGGGAATGACAGGCTTGAGAACATGAAACAAGGGGAGAAAAGGAGGTGAGACTTAGGGCCTAATGAACCTGCCTCACGCTCATTTTTAGTTTTTGTTTTTTTGGTTTCTTCCTACATGCCCAGAACAAAGAACTCTGCAGGCCTTGGCACTCTCTGGCCTACCTCCAGCCTCTTTTCTTTTGGGTTCCATTAATCTAGAAAGGGGCCCTCCTCATTTTCCTCAGCAAAATTGCACTTTGGTGATAGGTCCCTCCTCCTCTCGCATCCATTTTCCCATATTTCTCTCAGTCTTTTTGCCATGTTCTGGCCTTGGTACCAGGATGGAGTGAGAGAGAAAAAGTATGAGGCAGCTCTTCCTTGCCAGTGGGAGCTGGTTTTATATCAGGTTTTCTAGTTTTTCACTTTTTGGTCTTTATTATCCCAAATATCTGATGAGAAACTCTAAAACTTTTGGCAGACAGTAGACTATGTCCAAAATTTTTATATCTCCAAAGTCTTGCTAAGTAAGCCCTCATCAAGTGCTTCTTTCTAGGGAGCATTGGTTGTGAGAAAAGACCCAAAAAGGCCAGCCTCTCCAATATGCCAGGTATGAGCACTGTAGGGTCTCCTGCAGCAGTCATGTTTTCCAGGAGGGCTGCTGTCTGCTTCCAAAAGTTACTTGGTATTCCATGATTAGATTGCTCTGGAAAACATGGGCCTTCACTGTTTAACTTCCTTCTTTTAATTCTGGTCATAAGCATTTATATATCCACATGTGAATTCCCACTGAGGAAGACTCATCATTCAGGTATTTCGGTTCAACTTAAGTGTCAAACAAAGTTAGGGCAGCAAGAGTTGTGGTTGGGCAGGGTAACGAATATTAAGTTAGCCTCCTGTTTTCACAGAAACTTGGCAGGTTAAGTATTAGCCCCATTTTACAGATGGAGAAACTGATGCTCTGAGAGTTAATTACTTGCTCAAGTTTTGCAGATAGATAGTAAGTGGCAGAGCAGGTTTTAAGGCCAAGTTGCCCTGCCTCCATAACCTGTATCAAGTACACCAGTTACTCTTTCAGTGCCCCAGGTAAAGACTGCAGGTGCTGCTGTTCTTTCTCCTTGGGTAAGAGTGATGAGGTCGTCAGGCCTGCTAGCTATGGCCCGTTGTCTTGGCAACGTTCATTCTCCTTCACTTTTTAACCCTCCATTTTTCCTTGATCCTCTTCTGCTATTGCTCCATTTACCTTTCTTTCCACCTCTGTCTCCTTTCAGAATTAGGCTATTTCCTGGCATCTCCTCTCCTACCAATACAAAATATAATTTTTATCTCTGTTAATTGCTTAGATCTTGAGGTGTACTTCATTGGATGGATCTTAAATGTAGATTCCTCTTATAAATACAGTTGCCTTTAGCGTTTGTTTATGTATTTCTTTCATGAAAGTGAGACAGATAAAGAGAAATGAGTAAGGTATATGAAATGAGCATAAACCCTTACTTTTAAATGATTGAGTTACTCTCTTTTAGACCACTAGTGCCATAATAGACATTCTCTTTTTAAGTAAACAAGGAATGGACCATCTATCAGTGCAAATTTTTACTTTACAATAAACCTTTACTTTTTTCCTTAGCCAAACCCATGCCGTATATTAAAATAAAGAGAGAAAGTGAATTTTCTTAAATGGTGCCTCAGTTAAGAATCCATGCAGTTGTTTCTGTAAATCACTTTCTCTCAACACAGTCTTAAGATTTTGCTGCATAATTTGGCCAACATTCATTCAGTTGAGGCTTATCAAGTACCTACTATGTGGCAGGCATTTGTTGGCCAGATTGTCCCTGCTCACGTTTTCTTGAAAAGATGACATAGAAAAGGAAATAAATATAATTACTAATTGTTGGTACATATTCTGAAGGGAGACAGCAAAAGACTAACCAAGCTACCTACTTAGGAAAGGTGAGAAGATTATTTAAATAAAGATTGGAAGGAGCATGACAACCAGCCATAAGAAGAGTAGAAGGAAGAGGGTAGCCACAGAAAGTAAAAGCTTGAGCATATTCTTATTATGAGAACACACCAAGTGTGAAGCTGGGGAGCAGTAAGGAAGAGGGACATGAAAGAGGTGGGCATATGTGCTGATCAGGCTCCCGTCCACCCCTCCAGATTCTACTCACGCATTCTCTTACTTGCTCTGTGTCCTGGGAGGGAGTTTCTTCCCATCATCCTACCTCATACTGTATTAATCACTCAGACTCCTTTGATTTCAGGATTCTAATGTCCTCAAGCTTTCCAACCATAAGTAGTGCTAATAAGAGGGTCAGAAGAAAGGAAGAGCGAGAGGTCAGAGTTTTTTTCCCTCTCTTTCTCTGCTGATGACCCTTCCTACTGATGACCCTTCCTGTGAGGATACAATTGATCTGGCTCATTTCCTTCTCATTCCCTTGAAAACCTACAGTAGTAATAGCTGCTCACTGTTGCCTTTTTAGGGGCTGCCTAACCATCCCATACTGTTTTCTTGACCCTACCCACACCTCTGCAAGGATAGTTTGATGTCAGCCTCTTTATTTGAGCCATGTCAAGTATATTCTGATTCCTTTCAGTTCCCTACCCATATGGAATGACACCTGGTAATGAACCAGGGCAGTTTATAGGCCATGTGAGCTAAGAACTTAGATTCTATTCTCTGACCAATATTAAACTACTGAAATACGATGGGATAATTTGAAGCCCATTTAATCTGCTGCCCTTGAGGTCACTGACTGGGGATAGGGGAAATAAGAATGGAAGCAGAGAGATCAGCTGAAAGGCTATGTAAGCAAGGAACCACAGTGCCAGGGCCAGAGTGATAAATAGGACATAGAGAAATCAGTGAATTCAACTTGAAACTGACAGGTTTTTTGGTTGCTGTTTGATTGCTTTTTTCCAAGTTGCCAAAGGGCCTGTACACTTGCCAGAGAAAGACACTGGGGTAGGGGCGGGGGAGAGCACCTGCCATGGATATGGTCATGCCACAATTTCTTCTCCTCCATTTCTCCCTCCTTTGGAAATATTGAGCACACATATCTGGGTGTGTTTTTCAAGCTGTTGGATCATGGGCTCAAACCGGCACAGTTATCCATATGGAACCCAGCTCCTTTAACCATCAGGCCATGAGTTGTCTCCCTGATAGACTTTCAGAGAGGAATATGAATAAAAAATGACTTAGGTTTCTGATTTGAGCCACTAGAAAGCATTGAGAGTAGAGAATTAAGGATTTTTTTTGTTGTGGTGGTTAAGTTTTGTCTGAAATGTCTGTGAAGTATCAGGAAAGGATTCAGGTTAGCAGTTGGGAGTTCAAGGAATGAGTAAGGGCTGGAGATATAGATTGGATTATCAATATATAAATAACATTTAAAATCAGGTGGGCATGGACATGACCTCCTCAAGGAAAAGAATGTTTTTTCAAAAGTAGAGAGCCCAGGGGCCAGCAGGTAGCATGGTGGTTCAAGTGCTGGACTCCCACATGGTCAACCATGGTTCGAGTCCCTGACCTGGTGGCTTGCTTTCTCACTTTCCCTGTCTCTCTTTTTGTTTCTCTATGGTAAGTGTGCATACCCCGTAGCAAATTTTAAAAAATAATAATAATGATAAATAAAATGAAACAATTCTTAAAAAAAAATAATAGAGAACCCAGAAGGTCTTAGCACTTAAAGGTCCCTAGAAGCTTTTCTTATTTTAAGAGAGATTTTTGCTATAGGGCATGTCTGCTCACCAGAGAGACAAAGAAAGGGAAAGCAAGAAATCACCCTTCAGGGGATATGGCCACACTGCAATCCCTTCTCTTCCAGTCTCCTCTCAGGATTTTGGGCACACACATACACGTGCCTGGCGTGAGTTTTAAGCTGCCAGATCTGGGACTCAAATCATGGTCAGCTATGTGGGAGTCCAGCAGTGTGACCATTATGCCATCTGCTCGTCCCAGAACATATTTTTTTGAAAGAGTGATAGTTCTGTGCCTTTTGGAAACACTGCCTTACTTATCCTTTGACTACTGTAGCCTATGTAAATATTTCAGCTTTATGCTGGAGACTTATGGATCAACTATAGAACTGAATGAGTTCATGTAGCTCCTCATCCCAAGCAGTTATTTTGAACCAACAGGATTATGCTCAGGTGGTGAGTTCTGCATATTTTCAACTTAAATGGGAAATATGTTTATATTCATAGGTTTGCAGCCTAATTCAAATTAGAAAAAAAGATTTCTGGAGCCAGCAGGTGGTGTGGTGGTTAAGGCACTGGACTCCACGTGGCCAACCATGGCTTGAGTCCCAGAGACCACCTGCTGGCTTGAAACTCAGGCTAGGCACAGGTACATATGTGCCCAAGTGCAGGTACATGTGTGCCCAAGATCCTGAGAAGAGAATGGAAATGAAGGGATTGTGGTATGGCCATCCTCCCTCGGGAAGGATTCTTATTTTCTGTCTAACTCTGTCTGTCTCTCTGGCAAGTGCATATAACCTAATCTAAAAATCTAAAAAAAAAAAAAGAAGAAAAGATTTCTAATTTCACTTTGTTTATTAGAGTTTTATAAGATAAAGGATCTATTAAAAATGGCAACAGTGTGTCTCAACTAATGTAACCTGTAATAACCAAAATAATCATTAGGTTCTGCATTAAGACATTTCTTGGAGTTTTTCTGTAGGTCTTCTAGAAATGATCATCCTCTGACTCCAGGGACCTATAGATTTTGTTATATGGCCTTCCAGCTTGTATATTATAGCATTGAACTGTCATCTACAGCATCCATTAGAAGGTTATTGACAAAACGTCCACTCATATTGAGCTAAGTACTCAATAAACCACTATAAGTAAATTGTTGTGCTCTTACCTCGAAGGGTAGTGTATTGATTCTCTACATGACCATGGACCTAGAAGAACAACCTTGTATTCAGTTCCTTTGTGGTACCTGGAAATGTTGCATAATGTATATATATGTTACGATACATACACACACATATTATATACTTTACTATATATAATATGTGTGTGTATATACACATACACACACTTTTAAAAATATTCTGTTACACCCTATATTGCTTTTTGTTTAATTTGTTTATTTATTTTAAACATATAGTTAACCACTGATCATTGCTTTATTCCCTTATGGGCTAACCCCATTTTAAAATCATATTACATAATTTTTAAAAATTCCATGTCTATAATAAGATTTGGAATCATTTTCAGAGGTGACTACTTTTAACAGTTTTTTTTTGAGTACCTGGACAGATTATGTGTGGGTATGTGTATGTGCGTGAAATTACAATTCTTTTTTTCCACAAATAGATTCATACTATTCATACTCTCTGGCAGTTGATTTGGTGGTACAACTAAGGCTTCCTACTTTACCAATTTGAGGAAGCTTTCTATTCACAGGTTCAGCATTCCTAATCTTAAAATGCAAAACTATCCACTCATGTTGAATGACAACATGATGCCACAATGAAAAGTAAAAATCTTATATAAAATCTCCCTCACCCCATGTGTATAGGGTATAGAGGAAACATCAGTGACTTTTATATATAGCCTTGGGTCTCTAAGATATCTCATCATGTAGATACAAATACTGTAAAATTTAAAATCTGGAACACTTCCAGTCCCAAGCATTTTGGATAAGGGCTACTCAACCTGTACTGCATATTAATCTGTCTCATGCTTTTTAATAGCTGCCATATGTGCCATTGCGTGGGTATAGCACTATTTAGCAAACCCTTGTGATGGACCTCAGGTTTCCCTGTTTGTTTCGCTATTAGTGCTACAATGAACATCCATGTATGTATTTATGTACTTAGGAAATATTCTCCCTTTAAAGACATGCAAGATAGAATAAGATAACATATATATATATATTCTAAGGACTGCCTACAGAGACAAAAATCTTCAACCTTTATAGTAGTACATTTAGGAGAAGAGAAATGAGAGACAGAAAAACTAAAGAGTAAATGGTGGGGCGAGCAGGTGGCATGGTAGTTAATGTGCTGGACTCCCACATGGTCAACTGTGGTTCAAGTCCCGGACCCAATGGTTTGAAAATCACAGTGGGTGTGCGTGTGTGTATGTGTGTCCAAAATCTTCCTCCCTCTGTCTTTCTCTGGCAAGCACATGTGCCCTGTGACAAAAACCTTAAAAAAAATTTTTTTTAAATAAATGGTGGAGCTGTTTGAGGGATATTTGACAGTCTTTTTTCTCTTTTGTTGGATACTGTCGTGTTTTTATTGATGAACAGTTTATAGAAAATTTTTAAAAGTTTAAAACTCTGGGGCCTGCAGGTGGTGGAGTGGTTAAAGTGTTGTACTCCCACACAGTCGAACATGGTTCGAGTCCCAGACCCAGCAGCTTGAAACTCAGCACAGGACAAAGGTGCATGCATGCCTAAAATCTCAAGAAGAGAATAGAGAAGGGATTGTGGCATGGCTATACCCCTGGGAGGTGATTTCTTACTTTCTATCTCTGTCTCTCCGGTGAGTATACACTCCTTAAAGCAAAAATCTCTCTCAGACACACAAAAAGACTCTGCTAACAAAAGAGTTTTCAGTAATGAAATAATTGAAACTCCCCAATAATCAGAGTTTATGAAGCATTTTATATTGATCATAGGTAATCCTTAACTAATTTGCATTTTGTGAAAAATGTACTTTTGGTGCCAAATATTTTCTTTGCTGAACTAAAGTATTTTATCTAAAGTATTTTCATAATCATTATCTCAGGATAGTGAAGGGACAGATGTTTTTATCCCCAATTTATAGGTTAGGAAATTGAAACCCAAGAGGTCAACTTTACCTTTCTGTAACCTATTTCTAATGATGGTGAGCCAGCAAGTGTTATGTATGGTGGTTAAGGGCCCTGGATTCCCACATGGCCGACTGTGGTTCAAGTCCAGGAACTGGCAGCTTGCTTTCTCACTTTCCTTTTCTCTCTCTGTTGAAAATTTAAATAATAATAATAATGGAATTAAATAAGCAATTTTTTTTTTTTGGAGAGGTTTTCACTATAGGGCGCATGTGCTCGCCACACAGACAGAGAGAGACATAGAGACAGAAAGTGAGAAATCACCCCCCTGGGGGGATGGTCACGCCGCAATCCCTTCTCCTCCATTCTCCTTTCGGGATCTTGGGCACGCACGCACACGTGCCTGGTGTGAGTTTTAAGCCACCGGGTCCGGGATGCGAGCCGCGGTCGACTACATGGGAGTCCAGCGACATAGCCATTACACTAACTGCTGGTTCCCAATAAACAAATATTTTTATAAAAACATAAATAATGATGGGAAAATTACTATATTAGTTTCCTAGGGTTACCAGAACAAATTACCACAAACTGGATGGCTTAAAACAACAGAAATGTATTGGTTCTAGGAAATAAAAGTCCAAAATTAAGGTGTTAGATATCTTTATCTATATATATCATATATATAATATATATATCAGCAATCTTTGATATCTATTTACATATGTAAGTATTTTTCTTATTCAATTTAAAAGAAAGTTACATAAAGTAATAATTTTAAATCTATATAAATCTATATTAATACGCTTTAAGTGATAATTATAAATCTGTATTAATACACTATATATATACATATATATATATATATAAATGTACAAAGGTACATTTCCACCTTTGTGCATTTATACCATCTTTTATATTTATCCCTGTTATTACTTTTACCTTTGTTATTCTTAGCTTTATCTGGATTTTCATTATTACGTGCTGTCCTTTTATTTTAGCCTGAAAGACTGCCTTTAATAAGCCAGGTTTGCTAGCAGCAAATTCTCTCAGTTTTTGTCTGAGAATCTCTTTAATTTCTTCATTTTTGAATGTAATTTTGCTAAATGTAGAATTCTGGATTAACAGTCTTTTTCTTTCAGCACTTTGAATGTGTCATCTTACTGCTTTCTGGTCTTCATGGTTTCTGATAAGAAATCAATTGTTAATCTTATTGAGCATCTTTTGATGTACACAGTGAGCCAATTGTCTCTTTTTTTCTCCCCCAAAAAAAGACTTATTTAATTTTATTTATTATTTCAATTTTCTCCAGGGCATGTGCACTCACATTATTTCCTCAAATGCCTTTTCTTCTCCTTCATCTCTCCCATTCTGGTACTCTCATGATGCATATATTGGTTTAGTGTCCCACTGGTTTCTGAGGCTGTGTTTATTTTTCTTAATATAGCTTCATTAATTTGTTCATTCATTCTTCTGCCTGCCTACACCTGCTGTTGAACCCCTCTATTAGAGTTTTTACTTATTATACTTTTAAACTTAAGAATTTCTGTGTAGGAGCTGGCAGGTGGTGTGGTAGTTAGAGCAGCTGGACTCCCACATGGCTGATCGTGGTTCAAGTCCTGGACCTAGCAGCTTTCTTTCTCACTTTCCTTCTCTCTCTCTCTCTCTCTCTCTCCCTCTCTCTCTCTTTGTGTGTGTGACTCTGGTAAACTTCAATAAAATAAATAATAACAATGAATAAAATTAAATAATAATTTTTTTAAATTTCTGTGTAATTTTGTTTTGAAATTTCTGTCTCTATTAATCTTTTCTACTTAATGAGACATTATTCTCATACCTTTCTTTGGTTTTAGAAGTGGAGTTTTTAGGTCTTTAAGCATATGCAACATAGCTGATTAAGAGTCTTTATTTAGTAAGTTCAATGTCTGAGTTTCCTCTGGGACAATTTGTATTCATTGACTTTTTTCCAGTATTGGTCATACTGCCTTACTTCTTCACATTTCAAATTATTTTTCTAAAATGTGAAGATTTTATATCACATAACATGGCAACTCTGAAAATCACAATTTTTACCTTCCCAAGACTTATTTTGTGGTTATTTATTGCTGGTTTTGTTTATTTAATGAATTTCTAGAATAAATTTTTAAAGCCTGTATCCTTTGTCTTATATGACCCCCTGAAATCACTGCTTTGATTGTTTAGTGGTTAGTCATTTGACACTGATTTCCTTAACTTCTTGGAACTGGTAAGTCTCCAAGCCTTTGGCAAAGGACTCTTATCTGTGTGTTGAAACACACCTTTAACACTTAGCCAGGCAGTTGGCGATGACTTTTTTTTTTTAAGTATTTTTTTAGAGTTATTTATTTAATTTTATTTATCATTATTACTAGTGTTATTATTTTTAATTTGCTATAGGGCACATGTGCTTTACCAAAGATAGAGGAAAAGTGAGAAAGTGAGCCACCAGGTCTGAGATTCAAACCACAGTCATCTGTAACCACCGTGCCTTAACCACCATGCCACCTGCTGGTCCTGACAACACTGTCTTAGACTGTACTTTCTTTTCATGCAGAGCTTCAGTGTTGGTCAGAAGTGAGAGTTTAGGGCCTTCTCAGGTTTTTCCTGAATGTACACACAGACCTGGGTGTGCTATCAGTTCTACATGTGCATATGGCTTTCCCAATTCCCAGGAATATATCAGAGCTTTACAAAATCTCCAGGTACAACTTATTCCCTGGCTTTTACTTTTTAGCCTTTTGGCTAGTCTTCTGTTTGTCCCAAGTGTCATTTTACCAGCTTAGGCAGCTGAAAAGTTTATCAGTACCTCTAATTGTTTTCAATCAATGCCCAATGAAAAAGGCTTTTTGCATTGGGCAAAATCTAAGTGGGTTCAAATAAAGATAGCCTTGCAAGGTCTTCCTGGTTGCCCTCATACGGGTCCAGTGATGACAGTGCTCTAGGAATGACGTTTTGAAAGAGTTCCAACCCTCTTCTATCTCTACAGTGACTTCTAAACTGCTGATTTTCACCGTGATTTGTGGTCTGTTGGTTTTCAAGAGAAGGGGATAGGAAGAGAGCAAGTTAACATGTCACAGCTCACTATTCTTACTGAAATTCAGCAAGTTTTCTTGAGTAAGTGCTGCTTCCCAGATTGATGCAATCTTTTGGTTAATCTCCAGTGTTCTGAAAAATGGATTCTGACAGTTTTGTCATGTTCCAAATGCTTTTATGAAAGAGAGACTTTTCACATTTTCTTTCTTCATCATTTTCACCTTCACCATTTCCAATAACTCTATAGCACCAAGTGCTCTTTTATCTAGACCATGTAACTCCTTCTTATTGATGATTATATATTTAAACCTCTTATAATTTATGTTTCATCAATCAAACTAATTCTACCAAATCTCTTTTCCCAAAACTTTCAAAGTTTTGAAAAATTGTGTGAAACCAATCTCAAAGAAGCCCAGGACATCAGAATTACAGTGCTTAGAAATGGAGAACTGAAGCTCAGTGAGACTGACTTTCCAGTAGTCTCAGCAACCAATGAATTAGGAGAAGAAAGCAAGTCTACTGCTTATCTACATAATGACCTAAGTTTTCTGCCACCTTGAACAGTATAGAGTAACAGAATTTGGCAGATGAGTGAATGTACTTAGATTTGTACCAAGCACATTAAAACTAAGAACTCTGCAATCCTCTGGCATGTCCGAAATTTGACATATTCCAACATTGAATAGCTTCCTCTAATGATGCTCTATTTTTAAAGGGCCTGTAATTTTCAAGACTATGATGACTTCTGTCAGAGAAAAATTGCATCAGGCAAATTTAAACATGTAAGAGATTAAACACAATTCCAAATACATCAGGGCAATTATGATTTTTAGCCAACGGGAAGTGTAAGGATGTCCGTGGATGGAACATTATTAAGAAAAACTTGAGTAGGTATCAAGGATAGGGTAATTTTTGCTAAATTGACTTGACAGGATTCTTCCTTGAACCAGGCTGGACAGGTCAAGGATGAGGCCTTATCCTGAAAAGGGCTCAGAGAAGCCTGACTGCAGTTTGGGCAAGGATGCAGTTCTTACTCACTTCATTGCTATTTTGACTGAGAAGTTTCACTGGGAAAAATAATAATAATAAAACCTAGAAAAATATATATTCTTGGGAAAAAATTGTAGAAGAAACTTAAAAATGTGGTAGATGCTTTTAAATATTAAATATTTTATACAGTCCACGACTAGCTGTATGTTAAACAGCTTCTATTTTATGTATGAGTTCATTTAAAATACATTTAGATGCATTATTTTAATGATCATGAAAGTTCGTTTCATTCATTTAGCTGTGTAGGG
>NW_006206682.1:646194-703577 GCF_000334495.1 Tupaia belangeri chinensis
CATGAGCATTTACAATAATGACAGGATTTAAATTATTTTGAAATGTTTTATTTAATTCTCATATCAATATGATTGTCAACCTCAATATAAGGTTGTCAGCAATATCAAAATATCTTTTGCATAGAAAAATACGTCATGATGGGACCAGCAATTAGCGTAATAGCTATGTCACTGGACTCCCATGTAGTCGACCATGGTTCGAGTCCCGGACCTGGTGGCTTAAACTCGCGCCAGGCAAATGTGCATGCTTGCCCAAGATCCTGGGAGGAGAAGGGATTGGGGGCTGATTTCTCGCTTTCTGTCTCTCTGTCTCTCTCTATCTGTCTGGCGAGTGCACACACCCTATAGCAAAAACCTCTCCAAAAAAAAAAAAATACATCATGACATTTCCAACAACCTAATAGTATTATCCTAATATTCATCTAAGGAAAATTCAGAGAGGAATAATAAATTGTCCCAGGTCAGACAGGAGGATGTAGAACATCTGAGATTTTAAACCAGTACTCTTGACTCTAGAGCTGAAATTTTAGCCTGAACTTAAGCACTACAATGTTTGTTCATTTGATTTTGAATAAAAGCTTTATTGGGTTATAATACTGCTTCAATGCCATAATTACAAAGAAATCTTATGCTGCCACCTTTCCGCAAAAGAAGGAAACAATTTCATTTTTATAGATTATTTCACCTGTGGGAAAAAGAAAAAGGAAAAACCATAGGTTTTTAGATTCTAGCAAAACACTCAGATTCTGTTTTCATCTACTAGTTTTATGACTTTCAGCAGCTTATTTAACACCTCCGAGTTTTAGTACCTACATTTGTAAAATAGAAAGTTTTAGTTGCAGCTGTGTTGGGTGGATATCACAGGGTCTTAGGCGAAAAGAATTTTGTGACTCTTAGAAAAATAAATAGAGGTATGAACAAAGATGTCACAGATGATGAACTTATAAAACATGAGTAAATGTAAACTTTAGTAGTAATCAAAGAAATGAAAATGAGTTAAATCCAGAGGTAGAAGTATCATTAGTAGCAGTGTGGGTAGAACCTTCTTAGAAAATATTTCAGTAATGGTTTCACATGACTTCAGACCACCCATATCATTTGACATAGCAATTCTACATCTGATAATCTGTCTCAAAATAATAATTAGATATATCTGCAAAAATGAATATTCAGTGATGTAATCACCACAATCTAATTCATAGAGGATATGTAAACTATAGTTTAGCTTTAGGTTAGAAATATTTCGTAACAAATTATGGTACAAAAATGTCTATACAATTTTATATACACAGAGAAAGAAAAAAATATGTGAAGACCTAGCCCATACCTACTATTATTAGTAAGTGGTAGGATATAAATGACTTTGTAGGTGATTAGACTTTATTTCCTTTTCTTCATATTTTCTTAATTTTCCAGAATGAGCATGTGTTACTTTTTTTTTTTTTTTAATTTTTACCATAGGACAATAGAATGAGCATGTGCTACTTTTTTTTTTTTTAATTTTTACCATAGGGCACATGTGCGCGCGAGAGAGAGAGAGAGAGAGAGAGAGAGAGAGAGAGGAAAAGTGAGAAATCATCCCTTGCGCAATGGCCACACTGCAGTCCCTTCTTCTTTCTCCTCTTGGGATTTTGGCCAGCACAAACATGTGCCAATGCGATTTCAAGCTGCCAGGTCCAGGACTTGAACCATAGTCAGCCATATGGTAGTCTAGTACCTTAACACCATGCCACCTGTTTACCCCACCATCTGTTACTTTCTAAGAACAGTGTCTTTTAAAAATTCTGAAAAGAGCTTGAGAAATGATAGTTCTTGTTTTGTGACTTCCATGTATGGCTTTTTATCTTTCCCAAGGGCTCTGGGGCCATATTCATCCTTGGTTTCAGAATAAGTTACCATGACATGTTGATACTTGATCATGCTGTGATCACAAATATGCGTGTGATTTGAGCAAAAGACCAGAAAATAAGATAGAGGTTAAAGAGTGGCAAAACTTCCAAAATAGTGGGGCAAATAGCTCAGCAAGCTTTACATTAAAAAAAAAAAGGAAGTAAAACTGGACCAAATACTAGTGACCATGTTAGCTCTCTGAAATTCAACACCTACAATAAATTGAGAATTATTTACTGTATAAAAATGAAATAAACAAACAAAAAAACTGAACCTTGGGAGAAAATAGAGAAGCCTGTGACATTTTGACCTGCAGCTGCTGCTCTCCCTCCTCCTCATCCCAGTTCCGTCAATCTGTGAAAATCAGCAGCTTTATTACCAAAGAGAGCAGACTTGATTTGGAGCACAGTATGGAAAGACCCCATGCCTTTGGGCATATTGAAAATTTAGCAATATTTGTGATATACAAACAGGGAAGGCCTACATTACAGCTGACCTGAGGGTGAGACCTTGGTGAGGGCAAGCGGTAGACTGGCATACTTACCCAGTCCAGGGAAGAAGTCTGCCATTGTGGGTCTTGATAAAAACCTACATATCCCTGGGAGTCTTGAAGGCTGCATGTTCACATTCTAGGGAGAGTGGAAAGAGCCCTTGCTAGCAACAAATCTCTGGCTAAAGAAGAGATCTCACATAGTTGCAGTCACAAGAGGGCTTGGAAGGAAGTGAAAACTGGGCCAGACTTGTTATTTCCTGATCTTCGAATGGATCCCATAGCTAACACATAGATCCATTAGCAAGAGCCGAAGATTTCTTGGTACAAAGTCTTTGAGCACAGCCTCTGACCAGTCATTGGTGATCACTAAGCAGTAGTAACACAGGAGTGACCCCAAGGAATCCAGGCTTAAAAATCAAAATAATAGTAATAATAATAACAGAAACATCAGTGACCACCCACCTCAGAATACATATTTGACTCCAGTGGACATAGAACATTCTATAGGCGAGATCTTGTGCTAGGCCATAACAAATGTCTTATTAATCTTAAAAGAATTTAAATCATACAGATTATATTCTCTGACCACAAAGGGATTAAATTGGAAATCAACAGAATAAAAAATTGAGGAAATCTACTTTAATGTAAACATTAAAGTGATGTTTAACAGGGAACTTACAGCTGTAAATTTCTTTGTGAAGAAAGAATAAAGGCCTCAAATCCATGGCCTAAGCTTCAACCTTAAGAAGCTCTAAAAGACAAGCCAACTAAATGAAAAGAAAGCAGAGAAAACAGTAAAGTAAGAGAAAAGCCAACTAAATGAAAAGAAAGCAGAGGAAAGAGTAAAGTAGAAATCACAAAACAAAACAAAAAAAGGAGTAAAAACAAAAAACAGAGAAAATCGGTGAAACCAAAATTTCATTTTTTGAAAAGATGAACAAAATTTACAAACCTGAACTGACAAAGAAAAAAGAATATACAAATAACCAAAATCAGGAAAAAGGTGGGACATTACTTAAAACCCTCAGGAATTAAAAAATAAGAGAATGCAATGAACAATTATATGCCAATGAAGTAGACAACTTAAATGACATGGATACATTATTTGAAATAAACAATCAAAACTAAGGGAAAAAAAAATCTGAACAGATATGTAACAAGAAGAATCCACTACAGACCAGCAGCTGGCATAATAGCTATGTCGCTGGACTCCCATATACTCAACCACAGTTCGAGTCCTGGACCCAGTGGCTTAAACTCACGCCGGGCGTGTGTGCATGTGTGCCCAAGATCCCAAGAGGAGAGTGGAAGAGAAGGGTTTGTGGCGTGGCCATCCCCCCGGGGGGTGATTTCTCACTGTCTGTCTCTCTGTGTCTTTCTGACGAGCACGTGCACCCTATAGCAAAAACCTCTAAAAAAAAAAGATCCACTAAGGAGAATCCTAGCCAGATTTCTTCACTATTGAATTATACCAGATGTTAAACCTTTCAGACAATAGAAAAGGAAAGAACACTTTTTATATTCATTTTATGAAGCCACTATTACCCTGAAACCAAAGACAGATATAAGAAAACTATAGACTGATATCCCTATGACTATAGATTTTTTTAAAAATCTACAACAAAAAATTAGCAAACAGAATCTAGTACAGTTTATCCTAGGAATAAAAAGTTGGATCTACAGAGGCCAGCAGGTGGCATGATTAAAGGCATTGGACTCCCTTGGGGGACCAGGAGTTAGCATAATGGCTATGTCGCTGGACTCCCACGTAGTCGACTGCAGTTCGAGTGCCGGACCCGGTGGCTTAAACTCACGCCAGGCGCGTGTGCATGCATGCCCAAGATCCTGAGAGGAGAATGGAGGAGAAGGGATTGCGGCGTGGCCATCCCCCCTGGGAGGTGATTTCTCACTTTCTGTCTCTCTGTCTTTGTCTGTCTGGCAAGCGCACAGGCCCTATAGCAAAAACCTCTCCAAAAAAAAAAAGGCATTGGACTCCCACATGGCCAAACACATAGTTCAAGTTTCTCACTTTTTCTCTGTCTCGTCAAATTGGAAAATAAATAAAATAACTCTTTAAAAAAATTGGATCTGCATCCAAAAATCAATTAATATACCCTGTTAGTAAAATGAAGAACAAAAACATATGGTAGCCATGCTAGGCCCATGTGCATGCATGCCCAAATCCCAAAAGGTGGAAGAAATGGAGGAGAAGGCATTGTAGATGGCCATCATCCAATGGGGGGGATGCTTTCTCCTCCTCCCTCTCTATCTCTGTCTCAGGTGAGCACAGGGGCCCTCTGGCTGATTACTTGAAAAAAATGTATCATAAAGAATGTTTTATATATATATATTTGTGTGTGTGTAAAAGAAACATGTTTACACTGTGTTCAATAAGCATATGAAAGTGTCTTAGGTTCAGAGTTGTTACTATTCTCTATTAAAGACAAAAGAATCCTCAGAGTTTAAACTTTGGAAGAAGGAATCCAAGGAAACTAGTAGAATAAAATTACCCATGGGAATTGTGAAAGATCAGGATGAACATGTAAAGGAGACCATGTAACGCCTTCTATTGGCCTTTAAATTTCAATACATAGACATACTAGCTATATACCTAAACATCAGTGCACATATTTAAAGATGTACTTAGAGTTATTTGTTAGTATCACTGAAAATGTGCATTCAGATTTGGTAATTTTTAGGTCATAAAAAGAAAAGAAAAAAGCCATTTTATCTTTAAGAATAAATGATTCTAATAAATGAATCAAATCATCAGAAGTCTGATATCAATTTTGTAAGTTCATGCTAACCTGAAGTGAACATTTGCAAATGGTTGTAAACGATTGTACACGTGGAAGAAAAGTGAATAGGTAATCTGAATAGATGAGTTTATCTATACCCTTGGATGGTTGCTACCATTTACTCAAATTCTTAGTGAAGTTGCCATTGTGAGGGGAAAAAATGTCAATCAAAGATGAAGATATAAAAGCAAATTGAAAATTGAATTGAAAAGTAATTTTACTTTCAAGTGGTTTGCAAATGTAGATGTTAAGTTTGAAATGAATGCCGTTAATGACCATAGCTGGGAGAGTGATACACCTGCTGATCACTAGAATATTATTATAAATGAGGTTGATTTTCCTGTTGACTACCCCATTTTTTCTCAACATGGTCTCATTACTTTTCTAGCACATTACTGACCCTCAGCTATGAATGCTCACTTATGGATATAGCAGTGTATTAACTTATATATGGCTTTTTGAAAATGCTTCTTTAAGTACAAGAGGAATAATGCCAGTGTTGCCTGTCTTTTTCTTCTTTGTTAGGTCACAGGAGGTTTCAGATGGTGAAAATCAAGCCTGTATTACAAGCAAAGAGCTGTTTTACAAGCAGCCTTCTTTGCAGCAACTAAATTGTCCCCAAAAAAGCACATGAGTATAATGAAGCTTTTAAGTAGTCACACATATGCATTTATATTCTCTCTCTCATGAATGACTAATTTTAATTTTTTTAAAGTGGCAATTCAGCTTGCTTTCAGAACCATTTAAGTTTAGCACATGATTTTGTTTTCACCCACTAAAACCAACTCTTCCTGATTATGAGATAGAGAAGGTTTGCATATTTATTTTTTGCAAAGACCATAGAATAAGCCCTTACTCCGTGTGGATGATTTAGCCCTACCTACCTCTGTCCTCATCCGGGCACATGGTCATTTAGAACTTCTTCCAGATCCGAGAGCCCTAATGGTTACAGTTAACTGTACCATTTTGTACAAACCAAAACCTGTCCTCTGTGTGGGTGAACCTGATGCTTCATCTATTATTTGGTTGCTGTTGAGCTTTATGGCCTGGGAACCCACCTGTCTTAGTGTTTGGGTTACGTTGAAAGACCCAGAATAGCACAGGAAGAAGTTTTTCCTTTGAGTTTTTACATAGTCTTTTGGAGTATTCTGTCTGGAATGGTCTTCCTGCACTGGAATGGTTCTTACCTTCACTTTGGTCAGTTGTTTACACAGTTGGTGTCTTCTATGAGAGATCTTCCCTAACTACTTTTTCTAAAATAGTATATCCTACCTCTATCACTCTCTATTGCATTGATGTGCTATATTTTTCTTCCTCGTCTTTATTGGGAGCCAACTTACTATATGTGTATTTAGCTAGTTATTACTGTCTTCCCCATTAAAACATATGCTTGATAAAGATGGGACTTGGTTTTATTCACTGTGATATCCCCAGTCTCTATCCCCCAGGCTTGAGCACCACCACGTAGGTACTCAATAAATAGATAACTCTGGAAGGACTTCAAAAAAGACTGCTGAACAAGTATTTCCTAATTAACTGCAAACCTCTGAACCTAGCTCTCTAAGAGTATTGTGATAACCAGAATGTGATCTCAAGCCCTTGGGGAGCTTATAGGCTACTAGCAAAAAACAGATTATTCAGGACAGCCTATCATGTCACCCACATTTTTTGTTACCAAGACTCGGAGCAGGATGAAAGATGTTGTCAAGGCTCAGAAAATGATTCCCCAAGTATGGCGCCTTGGCATGCCAAGTACTTTGAATTGAAATGAAGCTGGAAAGGCCTCAGAAGTAAGGTCTGTCTTACATCGTTCTGTCTTCTGCACTTTTTCTTCCCCCAAAGTCATAAGACCTAGGAGAGTCACTCTCTTCCTTCTCTCTTAAAGACCCTCACTCCAAAGTGTTCATGCCTAAAATTGGGAGGAAGGAGTTCTACACAGAGAGGCTGAGAGGAATCAATAGACAGATCTCACCTCTTGGTATAATGAGAGAGCTTCACTTGGGCTGAAGCCAACACAGTTGCATGGTAGAAATGGTAGTGGATTATAAGTTCACAGTTTTAACACCTGCTTCTGCTACTTACTAGTATAACTATGGACTAGTAACTGGCTTTGGTTTTGGAGTCTTTTCCTCCATTAGAGAATGGAAAATTAATAAAATGCTAAAATCAACTATTGAAGAATAACTTTTTTCCACCTCAAACTGCACTATGATTTACTCATCTTAGCCACTTCCTATCCCCAGTATTCTGTGATGGACTACTTAGACATTGACTGAATGTTACCCAGATGAATGAACAATTCAGGAAGAGAATTTGATTAGGAAACTTTGAAGTCAAAATAGTCCCTAGAGATGATAGGCTACAAAGTAAGACTGCTAATGTGAGTTGCTGGAATGGATGAGAGGTGTTGGTTGTCATAGTGAAAGAGGTTTAGAGTTAGATTAAATCTTGCTATTTGTGTGGATATTTAAACTTACCCAGAATAATAGAGGGGGAAAAGGGTGGTACTGGTGCCAAAAGAATGTCTTAAAGATGAGTAGGTGAAGAGACCAGTTACATCCATTTCATGCTGAATGGCTAAAATTTAAAAGTCTGATAACACCAAAAGTTGTGAACAGGTGAAACCACCACAGCCATTTTGGAGAGCTTTTTTTTTTTTTTTTTTTTTTTTTTGAGAGGTTTTTGCTATAGGGCGCGTGCGCTCACCAGACAGACGGAGAGAGACAAAAAGTGAGAAATCACCCCCTGGGCGATGGCCATGCTGCAATCCCTTCTCCTCCATTCTCCTCTCAGGATCTTGGGCACGCTAGCACACGCACCCGGCGTGAGTTTTAAGCCACTGGGTCCAGGATGCGAACCATGGTCGACTACATGGGAGTCCAGCGACATAGCCATTACGCTAACTGCTGGTCCTAAGAGCTGTTTTTATAAAGAAACAAGTATCCCCCCAATGACTCAGCAGTCCCCTTCCTAATTATTTTAAGGGAATGAAAAACATGTCTACAAGAAGACACTACAAGCATGTTCATACAGGTTTTTGTTTTTTCATAAGAAACAAAAACTGAAAACAACCTAAATGTCCATCAGCTAGAAAAGAGATAAATTGTATTTCCATACAGGAATCATTTTAAAAAGAAAATAAAAAACTATTGATACACAGTATAACATGGATAAATCTCAAAAAAAAAAAAAAAATCTTGTTAAAGAAGCCAGTCACACTTCAGAAGAAGACACCTTTATGACTCCTGAGAACTAGTGATTTCAGAGAAAAAAGAAAACTGAAGATTTTCTACAGCCTCACAGCCTCCAGCCCACAACCTTGAGTGGTAGGAAGCCCCTCAAGCCTTCTCTCTGTCTCTGTATCTCTGTCTCTCTCTGCCTCTGTCTTCTCATTTTTTTGTAATTTTTCCTTTTTAAAAAAATTTTTAAATTTTAAATTTTTAAAAGATCCTCCCAGGATCTTGGGCATGCACGCACACGCGCCTGGTGTGAGTTCTAAGCCACCGGGTCTGGGACTCAAACCGCAGTCAACTACGTGGGAGTCCAGTGACATAGCCATGATGCTGACTGCAGGTCCCCTTTTTAAAAAATTTTAAGGTGAAGTATTTTCTCGGCTTTCAGCCCCTCCTTTACCTTTATCTTGTTAAAAATCTCCTCTCCCCCTCTCACCCAGGAGAGGCAAGGGGTAGGCCTTCAGAAGAAGACATCTTCATGGCTCCTGAGAACTAGTGATTTACCTTTCTGTTTTGCTTTTTTAAAAAAAAAATTTAGTTTTTTTTTCCTTTTTGTCGCTGTTTCTTTGTTTTTGTTGTTGTTTTTCTCTCTCTGTTTCTTTTTCTTTTAACTCATCTCTCTACTTTCCAATCTCCATTCACTGTGTTTCTAGATAGATGTAAGGGAAATATAGCCAAATATACAAATACTATTAAGGTTAACATATTCCTCAATATCTACTGAATCTGCTGTGCAAAGGGATCAAAACGAACAGCAAAGAGTTTCCAGATCATCTCTTTCTGCACGGTCCTGAACACTCAAATTGAACTTTAAGTTTAGGAAGAAACACACCATCCATCAGAAGACTAGAAATCACCCCAGGGCCATAAGAACTATGGGAAAGCAAGAAAATACCTCTCCTCCAAGCAAAAAGAGTAGCTCCTCTTCATCCACAGAGCATTCAATGGAAATCATGGAAATGTCTGATAAAGAATTTAGAATATTCAAAATGGCAAAGCTAACAGAGATGGTAGAGAAGAAAGACAATGAACTGCAGAAGAGAAAGGAGGAGATGATCAGTTCCAGGAGGTGAGGAAATTTTTGCAAGATCTAAAAGACGAATTACACACTTTTAAAAAGAATCAAATGCACCTGTTAGAGATGAAGGCTATAATACAGTGTCAAAATCTCCCTTGAAAGTATTAAAAGCAGACTAGATCATACAGAAAATAGAATCTCAGATATAGAAGAGAAAATTGCTGGCCTAGATAAATCCACCTCAAAGACTGAGAAAATTGCCCCCCAAAATGAGAATAATATACGAGAAATATTAGATACCATTAAACGTCCAAATATCTGGTAATTGATATCCCAGAAGGTGAAGAGACTCATAAGGTCATTGATAATCTATTCCATGAAATCTTGCAAGAAAACTTTCCAAACCTAGAGAGGCACTCAAAGATCCAGTCCCATGAAATACAAAGGACCCCAAATAGAATCAACCCAAGAAGATCTTCTCCAAGACACGTTATAGCCAGATTGATCAAAACCACAAAGACAAGATACTAAGATTGCCAAGGGAAAAACAGCAAGTTACCTACAAAGGATATCCCATCAGGCTAACAGCAGACCTCTCATCGGAAACAATGGGAGTGAGGAGAGAATGGGAAGGTATATTCAAAATGTTAAGGGAAAAGCAATTTGAACCAAGAATATTGTACCTGGCAAGATTATCCTTCATATGGGGAGAAAAGACAAGAACATTCTCAGATAAACAAAACCTGAAAGAATTTACCAGCACCAGACCAGATCTCCAAGAAGTTCTCAAAAGAGTGCTATATCAGGAAAATTAAATACAGACACATGGAAATAAGAGTCAAAACTATATATATATACATATATATATATATATACACACATATGTGTATATATATATATATATATAAAATCAACTCTAGGTTATTTTATACTTAATTAATTTGAATAATTGTCTTTCATAGTAATCAACATATCTTAAGGACTCAAAATTTTGAAAATTTAAAAAATTTTTTCAGAAAAAGTTATGTTCAATTGGAGTTTTGTTAAATGTATTATATTTCTAACAATAGGAAAGCTATGCATTGCATGCATAATATTTTCCATTGTAGAGAAATATTGCTGAAACAGAACATCCCATTCCTTAAAGGTGTTAGGTAATTCGGTAGTTAATATCCTTTCTTCCCTTTATTTCCTTCTCTTTTACTTTCTTCTTTAGCATCTTCCCTATGTCATTAATGAGAAATTCATGTCAGCAGTTTATTGAATAAAAAAAGAAAGCTGTTGATTTCCTTCTTCATCTTAGCATTTTCTTCAAAGTGGAGATGCTGACCAGCTCAAAACTAGCAGATTGGTACAGATATTTTATAAATTTGTGCCTCAACCATAAACCTCAACCAAGTCCTCTAGATTATTACAGGAAAAGGTGATTTCTCGCTTTCTGTCTCTATGTCTCTCTCTGTCTGTCTGGCGAGCGCACGCGCCCTACAGTGAAAATCTCTCAAAAAAAAAAAAAAGTTTCAGGAGAAAACAGACAAACATGAAAACTGTCCTTCTTGAAATTAAAAAAATATATATATGCATTAAAAATACCTATCTGATGACTGCGGTAAGCCATATAGCCCCAGCTAGGTGCTACATTATAGCATGTCCATTCTACTCACTGAGGCTTATGCCTAAAGTCAGACTTCTGTTCATGGATATGTATATATCAGCTGTGCTAGCTATTGAAAATATATAGATTTAAATATTTTTAGAAAAAAATAAAAAAGGGGGGGGGGGGGGAGGCATAGAAAGCAACCATGGATACCAGAGACAATGTGGGAGGAGGGTAGGAGATGGCAGAGGGTAAGAGATAGGGAATCAAGGATAGGAGAAAAAGCAAAATATACAGGAAGCAAGAAAATTATTTGTTGACTAGAACACATATGTTGATGTGCTTAATTGAGCCAATATACTGTATATTCTGGATGGAAAATTTCATTTTTTATGCTATAATGATATATAGTAAATGGATGTAAATAAATAAATTTAAATTTAAAAAGCCAGTCACAATAGAGTTCTAGTCTACATCATTCCATTTATAAGAAAATCAAGAATAGGTAAAACTTATCTTTGTGATAGAAATCAGAAGATTGATTGTCCTGGGGTAAGAATTGACCAGAGGGACCAGAAGGGAATTTTCTAGGCGAATGGATATATATTATATTTTGATTTGAGAAATTACACTGGTATATACATTTATCAAAACACGGGAGATTGGATATTAAAGTCTTTACACTAACTTTATCTCCATAAAGAAAAAAAAGAGATATTAACTATTTTGACGATTCCCATGTGTCATGTAGGGTAGCTGTGGCCCCTCTAACAGCTTCCTGTTATGAACAGTAAACTTGAGAACTCCTTACCTTGGCATAAGGGCCCTGCATGATTTGGCTCTTTCCTATCCCTCTGCCTGCTACTCTTCCCTATGTTAGGGCCTAGCCCTGCTGATTCTGCTGTCTAAAGCAGGTCATTTCTTGATATTTCCTAGTTTATTCTCTTTTTGTTCCTCTCATTACATGTAGGGTCACTCATTTTGTCTTTATATCTTTTCAAGTACCTTTTCCACTAGAATATAAGCTCTGGGAGGGTAAGGACCTTGTCTTTTTCACCATTTTATTCCTTATAGAGCTCTAGGATATTGCCTGCTTCAGTATTTGTTGGAATGTTTGAATGAGTGAATGTTCCTGTAGTTCAGTATGCTAATAAAGTGATAAGATACTCAAATGTTTCTCTGTAGTCTGAATTTTAGCAATTAGACAAAATTAAATAGTCTTATCCCTATAAACAAAGTAAACCTTTAATACAACTGTGTTGCAGATGAGTGCTAATACAGCCTTCTTTTTTTGTTCCCTTATTCTTTCTTTTCCTTCTATTCCCTAATTAGAATTTCCTTTTTTTTGGAGAGATTTTTGCTATAGGGCGCGTGCGCTCGCCAGACAGAGAGAGACATAGAGACAGAAAGCAAGAAATCCCCCCCGGGGGGATGGTCACGCTGAAATCCCTTCTCCTCCATTCTCCTCTCGGGATCTTGGGCATGCACACACATGCGCCCAGCATGAGTTTTAAGCCACCGGGTCCGGGATGCGAACCGCGGTCGACTACATGGGATTCCAGTGACATAGCCATTACGCTAACTGCCAGTTCCCCCTAATTAGAATTTCTTACAGAAAAGAACTAATAGTTTCCCTGATGCACAGTAGTGTTAATACTTTTGCATTTTAAACCTTACCTCTGACAATGGACTGAAAGGCATTGTTGCTTTTTAAACGATCTTATGTTATCATGAAATGCGGGTAGGGTAGAATTTTTAGATCCTGCCTACTCTGATATCACCTCACCTAATGTTTGCTGTATTTATTCTTAACATTATCTAACAGTAGTTTTCCACATCAAGGTATGTAGACTATCGTAGATGGCAGCAATACTGAAATTAGAAAAGTGAGAAGGAAGAGGTAAAGAGGAGCTATAGAAAAGGTCATGTTGATTTTAAAAACAGTTAATTACAACATAAATATTGACAATAGTGTATTTGAGTGAATTTTGGTCCCTTTAGGGGATTGCTAATAATAGAAGAATTAGCAATGTAGTACCTCAATACAAAGTTGCAAAAAATGGGGAAAAGGCATTTATTCATAGATAAAAGGAGTCTTAGAGGAAGCATCAATTCTGCAATATAGCAGCCCGAGACAGGTTTGGAGATTTGAAGCTGCTGTGTTACCTCTGAGACCTAAAGGAAGCAGAACATAAAAATGAGCCTCTATCAATTTGAAGCAAACCTAATCTTTGTGATCATGGCTGTGGTCTAAATCTATTAAAGATGTTCAAATGCAGTGTCCTTGGTATCACTGTGGGTTGACCTGAATAGTGAGCAATAAACTTAGGTATTATAATTCTGGTCGGAAGATATGTGCTTAGGAAGTGAACTCGACAGTCAGTGCTTTGTGTCTGTCTCTAAGCAGACGAAGAGCCTATACAAAATGACAGGTGCATTTTTAGGGAAAAAAATGTTTTCCTATTTAGTAGGTGACAGTATGTCCCAAGATAACACAAGCTTAAGGGGCTGGAACAAGCATGGTTATTAAAGGCTAGCAGTTTCTCAGTTCATACAAATTGAATTCTTTCATAGGCTGGAGAACTGTGGAAATCTACTGTAGAGTTCTGAAATAAATTAGCATATTAAGTGAATTTATACATTCAGGCTTGTGAGCACTTTGAGTTTAAGGAAGAAATTTTATTGCTTCTTGAAAGAAAAAGGCAATTCTTAAGTTCTGTGTTTGATCTTTCTGTTGGAAAGGGTCTATATAATAAAATATATAATCCTGATCATTATCCAAGTAAATGGTTACTAAATTGATGGGAATCTTTTTCTCTTCTCTCCTGTCTATTTTTTCAGAATTACTGATTTAGGGAACATCAAAAGAAGATTGTATTTATCGACAGTTCATAAAGAACTGTCTTCAACCCCTCTTCATGCAAAAATCCCACTCTTCATGATCAAGCGCAAAATTGTAAGTATCACATGTATGTTGCCTTAAATGTTAAATTTAGTTCAGCAAATACTAATTATGGGTCTGCTCTCTGTATAAAACACTTCATTAAATACCATATGATATTGGATGCAAATGTCCCATGTGTTCAGGCGACTACATTGGGCTGCAGGAAAAGATGGCCATCTCCACAGACAAATTGTGAAAACAGAATATATAGCCTGAAAGTAGAATGTGGACCTACATACCCAAAAGCTCCTCCATCAGTTAGATTTGTAACAAAAATTAATATAAGTGGAATAAATAATTATAATAAGATGTTGGGTGCATGGAGCATAACAATGTTAGCAAAATGGCAAAACTCTTACAGCATTAAAGCCCTCCATCAAGAGCTAGGACGTCTAATGATGTCCAAAGAAAATATGCAACTTCCACAGCCACCAAAAGGACAAACATATAATTAATTTTAGAAGCTCTTAAATTTGTCTTAAATCAACAACCTTCTACTCATATAAATGTCTTGATTGAATATCACAGTGCAAATACCCACACATTAAGTAAAAGAATTCCAGCTGGTAAAGATAACTGGACATTTATAAAATATATTTAATATATGTACACTCATTATATTTTCAAGTAATGAGGAAAAATGCAACACAGTTTTTTTTCTCTTGTTAACAGGAGCTGTCATTTAAATGTAAACCTGGAGGACTTGAAATAGAATTTGAATTTTCTTTTTCTTAAATATTTATTTATTTATTTATTTCCATTTGTTGTTATTATTTTAATTTGACCAGACAGAGACAGAGAGAGAGAGAAAGGGAAAGTGAGAAGGCAAGCTGCCAGGTCTGGGACTCGAACCATGGTTGTCCATGTGGGAATCCAGCACCCTTAACCACTACACCTCCTGCTGGCCCCATAGTTTTCAAGATGAAAGCATGGCAAAAATTGTCAGATGGCAGTGGTGTAAATATGTGTGTTTCTGGAAAGTAAAAAAATCTCAAAAAGAAAACCAGAAATGACTTTATCTATCTCACTTAGTGAAAGAACTGCAGTCGAAATTGTTTAAGATAGCACGTACAGTGAATATTGTCACAAATTGTGTTAATTTTTGAAGCGATGTGGGCGCTGACTACTAGTAGAATCAAAAATGTGTTCAGGATTGTTTTGATACCTGTATTTATAATAAAAAAAATGTTGGGGGTGTATCGATGAATTTCACTTAAAACTGTTCCTGTATGTTACATGTAGCAGACATGGTAAAAATTCGTTTACAGTTTTATTTAACAAACTTAAGTCAAAGTGAAGTCAACAAAAAAGTAATAGCTATATGAATATGTGATTTTGAGATTAAAGTTTGTCTTAAATATAAATAAAATGTAGAACATGTCCTCACG
This sequence comes from Tupaia belangeri chinensis, assembly GCF_000334495.1. Lineage (NCBI taxonomy): Eukaryota > Metazoa > Chordata > Mammalia > Scandentia > Tupaiidae > Tupaia > Tupaia belangeri. Next base: position 661,553 of record NW_006206682.1, read on the forward strand.
AAAAAAACAATACCATATGGTATTAAAAAACTGAATAATACTTATCCCTTATTTTCCCCTCCCTTGAAATTTATTAAAGTGGAAGAATATAATTATTTGAACACATAAAATATTCACCAAAACAGTGATAGGAAGCTCAGTAAAGAGAGAAAATGCTACTGGCACTGTGAAAGGGAGAGATTTCCATTTGTCTACAGGATGAGCAAAGGATTTTTTTTTTTAACTTTTTTTTTTTTTTGAGAGGTTCTTGCAATGGGGCACATGCACTTGCAAGAAAGAAACAGATAGAAAGCAAGAAATCACCCCCCCCCCGGTGGGATGGCCATGGCACAATACCTTCTCCATTCTCCTCATGGGACCTTGGGCACGCATGCACACACGCCCGGTGTGAGTTTAAGCCACTGGGTCCGGGACATGAACCACAGTCAACTACATGGGAGTCCAGCGACATAGCCATTATACCAACTGCTGGTCCCTAAAACAAAAATTTTTAAAGAATTATTTTACTTAAATTTATTTATTCATTTATTAATTTATTTTAATTTGACCAGAGAGGGACAGAGCGAGAGAGAGAGAGAGAGAGAGAGAGAGAGAGAGAGAGAGAGAGAGAGAGAGAGAGAGAGAGAGAGAGAGAGAGAGAGAGGGAAAGTGAGAAAGCAAATTACCAGGTCTGGGACTTGAACCAAGGTCAGCTGTTGGAGTCCAGCACCCTAAACCACCCTGCCACCTGCTGGCCCCAGGAAAGGCTTCTTGAAAGACATGACACTTAGCAGGGGGGCTTGGAAGGACTCTGCATTTCAATAGAAATAGCCTGGCATTCCAAGCAGAAGGAGCTGCAGGAGCAAGCCTGGAGGCTGAAAAGTAGTACATTTTTTTGAGAACAAAAAACAATTCATTATTACTGCCAGATTTAAAAACAGCCTTAAGAAAAAATCAGACCAATAATACAACAGACTTACAGGAGTTGGCAGATTTTAGTATAACCACTGAAGGGCCTGATTTCACTGACTGATTTTTCAAACTTTAGTCATGCTAGTCTCAGTACTGTGTCTGTGTGATATTTGTTCTAGTATGTACTTAATATTGGCTTTAAATGACTCACTTTTTTTTCTTAAATTGATTTTTAAAGAAAACTTTGTCTCTTATAAAAAAAAAAGCAAGCCAGTGTGACTTTCCAAAGATAAAATATGAAAATAAACATACCGAAAACAAAACAATATTTTAAAGTTTAGTTAGTTGTCATTTCTTGTTTAATGCACTGTTCTGAGGCATGCTCTTTGTTCAACAGAATTATCAGACCCAGCAGGTGGCATTGTGGTTAAGGTGCTGGACTCCAACATGGCATACTGTGGTTCGAGTCCCAGGCCCAACAGCTTGAAAATCACACTGGGCATTTGTGTGTGCATGCCCAAAATCCCGAGAGGAAAAAGGAGAAGAAGGGATTGCAGCATAGAGAAGGGATTTCTCACTTTTTCTCTGTCACTCTCCATCTTTTCCCTGGTGAGAGCATGTTCCCTGTGACAAAAGCCTAAAAAAAAAAAGAGTTTATCAAGGATTAATACATGTAAAGCCTTTCTCCCTAGCATAGTTAGAAGGATCGAAAGCAGATTGTTAAAAGGAAACTTTATTCTGTGATTCAGTCACTTTAATGTCTTTAGCATCTGTTAATAAAATAATTTCACTAATGGTGCATTTCTACGCTTTGGGAACTATCATGATAGAGAAAAAGAAGTAATTAACACTTTTGGACTGGGGAAACAGTTAACATGCAGTCTGTTCTTTGGGAAGATTAACGTGGTAGTAATATTTGCAGTGCTTTGGAGGGTGCAGGAAATGGTGGCGTAGAGACCATTTTCAATAATCCAGGTAGGGCTACTAAGGACTGGGGTGGGAGCAGTAGGGGAATGGACATGAAGCAGTATCAGAGACTTCTAGCTAAATGAGCTAAGATGTACGTAAACAGAACTTTTCATGCAGTACAGTACATGTTGTGAGAATGAGAACCACAGTAAGCTATGGAGCTGGTGGGAAGTGGTCAGAGGAAGTCCCCCTGGAGAAGTGAGGCCTGGGCTGGGCCTTGGAGGATGTGAAAGAGTGACCAATTTAAGAAGCAGGGAAAGTGTCCCTGGAAGAGAAAGAAAAAACAATATTACTAGTAGCCACATGAGGCATAAATAAATCTTGCTTAAGGGAGACCAGGCTGGGAAAGAGGGAGAATGGGTAAGACTGGAGAGGGAGGAGGAGAAGGGGTAAGATTGGAGAGGGAGGAGGAAAAGGGCTAAGATTGGAGAGCCTATTAGAGGGCTTGCAGCAAGGAGTAACGCAGTCAGATAAGCATTTTAGATAGAACATCACTGAGGAGTATAGTGAGGAAGGTAAAACTGAGACATTCAGGCTGAGAATTTTGTAGCTACTTACACATTGGAGTCTCAGAGGTCTGGCCTCAGCATGGAAGGAGAAGTTCAAGCCTTGAGAACAAACAGATCGGTTTCCTGCACAGAGATTGCAGAGCAGCAACAACATAGAAAGAGGCTCAGAGGGAAATTCACGTGCCTTCCAGTAGAAGAGCCAGGCAAAGGAAAAAGAAGCTGTGAAAGGACAGGGCAGCAATGAGAAAGTGGCATGAAAGTGTAGTGTTGTGGAAGCCAAAGAAATTTTACTATGACGGAATAGTCAGCCTTGGGCATTCTTCGGGAAGTAGGGCAATCAGAGATTGATACGAACAATCCAGTCACTGAAGTTAAATCATTTAAGACATTAAGGAAAGTGCCTTACAAATAAAATTTGTATTCACCCTCTTGTGTTTAGGTATTGATTTCCTCATTCATGGGAGATGGTTTCGAGTTCAGTCTTAGGTGTTTTCCAAGAGTTAAAGCATATGTGAGACCAGTTCACTTTTGTATGTGTGGTTAATAAATCAAATGCTTTTGTGAGTTTAGTCAGTTAACTAACTCTGAAGTCTGTATATATTTCATTAAAATCTAAATGCAAAGGGCCATGTGGGGGCTCTTGTTTGGATCCTGGACCAACCTAAACAGTCTAGGTGAGGTAGCATATACCTTTAATCCTAGCTGACGAGGAGTCTGGGGTAGAGGATCACAGCGGCAAGACCCTTTCAAAAGTACCTCTCCCTCTCTCTCTCTCTCCTTCCTCTTCCCACTCTCTCTTGCCGCCTTTCTCATTAAAAAAAAAAAAAAGTCTAAATTTTTCTGTATACAGCTATAATTCATTCACACATACACAGCATACATTCATACATTTCAGTATTTGAAAATTAAAAATATTGCCCTTCTATCACACGTAAACCAGAGAAATATCTTGCTGAGGTTGGAAGTGAACTTGACTGGAAGATCTTTTGTATTTGATGACTCTTTCAAATAAATATGTGCTATATGCCAACAGCACTGGGTTATCTGATGGCATCAGAAGGCCATTTATTTAAACTACAAGGAAAAGAGCTCTAATAGGTGCTGTGGAGCAGCATTTCCTAGCCCTTTTCGACTCCTCTCTCTCTCCTTCCTCTTCTCACTCTCTCTTGCCTTCTTTCTCATTAAAAAAAAAAAAAAGTCTAAATTTTTCTGTATACAGCTATAATTCATTCACACATACACAGCATACATTCATACATTTCAGTATTTGAAAATTAAAAATATTGCCCTTCTATCACACGTAAACCAGAGAAATATCTTGCTGAGGTTGGAAGTGAACTTGACTGGAAGATCTTTTGTATTTGATGACTCTTTCAAATAAATATGTGCTATATGCCAACAGCACTGGGTTATCTGATGGCATCAGAAGGCCATTTATTTAAACTACAAGGAAAAGAGCTCTAATAGGTGCTGTGGAGCAGCATTTCCTAGCCCTTTTCGACTCCTCTCTGCCTCCCCTCCCACTGCTGGTCGGATGGCTCAGCAGACAGCATAAAAGAAAGGACCTGCAGAAAAGAAAGTTACATGAAGTTTTAAAAAACAACAAAAGTCGTATGAGGAGATCACACTGGTGACTATCTTAGATGTCTTCAGCTCACACTGTGCTAAATTTTAAACAGCAAAACAGCCACAGCATATCTAGAACTTCCCTTTCAAATGTGGGTAAATCTAGAAAGAATAGCTCACCTACATTTGAGCCAGTCCTAAACAATAAGTGAAAGACATAGGGCATTAGCTTTCCTAGTGTTCCACTCAGGTCCATATGCCACCCAGTGAGAACATCAGTCATAGTTACTTGTCATATGTTCTCATTACTCTCTATTCGTTAAATATATAACAGGAAAATTAAATGGAGGAATTAAGAACATAGAATCTGGGTTCTGGCACTTCTTTTGTGAAACTGTACCAGTTCTAGTACTCATTTTCTTCATTTGTCAAATACAGCTGATATGAAGTATGCACACCATTAAAATTATCATGGGGATTTTCATGAGCTAAAAAACATAACATTTTCAGAACAGTGCCTGGCATAAAATAAGCCCTAGACCAGGATTATAGCTCCGACTTGTTTTGTAGGTGCTACTTTTTCCAGGAAGCCCTGCTTGATTTCACCTCTGTGAATTAGATATTGAGGGCCTGGCTTATCATTGCCATCCACAATCTCATAATCCTCAGAATAGCTCTCTAACCTGCAGTTTAATCACCCATTTACTTGTCTGTCTCTCTGGTCAGACTACAGGCATATCTTACTTGGTTTTTAACCCAATCTCTGTGAGTACATGGCATATACCAAGTGCTCAGAAAATGTTCATCGAACAAATTGGCAAGTCTCAATGTGCCTCATGACATGGGAGACAAAATAACGACTTTATCATGGTCAAATCATTTAAGCTCTCTAAATGTGCTTGGTGATTCCACAAATGTCCGAGTATTCAAACATGTATTTAAAAATTCAGTTCTAAAGCCTGCTCTCATTTCTTCCTAGTTTGCTCCCAGCCTAAGAGGTGTGTTAGAGCAGATTCTCTCCTCTCCTGTGCTAATATATACTCTATTCCAATGAGTCCTCATTAAATTAAAGCTGAGTGTGTTTGAGGAAAATTTCTACAGAGGGCAGCAAGGCAGCAGAGAATGTTGTACCTGTGCGAGAGGCCATCCCCAGGGCATCACTGATGTCAGAGTGCCGCTGGCTCCAGTTCTCCGCTTCTTGCCAGAGCACTCTGTTTCTTTCTGCCCCTTAGGAACAGGCATATGTTTTGGTGATAAACTACAAAACAGCATCCTAAAAACATGCCTGCTAACGTTTCTGAATCAGGAGATTTCATTAAAAATTCCTGATAGCTGACCTCTTTTGAAAAAAATAATCAAAAGATTTGTCAACACTGAGCCTGCTTTCTTGCATGGCAAGCAGTCAGCAGGAGCTGAGAGACAGCTCTACACGGACCTAAAGGAGTCCTGCGCTGTCCTGTGAAGTCGAATCCTCTCTTCTCATAAGGTATGCAAGTGCACTCAGACCCTTCCTGCTTCACTCATTTAGGTTATCTGCCTGGGCCCCCTAGGTATTCGGCTTGAAACCCTTGATTTAGAGGATAATTGCCAAATGGTCTACTTTGCCTTGGTTTTTTTTTGCTAAATCCTTTAGGTAGCCAGAGGCAGCAAATAAAGTTTAATATTCACATTGCCACACCAAGCTGAATATTTATATATATTTAGGCCACTTTCTGTTCCAGTTATCTTTAAATGTTTAACCTTTAAAATTAAAAAATGAATGTTTTTCATGGCATTCTATTTTTAAAAAACATATTTTAAAAAATTATTTATTTATTTTTATGTGTTCATTTATTTAAATTTGACCAGAGAGAAACACAGAGAGAGGGAAAGTGAGAAAGCAAGCCACCAGGTCTAGGACTCAAACCATGGTCCATCATGTGAGAGTGCCCAGCACCTTAACCACTATGCCACCTGCTGGCCCCTTTCGTGGTATTCTTAATCATGAAAATTTATAATCTAAGTTATAATAATCAATACTCTTAAGCAGGATTTTCAGTGACAAAGACAATTTTAAGAATTAATAACCATCAGACTAAACAAAGGAAGTGCCTACTTAGGACTCCCTGGAATCAGTCCTGCTTCTTTAATATAATTTCACTTTGTTGGTGATGGTGTCAGGTGAACATCAGTGTCTTGCTACCAAAATATATATTAATGCACAGTAAAATTAATTCCATTTGAATAAGAAGTTCAAATATCAGATATCATTCAGAATAATCATTCATTAGAGATATAACAAAGTGATACAATAAATTGCAATGTCTAAATCTTTTAGGAACCTTTACCACTCAAATACTCAGTGTTTGATTTTTTTTTTTTTTTTAGATTTTTGCCGTAGGGTATGTATGCACTAGCTGGGGAGATAGAGAGACAGAAAGTGAGAATCTCTCTCACTAGGGGATGGCCACAACACAGTCCCTTCTCCTCCATTCCCCTCTTAGGATTCTAAGCACGTGCGTGCGTGTGCATGCACACACACACACACACGTTGGGCGTGTTTTTTAGGCTGTCCAGTCCGAGACTTGAACCACAAAGTTTGTCATCTAAATGGATGAATTTGCTCTTTAGCATTTGTACCTTCTTGAACCACAGTTTAGTGGAATGTTACAGTTTTTATTACAAATGAAAAGTCTGGTATAATATTTTGAAACTTCCCCTCACAGATCATTTTTTCCCATAGAGCCAATGATGTGAAAGTATTCGGGTTTTAGGAGTATTTCATTTCTTGAGTATCATTGAATGAGCACAGAATGGAGGAATAGATATTTTCAGACACAAGGTCATATAGAGGTACATAAAAATAAAATAAGAAAGTCTCTTAGTGAAATCATTCTAACCTAGAATCCATGATAATGTTTGTGGTACTTATTTGAGGTTTATAAATGTTTTCATCTCATCTATGTAATTATCATTTAAAGATACTTGTTCTTGTCCTACTTACCTGTTAGTCTTATATGCGTGTTGAAAGAGATTTGGGAAAAGGGGGACTGTCTTATACCTTCTTCTGCTGGTTCTGACTACTTAAGTAGATACAACTCTTTCAAAAAAAGTTTATTCCAGGAAACATGATTACCCAGCATCAGAATCACCTCATTTTCAAATCATATGAATAGGCTGGATACATTAGTCTTAAATCTGGCCTCTGGAACGAGATTGTAGGGGCTCATATTCCAGATCTGTCACTTCCTGGCTGTTAGCCCTTGGTAAGTCAATTAGTTGCTATATTTTGATTTTTTTCTTATCAATTATACAATGACAATAATAATAGATAAGTTGTTAGGATTAAATGAGTTATGAATTAGAATAGTGGCAAGCTTATAGTAAGTGCTCAGTTACTGTTAGTTGATGTTATTATTTTAGTATTTTCTATTGACATGAATCCACAATTATTAACTCTAAATATGGTGTATAATAAACCCCTGAACTTAAATTTTATTTCAATTAACAAATATTTGTCAAGCCTCTGCTGTGAGTCAGTCTGTGCCAGATGATATGAATCCAAAGGTTAATAACACATGGTCTTTCTCCTCAAGGAGATTATTATAAAATGGAAAAAAAGAGGCAAAGATGATATAAACAGTTATTGATAATGTGCTTTGGTAAACACCAAACCTTAGTCTTAGAAAGCTAAACCAAGTTATATAAAGGAAAATACCAGGCTTGTCTGGCCAAGTTGGAGATGGTTGCAAGTAAATTAATTTCCCCTTAGAACAACATTTAAAACTCTTTTTTTTTAACTAAAGAACTTTTATTTATTTTTCACTAAGACTTTATCTTGAGGACATAACTAAACTGTGTCACCACCTCCCACATTGAGTGTTACAAAACAGATATGAATGGTTTGAAAGGTTGGAGCCAATCTTAGCTGACAGGGAGCAACCTCCATATTAATCATCATACAAATGTTTAAGTAAAAAAAAAAAAAAAAAAAAAAAAGAAAGAAGAAGGAGAAAAGGGGCAACAGGGGTTGAGATTCAGCAAGATCCTCACATTTCATGAAATGCATTAGTTCTTGGCTAGAGTGTAACAAAATGGAAATAGGATACTATGATACAAAAACTTTCACAACAGCATGCTGTACACACCTGTATTCCAAGTCCACTCCCATCCCCCTAATGCTTCCAGCTCAATTATTTCCCAGCTTGTTGGGCCCACCAATGAAGGAGCACATAGATCTTCTCTTTAATCCAGTCTTTGTTATACAGCTGGTATGTCTGGGTATCAGCTGCGTAAACAAGGCAGCTGATATCTGCCAGATCATTGATGAAATAAACCAACTGACTGATATCGTATGTGATGGAGGGACTGTTGGGATTCATTCTCTTCAGTTGTCCTTCATACATTTTACAAATACCTTCCACGCATTTATTCACAGATTCATTGTCAGCGTTAAGTTCTGCCTTCTGGCCTCTTGGTGGGCTATACCAGCAAAATGGTGTGAGAAACCGCACTTACATCCATAGGATGGCCCCGGCCTGGATGGAGTGCCCTCAGAACTGACCACTGAGACCAACGTGCCCATGGTGTTTGTGAGACAGTTAAAGATATAGGCAGCCATGGTCCAACCTTGAAGGTTTAGCAGGAGGGCAGACTTCAAAAGCTACTAAAAATGAATGGCTCTGAGGATCTCCCAGAGTCCTGTGGACTGTGACCTTATCATCATCAGAGGTGGCTCAGAAGGACTGGCAGCTGCTGAGGAGATAGCCAAATACATCAAGAAAGTGATGGTCCTAGATTTTGTCACTCCAGCACCTCTTAGAACCTGACACGGTTTCAGAGGAACATGGGCAAATGTGGGTTGCATACCTAAAAACCTGATGCACCAACCAGCTCTGTTAGGACAGGCCCTATGAGACTCTTGCAACTATGGATGGAGGGTTAAGGACATAGTTAAACTTGACTGGGACAGAATGACAGAAGCTGTACAGAACTACATTGGCTCTCTGAACTAGGACTTCTGAGTAGCTCTAGGGAAAAAAAAAAGTCATCTATGAGAATGCTTATGGGGAGTTTATTGGTTCTCATAAGATTAAGGCCACAAATAATAAAGGTAAAGAAAAAATTTACTTAGCAAAGAGATTTCACATTGCTTCTGGTGAAAGGTCACATTTTCTGGGCATCCCTGGCGACAAAGAATACTTCATCAGCTGTGATGATCTTTTTTCCTTACCTTACTGTCTGGGTTAGACTCATCCTATGTTGCCTTGGAATGTACTAGATTTCTTGCTGGTATTTAGACATCACTGTTATGGTGTGATCCATTCTCCTTAGAGGATTTGACCAGGACATGGCCAACAAAATTGGTGAACACATGGTATCAAGTTTATCAAACAATTTGTGCCAATTAAAGTTGAACAGATGAAAGTAGGGACACCAGGCCAAGTCAGGTTGGTAGCTCAGTCCACCAATAGTGAGAAGACCATTGAAGGAGAGTATAAGACGGTGTTGTTGGCAACAGGAAGAGATGCTTGCCCAAGAAAAATTGGGTTACAAACTGTGGGAGTGAAGATCAATGAAAAGACTGGAAAAATACCTCTCACGGATGAAGAGCAGACCAATATGCTTTACATCTATGCCATTGGTGATATATTAGAGGGGAAGCTGGAGCTCAACCCTGTACCAATCCTGGTTGCAAGATTGCTGGCTCTGAGGCTCTGCGGTGGTTCCACTGTGAAGTGTCACTATGAAAATGTTCCAACAACTGTATTTACTCTTTTGGAATACAGTGCTTACAACCTTTCTGAAGAGAGAGTTGTGGTGAAATTTGGGGAAGAAAATATTGAGGTTTACCACAGTTACTTTTGGTCATTGGAATGGATGATTCCATCAAGAGATACCAACAAATATTATGCAAATTGGCTTGAAATATTAAAGACAACGTGTAGTGGGCTTCACATACAGGGCCCAAATGCTGGAGAAGTTACACAGGGCTTTGCAGCTGCACTCAAGTGTGGACTGAACAAAAGGCAGCTGGACAGTACGATTGGACTCCACCCCATCTGTGCAGAGGTGTTCATGACACGATCTATGACCAACCCTCTGGAGGAAGTATCCTCCAAGCTGCCTGCCGAGGTTAAGCCCCAATGTGGGTACTATTGCCATGACTCCAAACCACTGACTTGTTTCCTTGTCCAAATCCAAGGTGAAGTTTTCAGGAACACTCTTGGGCTCCTGGCACTTGTGTGTCCTGTGCTTACTCCCACCCAGGCCCCTTGGAGCCAACTCATGGATAGGCAGTGGTGAATGAAGGCAAGCAGTATCACACTGGGGTCACCATAATGGACTCAGAACTGACACTTGGCAGTGCATCAGAAGGGTGCATCCATGGAGTCACCAGCATCAAATCTATACAGTGAGCAGTGATGGAATGACTGTCGAGTCAGTTTTAGCATGTCCTTTCCTTTGTGATTTTCTTATTGTCACACTTACTAATGTTGATTATTTTTATATTTTTCATATTGCTCCATGGTGTTCATATTGAAGGTAAGTATGTTAGCTATCGATTTTTGTCCAAAAGCAAGTCATGGCTAGAGTATCTAGTTGAGTGTCTTGGTGCATGAAAGAGATGAGTTGTAGCTCAGAGGTTACATAGGATGGTCTGTGAAAGAGAACTGTCTTACAGTTTGAAATAAGTTTATGTACAAAATAAGTAAATCTGATTTACTCTGTCCAAATTTGCTTCAATGTGTTACATTGATGATTATTGTTGAAAATTTTCTTGAGAAAGAGTATAGTGACTTGGCCAACCTATTTGAAGTAATATCCCATTGTATTATTCCCACCATTATTCATGATGGAGGTAGGAGTGCACCGTAAATGAGAGAAGAGAGTAAATATTTTATTTGATTTAGTGTGTATTGATCTAAATGACCTAAGATTGTTTGCAACAGAGAACTTTTAACTTTTGTTTTAAATTTTTACCTTTGTTTGGGAGTATTTTTAGCTTTAAACTAAAAACACATTATGTGTGTTATGTATCTGTCTCTTCCCAAGGAGTACATTCATAGGATAATAGAGTTTTTCCACATGTATGATTTTAACTCTTTTATGGTAATTACTTTTTTAAGGAAACTGTTAATATCGTAAGTTATTATTTTTAAACACAGGTAGATGTGAAAGATTTTCATTTAAAAACCAAGTGGTTTTGACCTTTTTGGTTGATGACCCATACCTGGTGGAATTTGGATAGTGTCTGCTCTGCTAGCATTCTAACTTGCGTGACTGCAAAGAGGCCTTCGCTCCTCTGTTATATGGTCTGTGTAGTTGTGCTAGGTAATGTTGATACTCAGGCCATCTATTGTTGCTCTGGGTTGGGTTTTTGAACCTGTGCTGTGGACACAAAGCTTCTACCAACAATTCTTTAAGTCCCTCTTCATCCCCTCCCCTCTTCCTGTATTCCTCAGCTATGACACTGAGCAGTTGTTTCAATGTTTCTGGGCACTCAGGGAAGCCATGCGTCTGCGGGGCATTTAGTCAGCAGAGCACCTGACGCTGTCTCAAAGTCTGTGTCCTTGTCCCATCTGGTCATATGAAGAAAATGGGAAAAGAAAAATGGAGGGAAGAAACTGAGACAGTTAATTATGTTCAGTTTTATTTTTTAAATTTTTTCTAAGTTTGCCAGTCTGAAGTTAGAACAATAGGCAGTATGAGATAATCACGCCTGATCATGTTGTGATTTTCTCTTCTTAGTGGAATGAAATGTTCTGCTCCCTCACGCACACGAGAAGGATTACAGTTTCTAGTCGTGTCTTGTTTAGATCCTGTAGCTGCCTAGTGTACCGAAACTCATACTAAATCCCACGTATTTTTGTTATAAATCTTTTGGGGAAAAAATGTAAAACATTAGAGGTATTAATATCCAAACCAAAAAAAAAAAGAGAGAGAGAGAGATTGTTAAATTGAACAAAAAGCAAGACACACTTTGATTCTATTTATAAGAAATGCACATTAAGTCTAAAGAATACTTTCAATAATTGATGGAAAATCACTAAGAATGTAGACTTGAAATATAATATAAATATGACCTATTTGACATTTGTAGAACACTTCATCTAAAAACCACAGAAGACACATTATTATTTTCAAGTTACACATCAAACATTCACCAAGATATATATGTTAAGCTATATTTATCTTAACAAACTTAGCAAGTAAAATCATCCCACATATGTTCCATGACTGCAAGGAATTAAATTACTTATCAATAACAAAAAGATAATCAGATAATCCTAAGAACCTGGAAATAAAGCAGCATACTTTAATTTATAATTAAAAAATCTACAAGTCAAAGAAAAAATTACAGAGATATTAGAAAATGTTTCAGCTTATAATTTCAACTAAATTTCGATGATAATGAAAATAAAGCATACCAAAATTTGTGGGATAAATCTGAAATAGTGCTAAATGAGAAGTGTATATAGTTTTTAATGCTTATATTCAAATAGACTTAAAATTAATTATAAAGCATCTATCTAACAAAACAAGAAAAGCAAATTAAACTCAAATATGCAGAAAAATAGAGGTAATCAAATGGCTAAATCAATGGGAAAAAATGGACAATTGTAGAAAAATTAATGAAACCAAAAGTTGGTTCTTTGAAAAGATTAGAAAAAGTGATAAACCACTCACTAGAGTGATCAAGAAAGAAAAGCCTAGAGGCACAATTCGTAGTGTGCTAGACTGCAGTACTGGAAGGCACAATCTGTAGAGTGCTACATTGCAGTACTGGAAACCACATGACTGACCATGGTTTAGATCTCTGCCTTGGTCGACCTGAAATGTGGTATCTCCAAGATCCTGCAGAAAGGTAACTAGACCTTGTCTAGAGTGTCTTTGTATTTCTCTCATTCTCTTTCTCATGCTCAGGTGCATGCGTGTATATAATACCATCACAAAATTTTAAAAATGTTTTTAGAAGGCTTTCTTAAACCAATGTCCTCACCCACCCAACCACAAGGCCCTCTGTGGTAATTGTACTAAGCAGATGTCAAATGATTTCCTCCTGTCCAAGGAAAAATTTTTAGAAAGGGATATAAATTACAAAAACCTGTACTACAGGAAATAGAAAATCTGAATAGCTTTATGCCTATTTTTAGAAAGCTAATTTATAATTAAAACCTTCTTATACAAAAAAATCCAGATCCAGTTAACTTTACAGTTAATTATACCAAACATTTCAGGAAGTCATAATACCAATTTTAAACTCCTTTTAGGTAAGGGAGGAGGAGGAGGACTATTTCCCATCTCATTTTATAAAATGAGCCAGTGTAATTCAGATACTAAAACCAGAAAAAAACCTGAAAAAAACATTATGATTTTCAAAAAAACTATAAATCAGTATTCCTTATACACATAGATCCTTAACACTATGACCAAGTGGTATTTATTCCTGGAATTCATGGTTGGTCTTATATTTGAAAGTCAGTGTACTGGGTTGTTGGAAAAGTTGTGATGCATTTTTGATAGAAAAAACATAGAAAAAATATGTCATGTCTTTTCTGACAACCCAATAGTTCATCACATTAATAAAACAAAGGTTTAAAAAAATCATATTATCTCAATAGATGCAGAAAAGCTCTTGACAAAAATGCATTAGCCATGCTAAATATACCAAGCTGGGAAAAGAAGAAAACATCTTCAGTCTTCTTAAGGGCCACAATGGAAAACCTTCAACTAAATCATAGTTAATGGTGAAATACTAGCTGCTTAACCCCTAAAATGAGAACAACAAATTTTATTTAGCATTGAATTGGAGGTCCCAGGCTATACAGCAAGACAATTAAAAAACATACAGATTGAAAAGAAAAAGTAAAACATTCTTTGAAGACAATTTTGCTCTATGTGGAAAATTATAAGAAATCTACAGAGATGAAACAAAGTCTTTTATAGTACATGAGTTTGTCAGGGTCACAAGATAGAAGGTCGATATACCAAATTCAATTGTGTATATATTAGCTATAAACAACTGAAATTTTCAAGTTTTAAGAATTATTACAGTGCCATAAAAATGTGAAAATACTCAGCAATAGATTTAACAAAATATATGCCTTTACACTGAAAACTATACAACATTTTTGGGAGAAATTGAAGAAAACCTAAGTAAATGGCGAGAGGCATTATATTCATAGATTAGAAGACTATATTTGTTAAGATGGCAGTATTCTCCCAATTGATCTATAGACTCAGTTTAATTCCAGTTGGAATCCCAGCAACTTTTTTTTTTTTTAGCAAATATTAACAGGCCAGTTCTTAAGTGTATATAGAAAATCAAATCAAAGGACCTAGAATAACCAAAACAGTTTTCAAAAAGTAAAACTTTCACCTCATGACTTCAAGACATGGTATAAAACTATAGTAATCAACACAGTCCACTTTTGAGGGCCAGCAGGTGCCATGCTGGTTAAGGCACTGGCCTCCCATATAGCCAACGGCAGTTCGAGTTCTGGACCGGACAGCTTGAAAAATCACGCTGGGCACATGTGCATGCATGCCCAAAATACTGGAGGAAAAGGAATTGCGACTTGGCCATACTCCCTGTAGGGTGATTTCTCCCCTTCTCTCTTTCTGTATATCTCTGTCTCTCTCCTCTCTGGCAAGTGCACATATCCTATGACAACAGCAACAAAAGTCAGCATTGGCACAAATATCAATAAATAACAGCTTTATTTGTAATAGCCCAAACTTTAGGAGAGCCTAATGTTCAGCAGCAGAAGAATGGAAAATCAAATTGAGGTCTATTCACAGAGCGGAGTACTACTCAGCAAAACAAGAGTAAACTGCAAAGACACACTGATGGTACCACCTGTCCTGATGCGTCAGGAATCAAACCCAGGCCTCCCAGGTGGCCTTAGCCTGCCAAATAGCAATGTCAGCCAGTGCACTGCTGCTGGGCCTCACTATTCATTCAAGCAGCTAACTAGACAGAACTGTCTTTTCGCTCAGATTGTTGTCATTCTGGTGTTAGTACATACTACTACTACTTTATTTTTGAGAGGTTTTTGCTACAGGGCACGTGCGCTCACCAGAAAGAGAGAGACAGAGAGGCATACAGTGAGAAATTACCACACCCTCCCCAGGGGTGATGCCCACGCCACAACCCCTCCTCCATTCTCCTCTCAGGATACTGGGCACGCATGCACATGCGCCCAGTGTGAGTTTAAGCCACCGGGTCCAGGACTCGAACCACGGTCGGCTACATGGGAGTCCAGTGACACAGCCATTACACCATCTGCTGGTCCCTGGTGTATACTTCTTAGGACCCATAATTATGAACATTTCAGATTGAGAATCTTCCTTGCTGGACTAGATTTGCACATAGGAGTAAAGTAATTAGAAATCAAGAAAAATGTCAAAAAGAAAGAAAGAAGAACTTTAAGAGTGGATACTCTCACCAAGAACAATGAAAAAAATCTTATAAAGATTGACTATAATTCAGATAATCCACATGTTGATAGTAGAGAGTTTCATACTCTGTCCCAAAACTTTAGAAAATGTTTTACAACTTTTATTCTAATTATGAGTTATTTATTAAAGATATAAAAAATTGGAACCTTTCAAAATACAAACTGAACCTAAAAAACAATTCCTCTAACAATGGTGGATTTGTGAGTTATCCTATCTTTTTAGGAACTACTTCCATCTATACTCCCAGGAAGTAAATTCATTAAGCAGAGTTATCAGTTTCCAGACACTTATTGAAAAATTATAAAATAAGAATTGAACATATATGTGTGTGATCATGTTTTTATAAGCATGTCTTCACACACATGCATACTGTTATCCTGAATACTTTCTATGAAGTGTTAATTCAGGCAGTAACAATAAAGGCAGCATTACCATGACACATAAGAAAGGCATGTAGAGGGTACAGGCCTGTTGTGGGAGTATGTGAGTGAACCAGACTAATGCCATCTTTGTGGCCTTCCTCTCTTGCCAGCATCCTAAAGTCATTCAGTACTAGGCCCTTGCTCTGAACCTTTGGGAAGCTAGTAAACTTTGACCTTTCAGCCCATAACATTCATGCCTTTCTCCCAAGTTTGTCCCTAAAGTTCACCTATCTCCAAAAAAGGTTCCATATTGGTAGGGGAGGTGTAGTGAGAGTGTGGCACAGTGGAGCAGGACACAGCAGAAGTAGAATCAGTAGCGCTCTACATGTAAGAATCAACCTCTGCTGACCCCCAACTCTCATTTGTAAGTTACTCCATAAAAGTAAACTTTTATCAAATTCTTTATGCAGTTATCTGTTTTGGTTTTGATTCCAGAGCATAGTCAGTCTTTTGGGGGGGACTGGAGAGGTTTTGAAGGACATAGGCACTGATTTGCAGGCAGAGCTTATGATGCAGACACCTGGAAGTTCATTTACACAGAGAGTTACAGGGGTGGGGCTCTGGGACAGAAATGGGTCCCATTCCTCCCTTGGTTTAGAAGACTTCTCATTGTCAAAATCAAACTCAAATGTCACCTTCAATCCTTTCCTCCATGTGGGAAGACTTAGGGTCAAAATGAAACACATAAAACAAGCAGTTACTAACTGTAAACATATTTTAAAAGTTATATAAGGAGTACAAAGGTAATCATAGAGCACCACTTGTCTCAGCAATCACTTGTGTACAGTATTTAGTCACAAGAAGGAAAACAGAATATAGATTTTTAAGGAAAAAAGGAGAGCGAATGAGAGTTACCCAGGAAGGATGAAGTGGGGAAAGTAAGGTGTGTACGTGAGCTAAAAATCTTAGGTATATAGTATGAAATCATTTGATAATGACTAAAATTGATGAATCGAAAGATATTTTAAAATGAGGAGAAAAGCAAACTGGCCTTGTGGCCTGGTGGTTAAGGGAGCCAGATCCCACATAGCCAACCATGTGGTTCAAATCTCAGCTTCACCAGCTTGAGAAATAGCCAGGCACATGTGTGTGCATGCTCAAAGTTACAACAGGATGGACAAATGGAGTAGAAGGGATTGTGGTGTGGGAACCAGCAGTTAGCGTAATGGCTGTGTCGCTGGACTCCCACGTAGTCGACCGCGGTTCGCATCCTGGACCCGGTGGCTTAAAACTCACGCCGGGCGCGTGTGCGTGCGTGCCCAAGATCCCGAGAGGAGAATGGAGGAGAGGGGATTGTGGCGTGACCATCCCCCCCCGGGGGGTGATTTCTCGCTTTCTGTCTCTATGTCTCTCTCTGTCTGTCTGGCAAGCGCAGCCGCCCTATAGCGAAAACCTCTCCAAAAAAAAAAAAAAAGAAAAGAAGGGATTGTGTTGTGTGACCATGCCCCATGAGTGAGTGCTTGCCCCCTCTCACTTTCTCTCCCTTTGTCTGTCTGTCTGTCTGTCTCTCTCTGGCAAGTGTCTGTACCCTCTGGCAAATTAAAAAAATAGGAGAAACAAAGTTAACAGTATAATTAGATGAGGGAAGAGGGTAACAAAGGTCTGTATTTGGTAGAAGACTTTTGGTATTATGCCTTATATTTTGCATATAATACCATCAACAAAATTTTTAAAATGTTTTTAGAATGCTTTCTTAAACTAGTGTCCCCACCCACCCACCATAATGTCTTCTGTGGTAATTGTACTAAGATGTCACATGACTTCCTCCCTTCCCAAAATGTATGATCTGTCACCTCACTATCTGTATCCCTGGAGCCAGGCCCAGTATTGAACAGCTGGTAAGTCCTTAGTATTGTGGAGAGACTAGATGAAAGAGATTATGAGGGGATGAACCAGCAGGATGCTGGGGTTGGGGCATGATGTTAAGTCCTTTAGAAAGAGGAACCACAGTTCTACAACAGTAATCATGCTAAAATAGTAATGTTTATCACTATTGGATAGCTGGAAAGCCCAGCACCTCCATGTCCTATAACCTGGATTTCACGAATACAAAGTATTTCAACCTGTGCTGTTACCTACTAGATTCGTCTCATACATTCCACTTCCTGCCTCAGCCTTCTGGCCAGTCCTCTTCCTTTATGCTGAGATGACTGACAGAGAACTAGTCTTTCTTTTCTGCCTCAGCCCTGCCTCGTTCCACTGACCCCAACTCTAGCATCCCAAAATATCACTGCATCAGGTGAGTCCAGACTTCTAGTACGCTGCTTCTGCACATTCTGCTTTCAAGAACTGCAGTGATGCTTTAAGCAGTTGATCCTTGATCCTTCAGTTGCTCTGGAACTTGGCCTTACTGGCCCATCCCACATCACTTCCCACTCCTCCCCAGCACCCCATAGCCTGCTGGTCAAGTCACTCTCATTATTACATTACACTCAGTTCCACCTCCTACCTTCATTTATATCAAGCCCCTTTCCCTCCCAAAAGACCAGAGTATTCCCATGGCTTGGGAAAATAACTTTGCTGTGGAGATATCTACAAAGAAAATAATCTTCATGGTTTTAATCAATAAATTGCTACAATCTCTTTTACTTTTCTACTGTGAAAACAACTTCAGGCTCACCTCTGTATAAAAATCAACATTCCTAAATAGAACAGGTTTGCCTTTTTTTAAAAAAAATATACAATGGACTTTTACATAAACTGTTTCTGGGACTAGCAGTTGGAGTAATGGCTGTGTCGTTGTACTCCCGTGTAGTCGACGCCAGGTGTGTGTGCGTGCCCAAGATCCCAAGAGGAGAATGGAGAAGGGAATGTGGCATGACTATTCCCCCTGGGGGGTGGTTTCTCGTTTTCTGTCTCTCTATCTCTCCCTGTCTTTCTGGCGAGTGCACACACCCTATGGCAAAAACCTCTCCCGCCATCCAAAAAAAATAAAAAAAACAACTGTATTTCTAAACAAATAAAGGAAGAGCCTGATGCTTTAAAAGAAGCACATATGGACTTTAATACTACTTTATTTTACTTGTTTTTGTCCTATAGTTTAAATATATTTTACTTTTATCGCAAAGTTTTTTTGTTTTTACTTTAACTCAGGGCATTTAGAGAATTTATTTGATGAAATATTGAGGGGTCTAATTGTTTAATGGGCAGAAATTAGTCCCTGTAAGAATACTTTTAAAACTGGAAAATACCAAGCATAATTACAACTTCTTTAGAAAAATCTGTTTCTGTACAATAGGTTAATTGGTTGTAAATAGACAGCACTGGCCATAGTTTAAACCTAGCTTCTAATTTCATTCTTGTCTTTAAAAAAAAAAAAAAAATGTAAGTGGCTTCTTTCTTTTCTGCCTCAGCCCTGCCTCGTTCCACTGACCCCAACTCTAGCATCCCAAAATATCACTGCATCAGGTGAGTCCAGACTTCTAGTACGCTGCTTCTGCACATTCTGCTTTCAAGAACTGCAGTGATGCTTTAAGCAGTTGATCCTTGATCCTTCAGTTGCTCTGGAACTTGGCCTTACTGGCCCATCCCACATCACTTCCCACTCCTCCCCAGCACCCCATAGCCTGCTGGTCAAGTCACTCTCATTATTACATTACACTCAGTTCCACCTCCTACCTTCATTTATATCAAGCCCCTTTCCCTCCCAAAAGACCAGAGTATTCCCATGGCTTGGGAAAATAACTTTGCTGTGGAGATATCTACAAAGAAAATAATCTTCATGGTTTTAATCAATAAATTGCTACAATCTCTTTTACTTTTCTACTGTGAAAACCTCAGGCTCACCTCTGTATAAAAATCAACATTCCTAAATAGAACAAGTTTGCCTTTTTTAAAAAAATATATACAATGGACTTTTACATAAACTGTTTCTGGGACTAGCAGTTGGAGTAATGGCTGTGTCGTTGTACTCCCGTGTAGTCGACGCCAGGTGTGTGTGCGTGCCCAAGATCCCAAGAGGAGAATGGAGAAGGGAATGTGGCATGACTATTCCCCCTGGGGGGTGGTTTCTCGTTTTCTGTCTCTCTATCTCTCCCTGTCTTTCTGGCGAGTGCACACACCCTATGGCAAAAACCTCTCCCGCCATCCAAAAAAAATAAAAAAAACAACTGTATTTCTAAACAAATAAAGGAAGAACCTGATGCTTTACAAGAGGCACATATGGACTTTAATACTACTTTATTTTACTTGTTTTTGTCCTATAGTTTAAATATATTTTACTTTTATCGCAAAGTTTTTTTGTTTTTACTTTAACTCAGGGCATTTAGAGAATTTATTTGATGAAATATTGAGGGGTCTAATTGTTTAATGGGCAGAAATTAGTCCCTGTAAGAATACTTTTAAAACTGGAAAATACCAAGCATAATTACAACTTCTTTAGAAAAATCTGTTTCTGTACAATAGGTTAATTGGTTGTAAATAGACAGCACTGGCCATAGTTTAAACCTAGCTTCTAATTTCATTCTTGTCTTTAAAAAAAAAAAAAAACAAATGTAAGTGGTGAATTGTAATCAGATTAGTCCTCTTAAAGGAACAATTGGCTACTTATTCCTGATTTTCAAGACAAGTGGTGTAATGCACCTGCAATTAGCTTCCCACTAGCAAACTGCCAACAGATACAGAGTTAGTTCCCAGAGTTGTCATAGCCTTGTCTTAATGATGGGAACTCTGCAGCCAGGTGACTACCGTGTGGTTTAAAAGGTTGTGGTGATTTCTTTGGAAGAATCAAGATAATTTTAAGTAAAATTTAAACCAAAACAGATTTGCTTAAGGGAGAAAATTGGGTTAGGACTGATCAAACCAGAAAAAATTTCTCAACTCTCTGGACTTTCTACACATGAGGGGACATCCAAATGTTTGTGGAAAAATAATGGAATTAAAGTACAGGTTGATATTGGTACAAAGAAATTTTGAAATTTATGCATAGTTTTTGTTTGTTTGTTTGTTTTTGCTTTTGTTTTTTACTTTCACTCCTGTTCAGGCAGATGTGCACAGGGGCCACAGGGCCAGCAAGAAGCAAGCCCAGGGCTATCAGGAGCCATGCCTGTGTCAGGGATACATTGCAAACGGTGGGACCACCCGGAGTAAACTATCCTATGCAGTTTTTTTTTGGGGGGGGGAGGGGAGAGGTTTTCGCTATAGGGCGCGTGCACTCGCCAGACAGAGACAGAGAGACAGAAAGTGAGAAATCACCCCCCAGGGGGGATGGCCACGCCACAATCCCTTCTCCTCCATTCTCCTCTCGGGATCTTGGGCACACACGCACACATGCCCGGTGTGTGTTGTTTAAGTCACCGGGTCCGGGACGTGAACCGCGGTCAACCATGTGGGAGTCCAGCGACATAGCCATTACGCCAACTGCTGGTCCCTCCTATGCATAGTTTTTTCTTAACATGCATTCCCTATGAATTCCCTTCATGTAAATGGTGTGCTCATTTTACGTGACTCTGGAAGAAACTTACTCTTCCTTGCTTCTCTCTGTTTCAGTGGTGCAATCTGTGCATTGACTTGGTAGCATTCACCAGTGAAATTTTTAAAGGAGCAGCTTTTCAGTCATTGGATGGAATTATCGTCTCAGCTAACTGTAAGCTACGGAAGATCTTCACCTTGAAATCAAAGCCCCAAGACACTGCTGATAAAGATGGTATGTTCACGTTGTTATCAAGATTTTTTAGTTCTCTGATGTATATTTATAATTAGCCATGCCTTTGGAATATTATCGCTGTGTGATAACAGCTTTTACCTCTCCTAAAGTAAATTTGTCCACAAACATGCTAGTTTCTTTATTCTGGATCAAATGGGTTTTTGGATTTTTTTTTTTTTCCTGTAGCCAAATGTCACAAAAATGTGAAGGTTTTCTTTTCCTGTTTGATTATGGTAACACTTGCTATCTAAGTTAGGGTTCTTTGTTGCAAAGAACAGAATTCTCTTTAGATGGTTGAAACATAAAGGGAATTTGCTTTAGGAAATTAGCCAGTTCATAGAATCTCCAGGTTAGCTAGAGTCAGACTTAAAGGCTATAACAAGAACAAATCCAGCAAGATTACTCCAGGAATTGCTCCCTGCCCTGCGCATAGCACTGAAGCTGTGCAGAGAAATAGCCTCACCATAATGCAGGGCTCTAGGTTCTCGAATTCCTATTACAGCAGCCCTGAAAGCAGGGTGTCTTCTTCCTTGCCGCCCTCACTAGAGCTGGTTTTCTTCTTCATGTTTCTCTCTCTGAACAAAGTCTGCTACGGCTGTGTCTGATTTATGAATTTTAGGTTGCATAGTGCCAGGGAGCTGGTAACGCAATGTCTGATTCCTGACCTTAGAGACAGGACTCATTCTGTGAGAAAGTCACCAAATTAGGAAAGGCATGCAAAAGATGTTAGGTGTTCAAAAATCTCTACAGCTTTCCAGTCTGCTATCTCTTGTATTTTAAGAAAGATTTTTTTTGCTATTGGGTGCATGCACTTGCCAGAGAGACAGGAAAAAAAGTGAAAAACCACCCCCAGGGGGGATGGCCATGCTTCGGTTCTCCTCTTGGGATTCTAGACATGCACACACACATGACCAGTGTGAGATTCAAGCCACCAGATCCAGGACTCGAACCACAGTTGACCATGTGGGAGTCCAGCACCCTAACCACTACACCACCTGCTGGTCCCCAGTCATTAGTATTACTTGGTGTCCATGAAGTCATTTGGGAGAAATCATATTAATTTTCTAGTGATCGTGCTTAGATGGGTTCTTCCTCATATTATTTCTAGAGATACTAGGAGTATATATATTACCTTATTCACAATTTGATTGGTCAATATACTCTGCAAATAACCATCTAGAATTTGTAAGGTGATACATCATCCTGCTAAGATGGTTTTAAACTCTAAAGGTTGAAATAATACACAAGTTTCCTTTGATTTTCACCTGGGATGAAAATGATAATGATTCATAGATTTTTGCCACAGAGGGTGTGTACTTGCTGGAGTGGGACAGAGAGAGAGACAGTGAAAGGAAAAGTGAGAAATCACCCCCTGGGGAGATGGCCACACTGCAATCCACTCTCTTCTTTTCTCTTCCTTGATTTTTGGGCACTCATACATATCTCTGGCATGATTTTCAAGCCTGCAGGTCTGGGACTCAACCATGGTCAGCCATGTGGCACACCTCACGTGGCTCATGTCGTACATCCCACATGGCACCCCCAGTGGCCTGCCTCACAAAGCCCATGGTTCATGTGGCATGCCTCTCATGGCATACTTCTCGTGACTCATGTGGCACACCCCACATGGCACACTTCACATGGCACATCTTTGTGGCATACTTCATGGCACACCCCATGTGGCTCATGTGTCACTTCCCACACGGCACACCTTGTGTGGCACATATGGCAAACCTCACATGCACGTCCCATGTGGCATAATCCATGTGGCCTGTGGCTCACATGGAACATCCCATGTGGCACATCCCATGCATCATGCCTCATGTGACCCATGGCTCACATTGCACTTGGCTCACATGTTGTGGCACTCCCATGGCATAGTCTGTGTGGCTCTCTGGCTCACCTTATGTGGCACATCACTTTGCAGACCCCAGAAGACACACTTCACATAGCACATCTTACAAGACACATCTCATGTGACACATCCCACATGGCACACCACACAAGGCACACCTCACGTGGTACATACCACATGGCACATCCCACATGGCTGACTCTACATGGTACATTGTGCATAGCATATCCTGCATGGCAAGCCCTGTGTGGCATATCCTAGGAGCAGATCCTATGTGGCAAACCCTGTGAGCCACATACCAAGTGGCAGGTGTTGTATGACCCTAATTCTAACCCACATGGTAGGCCCTGCATGGCATATACTAAGTGTTAGATCTTATAAGGCACACCCCAAGTAGCACACCCCACATGGCAGACCCCATGTGGCACACCTTATGTGGTACAACTCACAGAGCACATCTCACATGGGTCAACCTATGTGACTGATACATCCTGTGTGACACAAGTCATGGGCGAGACCCTGTGTAGCAGATCCTAGGAGCAAATCCCACATGGCGAACTGTGTGGCAGATCCTATGTGGCACTAACTCTAACCCTAACGTCTGTGCCATACCCTGCATGGCAGGTACTAAGAAGCAGATCCTGTGTTGCACACCCACATGGCATATCCCACATGGCACACCTCACATAGCACAGCTCACATAGCACAACTCACGCGGCACATCTGAACCTCTCTTCCTCATTAATTACTATAAGACTATTGCTTAATTTAGCAGGAAAGTAGAGTTTGGATTACTTACCCCTTGGAGAAGCCATTTGGTAAGGCACTTGGATTTCACAGACCTGTCAGTAAAAACTTGAGGAATGCCATAAGGTTAACAACCTTCAAATTTGCCAAATCAGAGGATTAAAACAGGCAAACAAGACAAATTATTCTAATTAGTTCATTAAATAAAAGACATTTAAACAGACACACATGTGTACTCACACAAACTAGGAATGTCTTCATTTCAGAGTGAAGGCTGACATTTTTACCATAGACAGTGAAAATGAATTCATGGATCAGTATCTGTCCATAGACTACTGTTTGGGATGTGTTAACCTAGAAAATTAATTCTGAACTGCATCTTCAGGGAAAAATAATTTCCCAAGCATTGAAGGAAGGATAATGGGGGGAAAAGAAAAACATTTCAGACAGAGGAAATAGCATATACATATATAGGCATGATATCACGAAAGGATCTTCTGATGTGTTCAGGGAACGGAGTTCAGTGTGATAATGGCAGGGTGGGAGGTATACTATAAAGTAATATAATATTACACCAGGCTGCATTCTTTGAATGACATAAAGATGTAGAGCACAGTTCTTATCCTCAGAGTTCTATGTGTAAATATAAACACTAGAAAAATTAATAATACAAGACTTCATTATGAACAAATTTATGCAAAAGAGGACAAACAGGCTAGTAGTAGCATGGTGGTTAAGGTACTAGACTCCCCTGTGACTGACTTTGGTTTGAGTCACAGATGTGATGGTTTGGAAATCACACCAGGCACTGTGAGCATGCCTAAAATCCCAGGAGGAAATGAAAGAGAAGGGATCGCAGCATGGCCATCCCCCTAAGGGGTGATTTCTCACTTTCCTTCCCACACTCTCTTTCTGGTGAGCACACATGGCCTATGGCAGAACCTTCGAAAAAGAAAAGAAAAGAAAAAGAGGGCAAAAAATAACGTAGCATACACACATCTGGTGTCCTTGGTCAAGGAGATAAAATGATGATGGTGGAGGTGTTAGTGGTGATTGCAACACTAACTTTTGACATGACTAGGCTCTGTTGTTTATTTTTTTCTTTTTTAAAGAATTATTTAACTTTTATTTATTTATTTTATTTTGACCAGAGTGGAACAGACTGAGAGAAAGAAAAGGCTAAAGTGAGAAAGCAAATTGCCAAGTCCGGGAATCCAACTGTGGTCAGCCATGTGGGAGTCCAGCACCCTTGACCTCTATGCTACCTGCTGGCCCCAACTAGTGCTGTTTTAAGCACTTTACAAATATTACATACAGAACTTATTTAATGATCATAATCCTGTGAGGTAGGTGTCACTATTATCCCTGATTTTATAGGTAGTAAACTGAGGCACAGAGAAGCCAAGTAATGTGTCACATGCTATGTAACTATTAGCAGTAAAGCCAGGATTTGAACCCTTCACAAAGGTTATCAAAATAGGCATTATGAAAAAGCTATACATGGATTTCAAAACTTTTTTTACCAAAATGAACTCATACTTTAGTTCCATTTCCCCACAGGCTTTTTGAAGTCCTCTCACACTATAATATACTGCCTTTTATGGAGTCAAAGAAAAGAAGGGAAATTTTAAAAAGGAAAGATCCAGGAGATTATTGAGTAAGAAAGCCAAGATATGATGACTGGCAATGTTCGGGTTCCTATCTTATAATAAATAACAGATGTTCTTTTGTCTTTTTTTTTTAACTGAAGGAGAGGTCACTTTCTTCTACAAAGAGATTAGTCAGTGTTGAGACATCTAGTCACAGTGTTGAGACATTCATCCTAGGAAATTTTCTTACATATTTCTTAAATTCTATACTGAGATTTTATTTTAGAAGGTTATAGTAAATGTTTATTTGAGCTCAGTACTTTGCTCTTGGCTTATTTAAACTGCTACCTTTTCTCTGTAGAACCTTTCGTATGTACTCAAGTCAGGAGATTTTGCCTAATTCCTTTGCTGTTCTCTGTTTACACAGTGGGATATACTAGGAAGTGAATTATTGGAACCTTGCAAGAAGCAATTAACCAGTTTTTACTTACCCAGAGGAATGACTTAAACCAAGTAGTAAAGCATGCTGATTCAATTGAGTTTATTACATTTGTGGCTCCTAAAGGGACATGGACTGGCATTTTTAGACATTTGTATGACTGAATTATTGATTAACTCATATCATTCTGTTTAAAATAGAAACCAGAATATATGTGTAGATAGATAAGACAAAGAAGAAAGAACAGAAGAGAGAAGAAATATCAAGCGTTTATTCATCAGGCATGGACTTACCAATGATGATTTTACAGGTCCGCTAACTTCATAGTTCAGTGTGCATTCTAAAATAACTGAGATAGTTATCAGATTGAAAAAACATAGTATATATGAGATTCGATACCATCCACGGTTTCAGGCACTCATGGGGGATCTTGGAACATACTTCCCTTCAGATAAGGAAGTACTACTATATGCAAGACTCATGTATTCTAATTAAAATATCTGTTCTATTTTGTAACTATATATTATAAAATACGATTTATAATGAAACTTTACCTTTCAAAAACTAAGAATATTGTTTACATTTATAGTAGCATCTAAAGTAAATACTAGGGAATAAGTTAACCTAGGAAGTGAAATTTATAGACTGAAAAATACAAAATATTTTTGAAAGAAAGAAGATATAAATAGACATCCATTTCTTTTTCTTTCTTTTCTTTTTCTTTTTTGCTATAGAATATGAGTGTTCACTGGAGATAGAGAAGGAAAGTGAGGAATCATTCCTCCAGTTAAGATGGTCATGTCACAATTCCCTCTTCTCCATTCTTCTCTCAGGAATTTGGGTACATATGTACATGTGCCGAGCATGTTTTCCAAGCCACCAGATCTGTGACTCAAACCACACAGTTAGCCATGTGAGATCCAGTCACCTTGACCTCCATGCCACCTGCTGGCCCTGGAAGACTTACTATTAAGATGTCAACATTACCAATGTGGTCTAAGGAATTAGGGCAGTCTCTCTCAAAATTCCAGTGACCTTTGCAGAAATGAAAAGCTAATCCTCAAATTCATGTGGAATTGCGAGAAGTCCAAAATAACCAAAACAGTCATGAAACTGAAGATCAGCATTGGAAGATTCACACTTCCCAATTTCAAAACTACAAAGATACAGTAATCAAAACACGTTGATACTGGTATAAAAATTGATATGTAGACCAACTAAATAGAATAGTATTGAATCAAGAAACAAATCATATGTCTGTTTTGAATAGGGGTGCCCAGATCATTTTATGAGCAGAGAATAGCCTCGCCACCAAATGATTCTGAAACAACTGAATCTCCACATGCAAAGGAATGAGGTTGGACACTTACTTCAAACCATATACAGAATTTAGCTTAGGGTTCATCCACAACCTCAATATAAGACCTTAAACCATAAAACTTCTGGAAAAGAAAGGTAAATCTTGATAACTTGGCAATCGTCTGTATTCTTAGCTATGACAACAGAATCACAGCAGCAGAAATTTTTTTCAACATAAGCAAGTTAGACTTCCTCAAAATTAAAAACTTCTATGCACCTAGATCACAGTGGATCAGGTCACGGTATGGTAAGGCATCTGTATCCCACATGGCTGACTTCGTGGTTCAAGTCTCAGATCCTGCAGCTTGAAAAACACATGGGGGAAAAAGGCAAAATATACAGGAAACAAGAAGTGGAAAATTATTTGTTGATGATAACATGTATGTTGATGTGTTTCACTGAGCCAATATAAAGTGTATTCTGGATGGAAAATCTCATTTTGTATGCTATAGTGATATACAGTGAATGAATGTAAATAAATAAATTTAAAAAAAAAACACTCTGTGTGTGTGTCTCCAAAATCCCTTGAGAAGAATGGAGGAGAAGAAACTGCAGCATGGTCATTCTCTGCAGGGATGATTCCTCTTTTTCTTGTTCACTCTCTGCTGAGCCCATGCCACCCTATAGCAATAAAAATAAATAAATAAATAAAATTGAAAGACGTGAGTTATTCAAGATAGCCAAGAATTAGTTGTAGCCTAGGTTTATTTGCCCCTTTAAATATTCAAAATCTTTAATCATTGAAAACACATATGGTTTTGTCATCATTATAATGAAATAATTCATGTAATAGAAGACATACCGCATTTGCTATGTACTAGGTGCTATTCTTATCCCCTCATATTAATTATTTTTTAAGCTCCACCTAATTGTTACAATAGCCCTATGAAGGAAGTATTATTTTTATATCTATGTTTTACAGATAAGGAAAGCAGGGCATGGCAAGGTGGTGTTACTGTACCAAAATCACACAGCTGAGAATGTGCAGCAGAATGTAAATCCAGAATGCCTTGCTCCAAAGCCTTTTCTTAACCACTGTAATACACTGCATCTTAAATGTCTTTCTGTATTGTATAGTAAACTCCATAAAGGCATGGATTTGAATCTATCCCAGGCCCATAGAAAATCTAGTAGTTACATGGCAAGTGAACAAATGAGTGAATGAATAAGTGGACAAAAACTTAAAATATGGTAGAGCAGTATTTGGGGAGAGACTTTTGTCTGCTTTACTTTCACTGATGTTTCAGACAGCTGAAATATGATATAAATAAGGCACTGTGCTAGGCACTGCAGGCTATCACCAGATATTTCAGATGAATACAGATGAGCCTAGGACCAGTGAACTGTTATAAAACTAGTATTTAAACTATATAAATTATGAGGAGCCATAAACCAAAGCAGATCTGTAAATCTTACTGCTTTACAAGGCGTCCCCCCCCAATAAAATGGGAATGATGATTTTTAATGCATAAAGTGCTTTAAATATGTATTAAAATTGACGACTTAATTTTTAAAGCTGTTAAGATTCTCATCAAAGATATTAAACACCCACAGAATGGCTCATTTTATGATGGCTTTATAGCCAAAGAAAGGCAAACAGGGTTACAGAGTCACTTAAACATTCTAATAATATACTAACTCATGCGGGGAGCAAGACATCAAAAACCCCACCATCTGGTTCCGTTTGATGCTACATGAGCAAATCTGTCAGCTTTCCTATAGCCTTCTCCTTCATGTACCATTTTGCCATTTTGAACTGACCATCCCAGCCAAAATTATGTGCTTTTAGATTTGTTAGCAAAAGCAGGTTAGATTCAACCGTGTCATCATCCAGATGTTAATCAGGTAGTCTGTGTCTTTTCATACACAGTCCCTCCCAGAAGATAGACCTTATCTGAAAGAACAGGGCAGGCAGAGCTCGGTCCCTCAGTGTCTGGATGCCAACTTGATTTGTCGTTTGCCACCTGGGGAGAAAATTGTGATACCCAAATAAAATGTGCAGGGAGTACTTTTCAGGATATAGCTGAACAAAGAACAATCAACAGGGAAAACAGTTGCAAAATTTGGCAACTGCATTTAATCTAGTCGAGGCTGTTATTAAGGGGCATTTGTCCTTCACCATTTCTTGAGTGTCTCCTT
Organism: Tupaia belangeri chinensis; assembly: GCF_000334495.1. Taxonomy (NCBI): domain Eukaryota; kingdom Metazoa; phylum Chordata; class Mammalia; order Scandentia; family Tupaiidae; genus Tupaia; species Tupaia belangeri. The sequence goes on from NW_006206682.1 coordinate 691,127, forward strand.
TTTCTATGTGCTATATTTCATTTATACTTTCACTTAAATTTTCCTCTCTCCCATTAACTGTGAAAATCATGCAGCTTTCACATGGTATTTGCCTTTCATGTGTTATTGGTCACCTGAATTGGCTGCGTATGTCTGCCTATTTTTTTTTGTTTTTTTCATTGATTGGAGAAATTCTGTGCATGCACTGTGTACAGTGTGTTGTTGAATTTATGGTTGCAGATATCATCTTATAATCTATGGATTTCTTCCCATTCTTCATGGTATCAAAATTTCGATTTTGATAGAGCCAGGTTCTAGTTTCTAGCGCTGTATTAGGAGTACCCCATAACTTACTAGCGTAAAACAATAACAGTTATTTTATTATCTCCCAAAGTTTCTGTGGCTTAGAAATTTGGGAAGAGTTTAGCTGAGTGTTTCTGGCCAAAATGTCTTGTGGTTGCAATGGGATGGTGGGTGGAACTGGAGCAGTGGGCAGCTGGCTGGGCATTTCTGTCCCTTCACTGAGTCTGGGAATGTCCTCCTGTGATGTCTCTGTAGGAATTTGACTGGGTCAGGACAGCAGTGGGGTAGTTAGACTGCTTACTCAACAGATCAAGGTTACAGTGTGAGTGTTTCAGCAAGCAAGGTAGAAGCTATCAATGTATGGCCTTAAAGGACCTAGTTTTGGAATTTTGAAGTGTCAATTCTGCTCTGTTCTTTGGTTAAAAGCCACAAAGGCCCACTTGTATTTTTCCTTTTTCAAAAATTTTGCCAAAAATGTGCTCACTGGAGAGACAGAGAAGAGATGGAAAGTGAGAAAGCATTCCTCACTGGAGATGATCACACTGCAATCTCTTTTCCATTTCTTCTTTTGGGATTCTGTGCATACCTGGTATGTTTTTCAAGCAGTTGGGTCTGGGACTTGAGCCATAGTTGGCCATGTGATATGCAGCTGCCTTAACCATCGGGTGGTCCCTGCTCATTTTCAAAGAGAAGGTACACAGGGACCAGCAGTTAGCGTAATGGCTATGTCGTTGGACTCCCATGTAGTCAACCACGGTTCGCATCCCAAACCCGGTGGCTTAAAACTCACACCGGGCACATGTGCAGGCATACCCAAGATCCTGAGAGGAGAATGGAGGAGAAGGGATTGTGGCGTGGCCATTCCCTCTGGAGGATGATTTCTCGCTTTCCTGTCTCTGTCTCTCTCTGTCTGTCTGGCAAGTGCACGCGCCCTATAGCAAAAACCTATCCAAAAATAAAAAGGGGAAAAATAAAAAGAGAGAAGGTACACAGACCCTCCCTCTTAATGGAAGGAGTGTTGTGTTCAGGTTATTAAAAGAACATGTAGAAAGGAGAATACCATTGTGTCTGTCTTTGGAAAAATATGATCTGCCACATAGCTTTTTCAGAATTTCCCTTTATAATTGTTTTTCGTCCTTGATTTAGAAATCCTTCTAAAGGACATAAAGGACATAAAGGTATTCTTCTGTATTCATCTTTCCAAGTTTTTAAAGTTTGATGTACATTTATATCTTTAATCCATGTGGAATTGACTTCGATACATTACATGAGGAAATGACCTAGATTAATTCTAATTATTCTAGCATACGTTATTTATTTTCTTAGTAATCTGAAATGATAAATTTGTTAGATATGAAATTTTCATGTGTGCATTTTCTATTTTGAAGCTTCCTAATCTGTCACACTTACCTTTTTGTTGATTGCTATAGCTTTTTAAAAAGTCTCCCAACATTGCCCTTAGAAAGTATTGTTTATTTTTTGTCTTTTCATATAAAATGTAGAGTCAGTTCAAGAGTCCTTATTGGGAAGTTCTATGTAAATGAAGCAAATTTATAAATTAATTTATACAAAATTATCATCTTCATAATATTTAGTCTTTATATATAAATATGATAATGATATTCATATATTTCTTCTCTTTTTTAAAATGAGGTATTTCTCTTTGAAGGTCAAGCATATCCTATTTTAAATTGTTTATTTTTTTAAAAAAAAACTTTTTTTTTTTTGGAGAGGTTTTCGCTATAGGTCGCATGCACTCGCCAGACAGACAGAGACACAGACAGACAGAAAGCAAGAAATCACCCCCCAGGGGGGATGGCCACGCCACAATCCCTTCTCCTCCATTCTCTTCTTGGGATCTTGGGCACACACACACACGTGCCCGGCATGAGTTTTTAAACCACCGGGTCTGGGATGCGAACCACGGTCAACTACGTGGGAGTCCAGCAACATAGCAATTACGCTAACTGCTGGTGCCAAAAAACTTCTGAAAAAAAAAAATAACTTCTCTATTTAAATAAACAGAAATGCAAATAACTTTGTAAGTTGGTTGCATATCCAAAATCTTTGCTGAACTCAGTTTATAATAAATGGTGTATATTCTTTTGTAGATCATAGTAAAAATGGTTTTCTTTCTTCTTTTTCAGTCCTCGTACTTTTACTTATTTTTCTTGACCCTTCTTACTTGCGAAGATCTGTGGTACGATATTGAAAAGAAGAGATAATAATGGGTATCTTTGTTTCATTCTTGATCACTGGTGATGCTAGCTTTGTTATCAATTAAATTTTTATCAATGGAAATGGTGGAGTAAAGGACTGCAAAGTAAATCACTCCATATAAGCACTGAAACAATCTGGCAAAAACTACCAGTATCAACTCTTTGGAGACTCTGGAAACTAACCAAAAGCTTGTGGCCACCAGGGAAATGAATACTTCATGAAGAAAAACTGCTAGATTTCGTCAAGAATAAAGAGCCTTGTGTTTTAACTCACCTTAATGCTGTCCTCCACTCCTTAGAATAGCAGTAGTCTGAAAAGATCTGTGGTATCCATCCGTGGTCTTTAGAGACAGGTAAAATTGTACATAATAATAGCTCATTAGGAAGAGATAGAAAAAGAAAACTTTTATACATTCTCTGTGAGTTCTTGTAAGGCCATAGTACTTATAGTACTGTGCATAAAGAAATAAATCCTCAAAAAAGGCAAAAAATAAAATTGGAAAGAGATGTTTAAAAAGAAGGCATGATTAAGTGAATGATTCGGTGATTTATAGGCTTTACAAAGGTACTGATTTTAGCCTTTTCTAAATTCATTACAAAGAAAGACTCAGCTAGTTGTAGCATTTTGGACTTTTCCTAGGTTATCTAGGTTTGTACAGTGAGTAATGGATATAATAATTAAATATACAAATGCAATCTAAAACTCTTGGATACAATTGTCTATGCAATAAATGATGACTTTGTCCTTAAACCTGCTTGTGTGTAAAATGGTTGGATCTGAATTCTTTAGCCCAAATTTTAGTTGGAGAATTTAATCTTGTAAATCAACACTATTCTCAATATGTGTGAGCTTATTCCTTTGTTTCACCACTCTTTTTTTTTTCCCCCTAATTCTTTAGTGTTCTCTTAGTTCTATTTAGCTCCGTTTAGTTTTGCTGGTGTAATATTCCCTTAAGTATTTCCTGAAGAATTGGTTTAGTTTTGGTGAATTTTAACATTTGTTTATCCAGGAATGAATTTATTGCTCTTTCGCACTTGAAGGATAATTTTGCTGGATACAGTACTCTTGGCTGAAATTGTTTTTTTCTTTCAGAGTTTTAAATATATCTTCCCATTATTTCCTTGCTTGCACTGTTTCAATTTGAGAGGTCTGATGTTAGTCTAATGGGATAAACTTTGTATATAACTTGGCATTGCTTGCTTGGCATTTTTAGAATATCATCTTTGGTGTTGATGTTTATCAAGCTGGCTACGATATACCTTGGAGAGGATTTTCTTGTATCTATTTGGTGTCCTTTGTATTTCCTAGACTTGGATGTCTGCATGTCTCTGTAACTTTGGAAAGCTTACAGTTAATACATTATAAAAGAGAAAAAATAAAAAGAATAGCTGTGGTTTTAAAGATAGCAGCCCATCTGTAAAGGACCTCATTACACATAATTATGGTTTTTCTTTTTGTCTCTCAAGAAGCATACCCATTTCATGTACTTGTGTAATTTATTGGCTTAAGCTTATAATATTCCCTTTATGATCCTTTCTTATCTGTAGGATGTCAGCTCACACCTCACTAAATGCTAATATTTTTATTTCATGATTTCTCCTTTTTCTTCATTAATCTATACAGAGGTTTATTGATGTTATTGATCACAATGAAGTAGAATTTGGTTTCACTGACCATGTGAAACCAAATGTATTATTTTCACATGTATTATTTTCATGTTTTCTGTTTCACTGATTTATGCTTTGATTTTTGTTATTTTCTTCACTTTTTCTTTCTTTAATCTTAATTTCCTATCTTTTTTTTCTAAGTTTACTAAGAGAATATGAGATTATTGTTTTAGGGCCATGTTTATTTTCTAATAATGAGTATTTAGTGTTTTGAGTTTCTCTCAATGCACTGCTTTTGCTGCATCTCACAGATAAAGTGCTGTGCTTTCATTTTCATTCAGTTCAGAATACTTTCTGAATTGTCTTTTGATTTATTGTTTGACTTGTGGGTTATCAAGAACGATTTAGTGTCCAAATACTTAGAAGTTTTCTAGAGGCCAGCAAGTGGCATGGTGGTTAAGGCACTGGACTCCCACATGGCAAATTGCTGTTTGAGTCCCAGACCTGGTGGCTTACTTTCTAATTTTCTCGCTCTCTCTCTTTCTCTCTGTCTCTCTCTAGTGAATTTAAAATAATAATAAATAAAATTTTTAAAAAGGAAAGAAATTTTCCAGGTATCATTCTGTTACCTATTTCAAATTTTGTTTCATTGTAAAAGAATCCTTGTATGACTCACATCTTTATAGTTTACTCAGATTTGTTAATGATCTATCTTGGCAAATGTAGCATATGTACCTACAAAAACATGTATCCTGATATTTTTAGATGGAATGTTCTGTACATGTCAATTGAATCAAGGTCTTTGATGATGTTCTTTAAATTGTCCATGTCTTTACTGGCTTTGTCTTTGCTCCTCCTGTAAAATGGAGAATGGGAAGGGGGCAATGAAAAGCAACTACAGATACCAGAGACAGTGTGGGAGGAGGCTGGGAAATGGCAGAGGGTAAGAAATGGGAGGGAAATACACTCACACACACACACACACACACACACACACACACACACACGAAATGGGAAATTATTTGTTGATAATATGTATGATTAAGCCACTATACAGTGTATCCTGGTTGGGAAATCTCATTTTGTGTTCAGCGAATGAATGTAAAATAAATAATTTTTTTTTAAGTTAAAAAATTTATTTGCTCTTGGCCAGTAGGTGCTGTGGTGGTTAAGACACTAGATTCAAACATGGCCAACTGCAGTTTGAACCAGGCAGCTGCAGTACCCAACTGGAGAGCCCAATCCTAACAAAGTGAGAATCCCTGTGCATCTGTGATGGGCCCAGCTCTGTCCTTTTAACTGGAAAGCCTAAACCTCTGCCCCAAAGCTCTCCTTTCAGCCCAACTCCTAGCGAAACAAGGTAGGCTGGTCTCTGTCTTCTCTCTGCCTCCGTCTGTCTCTCTCCCACTCCCTTTCTCTCAGAACTTTTCTTTTATAGATATATATGTTTTTTAAAAAATATGTAACTACTGTCTCTTGTCTCTGAACTCTCCATTCTCTTGCTAATTTCAGAATCCACGTGCAGGTGGGCCCAGCTCTAAGAGCACCATGCGATTTTCTTTTTTTTTTTGCCTTTTTTTAAGAAAAATTTTTTTTCTCTTTTCATTTGTCTTGTATTTGTTTTACTTTTTTTTTTAATCTTTTTTCCCTTTTTTCCTTTTCTTTTACTTAACTTTCTCACCTTGCTTCTCAGTTTCTACACTTTGAGTGTCTAGACAGGTATAGGTGCACAGTAGTGAAACATCTGAATACTTTTAGGATCATAGAAAACCTTAACCCCCACTGAACTGCTCCAGAAAGGGAAAAAAACTCATCTTCATTAATCTGAATTCAAATCTCTTTCTATGGATACCGTGTTGCAAAACACAGTAGTAGTGGCAAAATAGGCATAGAAGTACTGTGGTGAAGCATATGAACTCACAATAGCAGAAATCTCCAACAAGTTAGCCAAATGTGAATACATCACCAAATGACTGAAAGTCAAAGAATAGAGACTACAAAGTGAGCACCAGGGAGAAACATGGAGCTGCAGAGAGCGCAGCTCATCTCCTCCCAACACCTCTGAATTCTTGGTTGAAACCCTGCACCTCAGTCTCAGTGCACCTATTCCCTAGAAACTGTGAGGCCTTCCTTTGTAATATCCAGTTCCGTGAACAGCAGGTGGTGTGGTGATTAAGGCAGTGGATACTCCCACATGGTCACCCACAGTTCAAGTCCTGGACCTGGTGGTTTGCTTTCTCACCTTCTCCCTCTGTGTGTGTGTGTGTGTGTGTGTGTGTGTGTGGTCAAATTAAAATAAATCAAAGAGTAAATAAAATTAAATAATTCTTCTAAAAAATCCAGTTCCACTGACAAAAGTGCAGGTTGCTTGGTGAGGATACGGGAAATAGAACTACAAAAATATTGCAGGTCATCTCCTGCCACACACCTCTAACACTCAGAATTAACTCCAAGGAAGTAGGGAGTAACATATAATCCATCAGATGACCAGAAATCACCACAGAGGCACAAGAAATATGGAAAACCAAGAAAATATCTCTCCTCTAAGGGGAAAGAATAGCCCTTCGTCTTCCACAGACAGTACAATGGAACTCATGGAAATGTCAGATAAAGAATTTAGAATATTCATAGTTACAAAGCTAACAAATGCAGGAGAAGAGAGACAGTGAACTCCAACAGATGCAGGAGAAAAGAGACAGTGAGTACCAGGAGGTGAGAAAGTTCTTGCGTGAACTGAAAGAGGAAAAATACATATAATAAAAAAGAATAGAAGGAACTGTTAGAGATAAAGGCTCTAGTACAGGAAATTGAAACCTCCCTCAAAAGTATTAAAAGCAGATTAGATCATGCAGAAGATCAAATCTCAGATGTAGAAGACAGAACCTCTGATCTAGAAGAATTTACCAGAAAGACTGAGAAAAATAACCCCTCCCAAAAAGGAGAGAATAATATACAAGTAATACTAGATACCATTAGATGCCCAAACATCCAGATAATTGGTATCCCAGAAGGTGAAGAAATTAATAAGGGCATTGATAATAAATTCCACGAAATCCTGGAAGAAAACTTTCCAAACCTAGAGAGGCCTTCAAATATCCAGACCCAAGAAATACAAAAGACCCCACATAGATTCAACCCAGGAAGTCCTCTAAGGCACATCATAGCCAGATTGACCAAAACCACAGAGAGAGACAAGATACTAAAATTGGCAAGAGAGAAATGTCAAGTTATTTTCAAAGGATACCCCATCAGGCTAACACTGGACCTCCCGTTGGAAACAGTGCAAGCAAGGAAAGAATGAGAAAATATATTCAAAGTGTTAAGTGAAAAACAACTTCAGCCAAGAATACTGTATCTGGCAAGATTATCCCTCCTATGGGAGAAGAGCCCAAAACATTCTCAGATAAACAAAACCTGAAAGAATTTACCAACACCAGACCAGCTCTTCGAGAAGTTCTGAATGGGGTACTATACTAGGAAAACTAGGAACAGAAATAAGAGAACAAAAATAACCAAGAAAAAGGCCAACTTAATGGTAGGGACAAGTTTGGAAATATCAATAATAACAATGTTGATTTTCTTAATTTAAATGGAAGATCATACCACAGTAACACTGTAAGTTCAACAAAAGAGAGATTACATGAGCGTGAACTGGTGAAATAGAATTCTATGACATTTGTCTAAAACATTACTGATTTTCTCCTATGCATTGTCTTACAGATTTAAGGATTTGAGTTATCCTGTGAGTTGTTGATAGGTTCAGCAATTTGTTAATTTTTTTAAAAATTTGAAACATAAACGTTTCTCATTCCTGACCCCTTTGCAGTTAGAAAATGTTTGTGAGCATTCTTATTTTGTGACAGAATGGTATTTGGATAAATTGAATAATACAATAGTATCTGTTGCCTTGTATCAGAAATTATATTCTTATGGGGCTTTGTGCAAATAACAGACCAGAATGAGATTAACCTAATTATTTTTGCAAATAAGTCAGTTTATACCTCTCTTTAGTAAAAGTGGGAATGGAGAGAGAAAAAAATGTTTCAAAAGAAAATTATAGTGCTTTTATCACTAGGTTCTAGCTTTGTTCATATTTTTAGTTTAAGGCATTTTATGAATCAATAAAATGTGAAAAAAAAGTTTAGTATGGAAAGGAGGGAGGGGAGAGAGGAAGGAAAAAAGTAAAAATATGCTTAATTGACCAAAAAAAGAGAAGCTATTGCTGATGATAAGGTATAAAATATCTTCATCTTGACTGACATACATGGTATTTGAGCTGGAAAAAAGTGATGTTGTACACTGTAAAGACATGTGATTAAATGTAAATGAATAAATAAATAAAAAAAGAAAACAAACAAAAATTATTCTGGGAACGTGTGCACTTGTGCTCAAAATCCTAGGAGGATGGAGAAGACAGGATTGTGGCCACTCCTCCTAGGGAGTGAGGAGATTTCTCACTTCGCCTCTCACTGTCTCTCTTGGGAGCACATGTGCCCTATGGTAAAAACTTTTTTAAAAAATTTAATTTGCTCATAGAATGTATGTGGATACTACTGTTATTTAGTACTGACATCATATTTATTAAGCTATTATGACCTGATGTGCTCCCAGAAATCTTAATTGGAACATTCCTAAAGCACACCTTTAGTATTGAAAAGCAAATATGAAGTGTTCCCAGTGAATACCCTAATTTATTTCACAGTTCTTTGATCCTTCCATATGTTTTATGCTTTATCTAATTTAATTCTTCTACAGGCCTAGGAAGTAAGCAGTGAAATTACAATGCTCATTTTACAGACAAGAAAATCAAGGCTGATAGGTTGAGTAACTCGTCTAAAGTCATACTCTAAAATGTTTGGTTTAATTGGTTTCATTTATAAGATGTGTCCATTTGGCAGAAATGGCTTACATTTTGGAAATGAATGTGTGTTTATTTCCAGCTCTGTATGGCACTCCCTTTCCAACAGATGAACCTACAGACATTATTCCACGAAGCTGCCAACTAACGACAGATGTTCCTCATGTCACACAGCTGCTAAACATGACAAAACTCCGCCAAACTGAAATAAAATTTGGAGGTCATCCTCTGAGATCAGCAGAATCAGGTATGTACATAAGCACCTAAATTATAAGCCCCGTTATTTTTGTAACTCCCTTGTATGGTGTGACTTCCTCTAAAGAGAGTACTGTAGCTCACTCTTCATATCCCAAGCCCTTAACACGGTAATTGCCATATACCAAGGTAGGAGCTGCAAACTCAGATTGCTACTGAGGCTTGGAAGATAATAGAAATGAAAAAAGAGGGCTGGTTGCCTGGGTATTTGATACAGAATCGTGTTCTACTTCAACAGTGAGACTTAGTAGAGGAGAAAGGGATACATGTTAAGGAAGAGGGGTAAGGAGGTGCTTCAGAGAAATGACTCACCTGCTACTGAAACACTAACTTTTTTTAAAAACATTTATCTATTGGGAACCAGCAGTTAGCGTAATGGCTATGTCACTGGACTCCCACGTAGTCGACCGCGGTTCGTGTCCCGGACCCGGTGGCTTAAAACTCACGCCGGGCGCGTGTGCATGCGTGCCCAAGATCCCGAGAGGAGAATGGAGGAGAAGGGATTGCGGCGTGACCATCCCCCCTGGGGGGTGATTTCTTGCTTTCTGTCTCTATGTCTCTCTCTGTCTGTCTGGCGAGCGCACGTGCCCTACAGTGAAAATCTCTCCAAAAAAAAAAAAAAAACATTTATCTATTTATTTATTTTGATTATGGAGCCACCACAGGGGACTCAAACCCCATTTTGCCATGTGGAGTTTTAACTGCCCTGAAATAGTAACTTTTAACAATTCTTCAAATGATACAATAAATGGCAGTTAACAAGCAGCCCATGTGAAGGAGCTGAAGGGAGTGGTGGGGATTGCAGCCAACTCTGCTTGTTCAATGTCCATCTGGAAGAGGTAGCAGCAGTTTAGTTCTTGCAAGTGTTGCCTTGCAAGCATGCAGACTCAGTCTCACCAGATTTTCCATTGTTCCAAGAAGAATTGGGTATCTAAATGTTTATGGTAGATTCCTCTCATTCTAAGTCTGTATCTAGATATTTTAGGTATCTTTTTTTTTTTTTAAAGAGGTTTTTGCTATAGGGCATGTGTGATCGCCAGAGAGAGAGAGAGTCAGTGAAAAGGAAAGTGACAAATCACCCTCAGGGGGATGGTCACACCATAGTCCCTTCTCCTCCATTCTCCTCCTGGGATCTTAGGCACACAGGCACACACACTGGCATGATTTTGAAGTCACTGGTTTTGGGACTTGAACTTTTGTTGGTGATATGGGAGACCAGTAACGTAACCCCTGTGCCACTTGCTGGTCCCTAGATATTTTAGGTGTCATTTTCATTTAAAGTTCAAGGACATTTATAATGGGTGAGATTAAAGATAATTTGAATAATTGTTTGTTTGTTTGTTTTTGCCATGGGGCATGTGGGTTTGCCAGAGAGAGACAGAGCAGGGAAAGTGAGAAATCACCCCCAGGGATGATGGCCATGTCATACTCCCTTCTCCTCCAATCTCCTCTCAGAATTTTGGGCATACACACATATGCACCTGGCATGATTTTCAAGTGGCCAGGTCCAGGATATGAACCACAGTCAGCCATGTAGGAATCCAGAACCTTAACCACTAAGCCACCTGCCAGCACCAAATAAATATTAATTTTATCTTTAATTCAGTGTTTTATTTAAACAGAAACTTTTCCATAAACCATATTTGAACCTAAACTGTAGAGGAGAATAAATAGTATATATTTTGTAGATTCTATAAATGAGCTCTCAATGCATAATGATAGTCCATTTGAATTACACATACTGAAAATTAGTAATCGCCATCTAATAGCACATTTCCTTTGTCCTAGAATCCCAATTATATTTATATTCATTTGTAAGTGTAGGGTTTGCTATCATTCCTATTGAATGATCTCATTGCACATGTATTGCACCAAAAATGATACCATCGTACTTTGCACTTTGTGGTTCTCCCTCTGCAAATGCTTTTCAGTTGCTGATTTTGTACACGTGTGGGCTTTGAAGCCTACTGTAAGTGAGTATAATAATAATTCTCTACATCAGATATTTTATTTGAAAGGTGTAGCTAATGAATAATGCCCAAGAATAGACTTTTTAGTCATGGAAAAGCCAGGATATATTTCTTCATTTAAACTATTTGTTTTTGTGTCTTTCTCAAAAGTGGACTCCCCATGATGAGATTTGAATTGCATGAGAAAATAACTGTGTGCTCTTATAATTCACTGTATAGTACTCATGTAAATTGTGGTATTTTACTGTAAATGCACATATTGGCAGATCCCAATGAAGCCTTCAGAGAGAAGAAGTAGCTGTTTCTTATGGTTTCTAGTGTTTTTATACAAGACAAAAAGGAAACTTAAAACTCCTAACTGTTTTGGAGTGCAGTTTGTTGAGTGTCATAAAACGTGATCAAGAGCATTTAATGAAATTAATAAAATCATTGTGTTTCCAAAACACTAGTGTTTTCAAAAAGCCACATATTCATATTATTCATGCTGTCAGTTCCCAATGCACGTTAGCTAATGACTGTTAGTCTGCCGAGGACTGTGGAATCTGATGATCTTATTTTCATTAATGGGGCCCCAGTTTAATTGAACCAGAGAATCAGGCCTGGTTATTGAAGTTGAGCATTCAGCTACTAATGACAAGATGCAGTGGCCCACTAAGCACAAATCAAAACTAGTAATTTACTTAAAAATTAGAAGGCACTTTTCCCAAGTGTCCCCCTTTCCACAACAGCAGTCTTATTAGATTTTTATTCCTTTTTAAATGAGACTGACATCCCTAGCTCCTAGCACAATTGCAAATGAGTAAATTAATGCATCTCGCAAAAAAAAAAAAAAAAAAAAATGAAATAATCATCTAACCATCTTTGGCATTGGTGAGATCCTCATTAGAATTTCTTCTTTAGATTCCAAATTATGAAAGGAAGATTTAAATCAAGTAACAAAATCTACTGTGAAGTAGAAAAACTTAAAAGGAAAAAGAGTTAGATTCTGACTTCAGAAAAACTCAGACACTCTTTATTTCCTTCCTTTGTAAACTCAGACTTTGGTTAGTCTTGTTTTAGAATTATTGGTTAAGAGGGCCCATAATTTTTAGTTCCAGTGCCTGATAATAATTCAAAATAAGCTGATACATTTGAGTTATATATCCTCTTTATCCATCTTTAATAAAAATGAAACATAGTTGGTTATTTTTCTTTATTAATTAATTTTATCTGCTAGAGAATGCATACACTCACCAGAAAGAGATAGGGAGATAGGGAAA
>NW_006206682.1:703592-705830 GCF_000334495.1 Tupaia belangeri chinensis
AGCCCCTTCAGGGGAGTGGACATGCTATAATCTTGTTTCCATTTTCCCTCCTTTTGGGATTTTGGGCTCACATCTATAGGGATTCAAACTACACAGTCAGCCATGTGTGATTCAGGCGCCCTAACCACCACATCATAGGCTGGACCATTCCTTTATTTTTAACTGTGTTCAGTGTGGGACCAGCAGATGGCATAATGTCACATCACTAGATTCCCACATAGTCAGCTGTGGTTCAAGTCCCAGACCCGGTGGCTTAAACTCACGGGAGGCATGAGTACTTGTGTGTCCAAGATCCCAAGAGGAGAATGGCAAAGAAGGGATTGTGGCATGGCCATTCCCCTGGGGGGGGGGGGGGGTGATTTCTTGCTTTCTGTCTCTCTGTCTCTCTGGTGAGTGTATGTGACCTACAACAAAAATCTCTCTTAAAAAATAAAATTCGTTCAGTGTGAAAGAAATTTAGTAAGGATTCCTGTCTCTGAACTGTTATAGAACAGATGTCACAAACCATTTATAGAGTGAATTTTAATTTTTCTATTAAATTTCCATGAAATACTGAAAAAGTTTTAATAAGACATAGTATAAAATATACAAAATGTATTTAATCAGTTTGATAATTGTGTTACTGTTTGCAAGACTGACGTATACCAACCTTTACATTTCTCCTTTAGATGTTTGTGACAATACTGCTTATAATACTTTTTTCTTTTTTTTTTGGAGAGGTTTTTGCTATAGGGCACGTGCCCTCACCAGAGAGAAAGAGAGACATAAAGGGAGAAATCACTCCCCAGGGGGGGATGGTCACGCCACAATCCCTTCTCCTCCATTCTCCTCTCAGGATCTTGGGCACGCACGCCTGGCATGAGTTTAAGCCGCCGGGTCCAGAACTTGAACCGCGGTCGACTACGTGGGAGTCCAGCAACATAGCCTTTACATTAACTGCTGGTCGCAGTACTGCTTATAATAACAAAACCCTGGAGACACAATACTTGTGCACAGTAGGGAAATTGGTTAGTAACCACACAGTAAGATATTACGCAGCTCTGCAAAGAATGGCCTGTCTGCCATGTCTCAAAGCCTTGCCAGTCAAAGATGGAAACCTAGGATACTGTATCAGTATGATCCCATTGATGGAAAGAAAGAGGAGAAAGAAAGAAAGAAAGGAAGGAAGGAAGGAAGGAAGGAAGGAAGGAAGGAAGGAAGAACCTACTGAAGTGGGAAACAGAGAGAAAGAAAGAATAATTGGGACCAGCATTTGGCATAATGGCTATGTCGCTGGACTCCCATGTAGTAAACCACGGTTTGAGTCCCAGACTCGGTGGCTTAAACTCAAGCCAGGCATGTGTGCGTGTGCGTGCATGCCCAAGATCCCAAGAGGAGAATGGAGGAGAAGGGATTGCTGCATGACCATCCGCCCTAGGGGGTGATTTCTAACTTTCTGTCTCTCTGTCTCTCTCTGTCTTTCTGGCGAGCCCACGCACCCTATAGCAAAAAAAACTCTCTAAAAAAATAAATAAATAAATAAAAAAGGATAGTCACCTAGGTATGATATATACATACTTTCATTAAGTAAACACAAAAAACTTGATAATTACCTTTGGGACTAGTGGAGACAGAGACAGAGAGAGACTTCTCTTTTTATGTCACATCTTTCTTTAATAGAGAATTTTAATTTTCTATTCTTAATTTATATCAACAAATGTATAAGATTAGAGTAATTATCAGATATTTCTAGTTTCTTCCTTGTACTTTTCTGAATTTTGAAAAACCCTAAAATTGAAGAACCAGCAGGTGGCATGGTGGTTGAGATACTGGACTTCCACATGGCTGACCACGGTTCAAGTCCCAAACTGGGCGGCTTTCTCTTTGTCTCTCTCTCTCTCTCTCTCTCTCTCTCTGGTGAGTGCACATGCCCTATAATGAATTAAAATAATAAAAATTAATAAATAAAATAATTCTTTGTAAAAATCTTAAAATTAAATTATTTTTCTATTTACTACTAATATTTTTTGTTTAAAATAAACAGGGGGAAGGAAACAAATTGTATTTTTATATATAATATACAATAAATATCTAGATTTCATTAGCTATATACTGAGCAATTTTTTTAATTCTTTGCCTAGTAGGGAATTACATATGGTTATGTATACTTTATCAGTATAAACTTTGAAATAATATAAGCTGAACTTTCGCACGGGCTTATACCAGGGGTCAACTTGGAACTATAATCATTTTTTCCTC
>NW_006206682.1:705856-714959 GCF_000334495.1 Tupaia belangeri chinensis
TTCTGCCACATCACCCTGTTATTTCAGCTCAGCTTTTATCACTCTCTGTTATCTTTCTTGTTTATTGGCTTGCTAATGCTATATACCCCACTAGAATGTGAACCTCGGAACTGTAGGGGTCCATTTTATAAATGAGGAAACCAAAGCTTGAAAGTCAAGCAGTTAGTGAATAGTAGAACTGGACTTTGACCAGTTTCAGAAGTTAGAATGTCTCTTTCTCTTTTTTTTCTTTTTTTAAGTTTGCTATAGGGCGTCTTCACTCACTGGGTTTGGACATGTACACACACACACACACACACACACACACACACACACACTGTGTGTGTTTCAAGTCACCAGGTCCACGACTCAAACTGTGCAGCTGGTCATTGTGGGATCCAGCCACCTTAACCACCATGCCACTGGCTGCCCAGAGATGCATTCTTAACTACTGACTTCCTTCAAACAATTTCTCACTGCTAGTTTTAAGCATCATCTTCCTGGGAAGCCTTCTTGTGTTGTAAAAAACCGTCCTATTTGCAAGCTGAAATGATGGAAATATCTGTCAAGGCCTATACATAAACTGTATTTATTACTCAAAGCACAAAATTTTCATGAAATAATAAAATTGTTTCCTAACTGCAGAGCCCAGGGGGTAAGGGAGCTAGATGCCGCATGCCATACTGTGATTTGAATCCTGGCACTAGTGGCTTGAAAAACATGCCAGGTCTGTGTGTGTGTGTGTGTGTGTCTTTGTGTGTGTATGTACGTACACAAAGTCCCAACAAAATAGAGAAATGGAAGATAGGATTGAGAAGTGACTACACCCCATAGGAAGGTGCTTTCTTCTTTTGCTCCCTCTTTGTCTCTGTCTCTGGGTATCATGAGCACACATACCCTCTGGCAATTAAAAGAAAGTGGGGGAGGATGGTTTCTATGCTCATTAAGAGTAAAGAATGGGGCCAGCAGCTGGCATGGTGGTTAAGGTGCTGGATTCACACATGGACAACCATGGTTAAAGTCCCAACCAACATGGTTAGTGTCTCAGACCTGGCAGCTTTAAAATTGTACATAGTGTGTGCACATGCATGCCCAAAATTCCAGGAGGAGAACGCTTTCCTCTGTCTCCCTCTGGTGATCATACATGCCCAGTGGCAAAAATCCAAAAGAAAAAAAAAAAAAAAAAAGGCAGAGTAAAGAACAAAAACTTGGCTAATTCTGACTTTTTAATAAATTAAGAGTTTGTGAAGAAAAGTAATATCCTGTGCTTTATTACCTTTTATCTTGTCAACATATCCTACCTTTACACACAGATGATGTCTTTACATTGTCTATGGTACTATTCTAGTTCAGAGGAGAAAGAGATATTCTAATTTTAGTTTTTAATATTATTTTATTGCCTTTCAAAAATGTCTTAAACTTTTATTAATGAGATAAGGCAAAGCACTGGTTTTAATTATTTTCAAAAGTTGAAGACTGATTTTAATCGTCCAGAGCCTTTCCTGCTTTAGTCGTTCAGCTGTCTGCTTTTCTTTTCATCATGCTTCCAGGGTGTATAGACTGACGATCCTTTTACAGGTCTAAAGAACAATTTTAATTACACTACTTTGCATTAGGCATTCGCTCTCAAATGAGCCACAGTTCCCCCGCATCCTCCTTACATCTGCCTGTCATGTATGTGTTGCCACCTGGGACTGAAGCCCCTTCAGTTAGCCCTGCTCCCCTTCTCCCCAGTTTTCTTCTCTCTGAAAAAGGATATTACAGTATTGTGTTCTGTGTGTGATTCCTCATAAGCCCCACTTGTCCTTATTACATGCACTGAATTATCATATTCATGAAGTTTTGGTGCTTATCTGCATAATTACTAATAGACCCATTTTTCAGAGAGCAAAACAGAAGTTTCTAGTTACGTGGCTTTACACAATTACATAGCAAATAAATAGCAGATATGAGAAGACTCCCTTATGATGACCTCCTGACCCACTGACAAAAGCATCCTGTGTGATAAAAAAAAAGAAGACACAGGGTCAGCCAGTGTTATGGTGGTTAAGGCATTCCATGTGACCAACTGCATGGTTCACGTCCTAGACTCAGTAGCTTGAAGGTATGCTGGATGAATGTTTGTGTGTGGCCAAAATTCCAAGCGGGGAGAATGGCAGAGGACAGAGAATTTCCTTGAGACCATTCCTCATGGGGGCAGGTTGGGTGCTTTCTCACTTTCCTTCAGTTTTTTTCTCTATTTCTGGTGAGCACACATGCCTTCTAGCAAAATTTTTAAAAAGAGAAAAGAAAAAAAAGGCCCAAAGAGTTGTCAGGGGCACATGTTCTGAGCCCCTGTTCAGACTGTACCCAGATCTGTACACATGTGAGCCTTGTTTTCTTCTTCATGAAGATGACATAAAAATATCAGAAGATGGTTAGAAATTGTATGGAGAGGGACCAGCAGCTGGTGTAATGGGTTATGTTGCTGGACTCCCACATAGTAGACCACAGTTCAAGTCCCAGACCCGGTGGCTTAAAACTCACACCTGACCCATGTGTGTGAATGCCCAATATACTGAGAGGAAAATGGAGGAGAAAGGATTGTGGTGTGGCCATCCTCCTGGGGGATGATTTCTCGCTTTTTGTCTCTATCTCTCCACACATGCCTTGTTTAAGAAAAGAAAGAAAGAAATTACGCAGAGAATGAGTGTGCCTCATGATATTCTTCATCCTTTGGGTCTCAGGTTGAATGTTATTTCCCTCACCCCAAAGACTATAAGCCTCTGTTACACATAGGTATATCTCTTTGGGCTTTTTCTTCATGCTCTTATCATGGTTATAGTCATGAAGTTATTAATGAATCACTTGCTTTAACACCCATCTCCCCATGAGACTGGGAACTTTTTTTTAAAGAATTATTTATTTAATTTTATTTGTTATTATTATTTTTAAAATTTTTCCAGAGGGACCAGTGGTTAACATAATGGCTATGTCGCTGAACTCCCACGTAGTCAACTGCGGTTCTAGTCCCAGACCCGGTGGCTTAAATTCACGCTGGGTGCGTGTGCGTGCGTGCCCAAGATCCCAAGAGGAGAATAGAGGAGAAGGGATTGCGGCGTGACCATCCCCCCTGGGGGGTGATTTCTCGCTTTCTGTCTCTCTGTCTCTCTGTCTGGCAAGCGCACGCACCCTATAGCAAGAACCTCTCCAAAAAAAAAAAATTTTTTTTTCCCAGAGAGAGAGAAAGTGAAAAAGCAAGCCACAAGGTCCAGGACTCGAACTATGGTCAGCCATATGGGAGTCTAGTGCCCTAACCACTACACCACCTGCCGGCCCCAATACTGGGAGTTTTCAAGGAAGGTGGCTGCCTCCTCTATACTCGTGTCTCCCTCATCTTAGAACAATTGCCTACTGAGAGTACCCAGTCACCACTGAGAGTGACAGAATGAAGAAGTAGAGGAGTGGGAAGGGACTTTAGAAATTGTTAAATACTCTCCAAGTGAAAGGCATGGGGTGGAAAAGGTTTTCCTCCACATAAGATCATAACTAATGCTCATAACAAAAGGGTAACAAGAGCAAAGTATACCAAATGCATTTGTTCAAAGTTTTACATGATACAGGAGCCTTCAGAAATGAAGACCCAGTGATAAGGGGAAACTTGCTTTTCATGTTTAGGTTTGATGAAGAATGTACAAAAAGGGTATTATCTAATGTTAGTAGACTGAGGTTGGAAAACTCAGAAAGGCCTGTCCAGACTTTCCTGGGCCTCTCTGTGCAGCATTCCTTCCTCCATGGACCCCTCTGGAACAAGGGTTTTAGGAGCTTTAGGACAGGCCAGGTCAGAGAATTTCTTTATGGCCACCTCTCTACAGACAGGCAGAGGAAGCTCAGAAAGTAATTCCAGTTTGTATGGCTGGCTTTGGGGACAAGGGGCTCTAGTTTCTATGGCCCAGCTTGGGAAAGAATTCTGGTTTCTGTGCCTCATTTCAAGGGAGAAGGGGACAGGAACAAAAGATGATAGAACTTGTCCTTGGACTATTGCCAAGGCCTTCCAATGTCTTTAGTTCCAAGTGCTCAGCATGTCACAGCACTGTGCTTTGGGATATTGTTTACTGAGCCCCTACAAAGGTATTAATAGCATGTTTATGAGGTGTTTACTCCCTGCTAGGCACAGCATTTAGCATGCTACATATGCCGGTTCATATAAATTAACCAAAAAATGGCCATGGCTTCATTGGTTCATAGCATCTAACTAAAAACCATCATGGCTTCAGTACTACCGGTATCTGTCTTACAGGAAGGTGAGGCTCAGAGAGGTTAAGTACCTTGTCTAAAATGATATTGTTATACTAAGCCAGACTTTCCTGTAGTTTTATACTTTTTACATGCTATTAATAAAATAAAAATCTGATTTCAAAGTCTGGATCTGGGTACCAGGTTTAATTCCAGTGTGATGGTTAGATAATAAATGTCCGTCTTGAGCATGACCCCTCAGTGATGAGAGCTGAAAATCCATCGGGTTTTTCTGGTTAAGCTTTGAAAACCCTGCAAACTTAAATGACTATAATAATTAGAACATTGTATCTTTAGACAAAAATGAATGTTTATTTTCCTAAAAGACAATTAGAGAGTAGACCCTCAGGTTTTACAATCTAACTACAAAGGCATGTACCCCTTAGTAAAATAGCAAAATAATTAATGGTAACATCTCTGACCTACACCAAGTTCATTTTCCGCAAACTCAAGAAAATGAAATGCCTAGAGCATGACTTTAATCTAATCTTGATTTTAACCTTATATTATGCATATTGATATCAGCTCTTAAAAGAACTCCTTTTAGAATTCAAAAGGCATGCATATCTGCTTGTAGTTTTCTTTTACTAAGATTTTTCTCATTATAGAAGCTTGGTCCCTTCTACTTTTTATTCTAGAAACCGAAGTTTTAAATTACTTTTTCTTGTAGGTTTTAATTAGGGCCCTATTAGAGTAGATACATAGCATAATACATGTTTATAGAGGTAATTATAATAATTAATGATTACAAACAGAACTATTATAGAAGAAGCTCTAAGAATTGGTGTGTGTTTATAGTAAAAACAAGCTTAAAGAAGTCTATTAATTAAAGAGATACTAAACAGTGGAGTATTAGTACACTTTGCTTTGTGAGAAAAAAAATAAGTACCAAAATGTGTAAAGTTTTAAAACTAAATTTAAACTTAAATACACTGTGGCAGATTATTTTTTTGTGAAGTCCTTTAGTAGATCCTCTTATAAAATGCAAAATAACATCTACTTTTCTGTGATTTAGAGAATTATACCATATCAAGTTTAGGTTTGTCTTTAATAGACACTGAATATCTACTGCTAAGCAAGAGATTTGTCTAAGAAATTCAAGGTATCTAGGAGTTATAATCTTGTGAATAACTATGAACCAGTTAATGTTATTCATATTGTGGAAATTATAGTTAGAACTATTTCAGTATGATTTCTAAAGTACTCTGTTCCCCTTGCCCCCCCCAAAAAAAATCCTCTTTTAAAAGAATATTAGCTATTATTCTTATTGTCTACCATGTGCTAAGCTAGGCTCAGCAAGTTAGTCTATAGATAGTACCAAATAAATGGTATTTTTACCCGAAAGAACTTAAATTGACTGGGGAACTTAAAAAAATTTTTTTAAATTTAAGATTGTATAAGAAATTTGAACAGAAAGATAGTCCTTACGGGGCCACACAGTGGTACAGCACCATAACACGGTGCTCTGCAAAGCTGACCCACATAAGAAGGTTCCTGGTTAGGGCTGGCTGGTGGCGTGGGGTTGGGGGTACTAGATACCCACAAGGCCAATTGCAGTTTGAGTCCCAGATCTGGTGGCTTGCTTCTTGCTTTCCTTTTCTTTCTCTCTCTGTCTCTGTCCGGTCAAACTTTTTTAAAAAATAGTAATAATAATAACACATGGAATTACATAAAAATAAACAGTTCTAAAAAAAAAAAAAAAGAAAGAAAAGGTTCCTGGTTAACACCTGGGCACGTGCATGTCCACACTGAGCTGGCTAACTTTGGGGATAAATAGCGGCATCAAGATCCTTCTGAGGGTACTGTCTCTTTCTCTACCTCTCTTTCTCTGTCTAACTCATGAAAGAAACTTAAAAAGAGAAAAAAAAAAAACACGATAGACTCATAGCTAAATCATTGTGAGGAGGGTAGGAAAAAACCTCCTGTGCTGGTACAGAATTTCCATCGAGGCCCGTGCCTTATGTCATACTGCCTTTCAGTACCCTCTGTGGCCAATTTTTCCTGAGAAAATTCATATTCAAGAATAAACTCTCATGTTTGAGGACAAAATATTCATGTTTGAGAACAACATGAGAAAATTTGTATTGCGAACACATTTATATTTGATCACAAAGGTACAAATGATGTCTATAGGAGATACTTCGACTTGGCCTGGAATTTGAATACTGTATCTTTCCGTTATCAATTCTGAGAGATGAACAATGGCTTTTTGACTCTAAATGAATATTTATAGATGGTGGGGGGACGTACAGAAAATACAGATCCACACATAGCCAAATCTATTTGGTCACAGTGGAAAATTTCAAATGTGACCCGAATAGGCATCTGACGGCGGTGCCTAGCACTGCTACCGAGTCTCATTCATGTAGCCCCAGCGTATGACTGTTGTTGACCCTCTCACTCCCTAATCCCTGAGATCTCCAGTCCTATCCAGTCTTCTTCAGTTCACAAAATCTCCAAGTGGGTTTTTCTGAAGATGAAATTCTAATCATAGTTAGAAATATTCAAATCATCTAATCCAGGTGCCTTCATTTAATGATTCATTCATTTTGGTTGGCTAGGACCTATTATGCCGACTCTTTGTCAAACATGGGGCCAGCTGCTGGCAGTTCAGAAGCAGGCCACTGAGTTTATATCTACTGCAGCACACATTAATCTGAGAATCCCACGACACTTTTGAGAGTACAGTTCTGACAGTTCTGTAAGGGAATGTTTATGGAAACACCTGTATTGCAGAATGAACCTGATCAGGAAGATCTGGGAAGAATTGTCTGAGGAAGTGAAATGTGAGCTGAGATAGAAAGGCCAAGAGGTAAAAGAAGAGCCTCCTGTCCATGGAGAACAGCATGTGCAAATGTTCTTGTAGGTTGGGAAAACAGAAGGCCAGTCTGCTGAGAGAGAAGAAAATGAGGGGTACAAGATAAGTAAATATGTCAAGTTTTTTCAAGAGATTAAGGGCTTTCTTTTTAATCCTAAGAATAAGAGGAAAGCCCCTGCAGAGCATTAAGCAAAGGAAGGGCAATGGCTCACCCACACTTAGTTTTGTGTAAGACCTGTGCATTTTAGAGGTATGGGACAGGGCAGGAGAGGACTCAGTAAACAACTGAAGAGACTTTGTGGTCATCCATAAGGAGGATGATCACTTAGATATCATGCTGGAGGAGACAGAGAGAAGTGGACGTGACTGGCTATGGAGAGGATGGGAATGTATCAAGCACATCCTGTAAGTCCTGACTTTTTGTTAAGTGGATTTAGTCCAGGCTTTCAATTTGAAGTATCTTTGAGATACTTTGAAGTATCTTTGAAGAGGAGCTGCTCAGGAAGACTAGTGGGTTTAGGGAGGGGGGCTCAGATGAGAGGACTAAGCTAGAAGTATAGATTAGGAAGTCGCCTGATATCTGAATCTGCCTTAAAATATCCAGAATAGATATGCAGACTTCTGCTTCAAACACCTTCAGAACAACAGAAAGCACCACCTCAACAACCAGACATGTTTTAGTTATGGAAAGAGTTTCCTTATTTTAGACCAAATGATTCTTGGAATAAATTCTCATTAGTTCTGATTCTGCCCTTTGTACAAGCAGAATCACTTACCTAAAAGGGCTTCAGGGATTTGAAGAGAATGATGTACTTCCTTACCACTTCAGCACCCATCAGCAAAAACTTTTCAGTTCAATTCAATGATCTAACCACTGGCCATCTATTACAAACACAAAAACAGACCAAAAAAATACCAGTACATGCATATACTTCTACTCAGACCTAAATATTTTAAGCTTCCTGGGTATAGTATGTTTTCACAAACCTGTGTGCCGTTTCTTGTGCTATTGGGTAGGTATGGTTTTAAATTTCACCACATGAAAATTACAGCTCTACAGAAAGAGGCTAATGAGGACAACTAGCTGGCTACAGGAATCTTACCAAGGGAGTAGGTCAGATAGGAAGTGGCCACTAGTGTATATGAACCCAAGAATGGAGAGCAGATACGGACTCATTTGGGGCCATCATCATCATCATCATCATGATATTCAAGTTGGTCCTGTCTTACCAGTGGAGTACAGCCAAAGGCTTTCTAGGCAGTGAGCAGTGTTTTGAGTTAAGAGTCATCAACTCTTATCAGAGGTAGCTAACTGCAGCCACAAAAATCCCCTCAGTCATAGTCCAGTCAGGAGTTCCTTGGGCAGCCTTCCATGCTGTCATTGAGAGATCATCCAGTGGCTTCCTGGGGGGTTTAAGGTTCTCCACAAGATTTTCTGCATCTTCTCAAGAGAGAAGGGGAGAGAGAGCATGGGGATTAAGCAGGAGGATTTAAGAGCAGATGTAGTTTACACCACTCACATTCCATCCCACTAGCCAGAAGTCAGTCACATGGTCTGCATAACTGGGAAGACTCAGAAATGCAATTTAGCTGCATACCTAGAAAGAAAGGCAGCAGGATTTGTTGAGTACACCTACCCTATTCTGGAGATGACACCAGTTTGCTCTCTTTCTTTCTAAAACCATTAGGAATGCCTATCAAATTTAGAACAGGCTGTTCAAATTTTGCCCTCCCCTCTTTATTTTATTATTTATTTATTTTTGCTATAGGGCAAATGTGCTCACGGGAGAGAGACAGAGAGGAGAAAAGTCACCTCCCACAGTCCCTTCCCCATTCTCCTCCTAGGATTTGGGAGACACACACCCAGAGTGATTTTTCAAGCCACCAGGTCTGAGACGCTAATCGTAGTCAGCCATGTGGGAATCCATTGTCAACTACCCCGCCACCTGTTGACCCCTAAGGCTCTTCAGTATGACTTTAGCTTCACTTCTTCTAGCTTAACTGGTCTCTTCCTACTACCCAAGAAGATCT
>NW_006206682.1:714969-722685 GCF_000334495.1 Tupaia belangeri chinensis
TCTTTCCCATTCCCATGCTTTTTCTCAGGCACTCTTTTCCTGCTTAGGGCACCCTACATCTCTTATTCTTGAAATTGTATCAGTCATTCAAGGTTCATTTAAGAGGTCACTTATTCTTCACTCCTACTGGTCTGCCTTATGTTAGCAACCTGTTTACTTGTCTTATCACCTCCCTTTAGACTTCCTGAGGGCAAACAATATGTCTTATCTTTTTTATGTCACTAGCAACCTCTAGGAAATGCCTGAGAGAATACTCAGTGAAATAGTTGTTCAGTTGGTTGAATAATTTTATCTCAATTATTTCCTTAAAGAAATATTATATTTTTTAATGGCTTGACTTTTGTTTGTTCGTTTACTTATTTATTTATTTTGAAGAAAAACATTTGTGATGCTGGCTCTCAAATAATGAGGAGGATAAACATTACTTCAGAGAACTTGTTAAAAGTATTCTTGCCTTCCCCTAAGATACTATTCCATAGATGTAAAAGATCTGAAGTTAGGCCTCAGTGTCTGTATTTTTAATAAGTACTGAGACAAGAGAGGGGTGATTTGGATCCTATGGGACCTGGACTGTACTTTCATAAATATTGCAACATAGTATTTGTCATTATGTCTATTAATGGACTATTATCACCTTCCTTTAACCAAACAGATCAGTTCATTAACAGAGGAGCAGGTAATGTACGGAACAGTAAAAATCAAGATATTTGTCATATTGCCTTTGGATCCAAAGTTCTTGGACCACCTCCACTCTCTGGAAGAAGGAATAACATGAGGATATCCAGCGAGGTAGGAGCAAGCTTTGAGGAGCCTATCCAAGCATGAACAGTAAGGAGAGTGTTCTCCTCTTGTGAAGGAGACAAGTGTGGGAGGTAGAAGAAAAGCAGGAGAAGGGAGAGAAAGAGAGAGAGACTACATACTACATTCAAAGCAGAAGGCTTCAATAAATTTGGAACAGAGATTCTGGATTTAAGCAGATTTCAAAACCATTTCCTTTTTGTCATGTCAACATTAGCATTTTTTAGTATTCTTTTCATTAAATATTACAAAACTCACAGGCAAATACATGTGAGCACATTGTGTTGCTTCCTTCAAAAAAGGAGGTGGATAATCACCACATACCTTATAATGAACAGATGATCAAGTGCTATTTTTTTAATTTTTAATTTTCTCTGAACTTCTGACATATACAATGATTTTTAATTCAACTCTTGCCTACTGAAGATGGCATATAGCGAATAAGCACGTTTTAATTTATGTATCTAGGAGACTTCCTTGTCTTCTATTTTATCTCACATTATTTTTCTCTTTCCATTTCTAACTTTTTTTTTCAGTAGTTTCTCTTTCCATCATGTTTTAACTTTCTTGTTTCCTCTGGTATTTTTCTCACTCTTTGTCTAAATATTATTTTTTTCTATGTGGATTTTATAGGAAATAAAGGCAATGCTTGTTAATTTTTTACTGTACAGATTAATTCCTTTCCCTTGTAGACAGTAAGATCTATTGGATCCAAAAATAATCGATCAGGCCAGCAGTCCACCATAGAGAAGTGTGTTAACAGTACAGAAATGTCAGCCTTGCTGATATCTGAGTCTGAGGAGCAAGGAGACAAAGAAAATATTCGCCAAATGAAGCAGACTGTCTCTGTTCATGGTAAGAAAGAATCATGCATTAAGACTGATAGATCACGAAAATAATGAGAAATGTTAAGATAAATCAGAAGCTCTATCCATGACTAGTTTTTAAAAATCCAGAGAATTATCATTTATTAATAAAGATGGTGGTGGTAATCGAATATATTCAGGATTCTTACACATGCATTTTCTAGAACCAATCATTCTATTGACTCTGTTATTTCAAATTACTA
The DNA here is from genome assembly GCF_000334495.1 of Tupaia belangeri chinensis. NCBI lineage: Eukaryota > Metazoa > Chordata > Mammalia > Scandentia > Tupaiidae > Tupaia > Tupaia belangeri. The sequence goes on from NW_006206682.1 coordinate 716,837, forward strand.
TATTACTCTGTGTTTTCACTATCAATCCAAAAAGAACAACTCTAAAGCAAAAGTTATAAGCATGAAGGGAACTTTTTGATCTCTCAAAGCTAGTATCAAATAAGAGTCAGTCCCTGGTTCTGGAATCAGAGCCCTGGCAGCAGGGCCAGATGGCAACAGCAACACATCCACCAACCCTATGAAGGCTGGGTCTTTTATGGCACTGAAAAGGACACAATGCATGGAAGTTGTTCTAAAAGAGTTTACACTGGACAGAAATAACAGAGGAGAATCTAATGGAGATGGAGGAAGGGATAGGATGGCATAAGCAGAAGCTGTATGAAGCAACTTACAGCGGTGATAGCCTGTCCAGCACCATGCATGATCAGCCTAAGGAGACTGCAGCCTGGAATGATCTTGAGACAGATGTCTTATGACAGTCAGCCACATAGTCAGTGGGGAGTACACAATCGATACACAGGCTGATCAGCCAACACTTTCTCCTCATAGTTCTCTGGCCTTTATTATTATTTGTTTTTAATTTTGTCCTTTCTAGATAAGCTTTATCTTCATATAACGAATGAGGATATAAAATAGCATCTCATTGTTTTATTTTGGAAACTCCATATGGACCTTAAGTTTTCTTAGCTCAATTTTATCCTTTAATTAATTTCTTCCATTTGTATAGTGCTGCTTATTTTCTCTCATTGATACAAAACAACTCTATGAATAAAGAAAGGATTTCTGTCCCATTTTAAAGATTAAGAGAGAGAGTAATTTGCAGTTAGTACTCATTAGAGGGAACTGAGACCAGAATCCAGTATTTTTAACTCCCTGTCAATTTTTCCATCTTCTCGATCTGACTACAGTGAGAACTGAAAAGGGGGGGACCATTTGAGTTCATTTTATTTAATTTAGAAGTTAATGATCACTGGGACCAGCAGATGGTGTAATGGTTACATCACTGGACTCCTACATAGTTGGCCACAGTTCAAGTCCCAAACCTGGTGGCTTAAAACACACCATGTGTGTGTGTGTGCATGCCCAAAATCCTGAAAGGAGAATGGAGGAGAAGGGATTGCAGCATGGCCTTCTCCCCAGGAAGTGGAGGGTGATTTCTTGCTTTCTGTCTCTCTGTTTTTCCAGCAAGTGCATGTGCCCTATAGCAAAAATCTCTAAGAAAATTTATAAAAAAGGCAACTAATGATCATTATTACAGATATTCTCTCTCATGAAATAGAAAACTGAGACAAGGAGATGAATAACATAGATGATCCAGTCCCAGCTCTTACCACTTACTATTTATTAGGACTTGATCAAGTTTCTTAGTCACTGTAAGCCTCAGTTTCCTTCTCTGTGAATGGGGATGCCATATTACTGATGCTGATAGTAATAATATGTGACATCTGCCTCAAAGGGTTGTTTGTGGCATTTCAGTTGCAGAGTCAATAAGAAAAACCAGTTAAGTGTATCATAGTGTGCCAAGAAATCAAGTTTCAGTAAATATTAAATGTGGCTATGAATATTCTTACAGAATTAAATTATACTTAAGAATTATTCTTCAGGTTTGCTCTCACTTCTCCAGAGTTCTTTTAAAAGCTTTCTAAGCTCTCGTTGAAAGATTGCTTAGTTACACTTCTTTTTTAAAGGAAGAAGTAATTTTTCTGTATTGGTTGTCAATTTCATTTTCTATATTTGTTAATACAGCAATTGCATGATTAGCATTCATCAAATTATATGAAGCTTTCAATAACATTATATTACAGGAATAAAATATGTTAATTCTGAAAGCCTGATACAACCCTAATATTAGAATAATAATAAATGCCTTTCTTATGAAGAAATAAGTTGTCTTTTTTTAATATGGCTTTACGTTATGTCAAAATGATACATAAGTATTCCCATTATAGTGATATTTGTATTTGCTGAGTTATTTCAAACCATATAGTACTTTCTGTTCTGGTTTTTGTTCTTTGATCTGAAAATATACCAGCCAATCTGCATATGCTGCATCCACGTCCCCCTCAAGAACCATCAGCAGATAAGAATAATAACAGAAGAAGATTACGGTTAAAAAGCACCAGCAGAGAAAGGACGGAGATACCCAGTGGTATGGCGCTGTTTCAGTACTAATCTGATATCTGTATATTATTCAGGGCAATGGAATCTCTCTCTGCAGGTTGTAAATTTCAAAGGATTATGAACCAATTCATTTGAAATATAAATGTCTGTTCTACAGGGATTATGGAAATCAAATATTCTATAAAAGAATTGCTCTAGAGCCCTAACAGAGATTTACTGGATTAAATAGACAGTACCACAGAAATAAAGCACTGCCTACTCTTCCTCTCAGAGGCTGAATAAGCTTAAATTATTGTTTTTTAAGAATGGCCCAAATGTGATAGAGGAAGTAGGTTCCCACTTGCAGACTTTACTAAAATTGAACTTTATTATAATTTTTCATGTTTCATTTATATCTCTTCTTTTTCAACTGAGCTCTTTTCAGATTGCTTTTTACGTTTCTTATTTCTCTCTTTGGATTCTTCACCATCTGATGTAGGTTGAAATTTAAACTCTTTGTGACCAGGAAAGCATTAAACAAATATAGGTGGCTTTTATAGTTATTCCTTTAGATAATGGATTTGTGGCATGTGTAGATTTGTATACATATATATTAGTCTATCCTGAATCCAGCCCAATGTATATCAGTTACACACTGCTTAGTATAATTTCTCAAAACTGTAAGATTTCTAAGTTATCTGAAATTCAGCCTGTTAGGTGATTTCTAGGTTATGTAAAATTCAGCCTGCTAGGTTTCATATTATTTTTATAGAATAGTAGATAGAAAAATTAATTCTGCAGTTATGTCTGTAACCCTTTTTTTTAAGGTGCTAAAGGAAGGAGCTTGGTTTATAACAGTTACACTTAGTGAAGATTATAATTTTTTTTATTTTATTTTATATGGAAACCAAGTGAAAAAATATTAAGACTTTTAAAAATTATATGGGTTTTCAAATTCTATCACATATTGTAAAAGTTAAATCTAAGATGTCCCTGGGCAAATAATCAAAAAAATTGTAAGATACAGCTGAGTTCATCTTAAAATAGTCCACTGATGAAAAACCTGCCTCTGATCATATTATTATCTCTAATTTGCTTTTAAATAATCAAATAAAAATACCACATTAATCCCATGATTCAAAAATTACTTTTCCTAAATATTGGGCCAGACTGTGCCATGGTGATTTAAGGCAGCTGGATTCCATGTGACCAATGGCATGATCTGAGTCCTGGACCTGGCAACTTGAGAAATATACCAGGTGCATGTACATATGTACCTGAGATCCCAAAAGAAGGGAGAAATGGAGAAGGGATTGTGGTGTGATCATCCCTTTGTGTGTGGGAGGTGGGGAGGGTGCTTTCTCACGTTCTTTCCCACCACCTCCACCCCTACAAGCACATGCACCCTCTGGCAAATATTTTCTTTTCTTTTTTTAGAGAAAGATTTTTGTTATAGCACACGTGCACTTGCTGGAGAGACACAAAGAGATTAAAAGCAAGAAATCATTCCCCACGAGGGTGGGAGTGGGGGCAGGGGATAGCCATGACACAATCCCTTCTCCTCCATTCTCCTCTCAGGATTTTGGACATGCTTGCACACACACCCATGTGAATTTTTTCTTTTTTTTTTTTTGAGAGGTTTTTGCTATAGGGCGCGTGCGCTCACCAGAAAGACAGAGACAGAGAGACAGAAAGCGAGAAATCCCTCCCCAGAGGGGATGGCCATGCCACTATCCCTTCTCCTCCATTCTTCTCTCGGGATCTTGGGCATGCATGCACACGCGCCCAGCTTGAGTTTAAGCCACTGGGTCCAGGACTCGAACCGCGGTTGACTACATGGGAGTCCAGCGACATAGCCATTATGCCATCTGCTGATCCCGTGAAATCTAGGCCAGTAGATCTGGGACTCGAACCATAGCCAACTACTTGGGAGTCCAGCAACCTAACTATTATAACATCTGCTGGTTCCCCAGCAAAATAATAATAATTTTAATTACATTTTATAAATATCAAAAGAACTCATAGAGTAAAAAATGTTTCTTCCCAAAAAAGGCAATACTTCAGGAAATAACAGGAATGAAGATAAAACAACAATTGACCTCACCACTATATCCCAGCAAGGAACAGAGACATTGATTCCCAGCACTGCAGGACCACAGACTCCTGATCAAGCAGGTTGGCATCTTTACTACACCACATTTGTTAATAATTAATAAAATAGAAATAGACCAAACATGTCAAAACCTTGTCATTTTGGAAAGTTATGATGCAACCATTTGCTAAAATTTATAATGTTTTGTTGTAAGCCTCCTTTATTTAACCTCAGTTTTATGTCAAACTTTAATGGATGAAAGTACTTTTATTTTCAAGTTTTAATGCACCAGTGATCTTGTTCAGAAGAAAAGTTTAAAATTCTGAAGGTTTCCCTTGACACTGTCACCCTCCCCAAAGATGATCTATTGTGCAGTTCTACCTCCTCTTTATGATGGAGATGGTAGGAGCTGAGAGTATTGAGCCCATCAACATATCTTGCCTAGCAGGTGTGTGCTACTTGTACAAAGGCAAATTGTCTTTGAGCAAGGGAAAAAGGAAAATAAATGAAAATTGTTTGTAGTTTGTCAGTCTTATTTATGCAATGTTGAAACCTTCATTAAAATGTTAGGCGCAATTAGTGTCTCTAGCATAAATCTGACTGTGTAGAAAAACTAATTAGATGTTTAGGTGATCATTCTTGCATTTATCTTGTTTGCTGCAATATTGTGATTACACAGTAATTTACATATTTTCCTAAGAAAACACACCAAATTATTCATTACAATTGATATGGAAATACTTGAGGTAAAAATACAAATTCCAAAAAAGCATGTGGCAGTGAGATAATTAGAGTTAGTTTGGTGTAAAACACTCCTTTTACTTTGACTTTTTGACAGTTAATAATGTGTTTGGCAATAGGTCATAGAACTTGTTTAATTGCATAATGAAGATTCCCAGTATCTTTTCCTCCAATTTCCTGCACATAAACCATGTACATAATGCAGTGCTTTGGTTTTTGTAGCCCTTTTCTGCATTTATACAGCACCTACTGTGTTTGCAAAGCACGTGTTTTGTGCATAGCACGATACAACAGGGTTCATCATGTACTTACTGGGGAGACACAGAGATTAAAAGATTTAAAAGTCTAAAATAAGAAAGCCAGTGAATCAGTTCAGGTCACTAGCCCATAGCTACAAGACCATCTACACCCCTCTGAGGGTATCAGATGTTGTAGGCTTGGCCTGCCATTGGTCATTTACCTATAGACTGTTTCTCAAAATATGAAAGCCTTTTTTCTGATAGATTTTCTCTAAGAAATGGACATTTATTACCATTTATAGAGGCAAGTTTTGATATGTAATGGTAGATGTAGGTTAAGAAACTAATACAACTGTGAAACATCATATTTGTGCTGTCAATGCTATTTTTACTAAAGGTTTTTTGTTTTTTTGGGTTTTTTTGCTTTTGCATTGTACACTTTAGAGAGATGACAAATCTTAAATCCTTCTTGATTACTTTTATTGATATCATAAATATGTTAAGAGTCAGGTATAAAATAACCATGTCCACATGGTGATTCTGCAGATCAGATTCTTACAAGACTTCTACCACTGAAAAATACAGCAAAAAAAAAAAAAAAAAACATTTCAAGAAAAGTAAACTAATTTGAGAAAATGTTCAACTTTTCCCTACTGGATTCTAAAGAAGAAAAGGCGCATGCTTTAATGATGTTCATTATTAAGATTTAGCCTTTCTCATTTGTGTGGATCATAAAG
>NW_006206682.1:722958-806000 GCF_000334495.1 Tupaia belangeri chinensis
AAAATTCTTCAAAAACTTCTACCACTGAAAAATACAACAAAAAAAAAAAAAAAAAATACATTTCAAGAAAAGTAAACTAATTTGAGAAAATGTTCAACTTTTCCCTACTGGATTCTAAAGAAGAAAAGGCGCATGCTTTAATGATGTTCATTATTAAGATTTAGCCTTTCTCATTTGTGTGGATCATAAAGTTATAAAATCTCGTTTGTGGTATAAAAGATTAAAATTTTTAGAATTTTTTTTTTGAGAGATTTTCGCTATAGGGCGTGTGCGCTCGCCAGACAGAAAGAGACATAAAGACAGAAAGCGAGAAATCACCCCCAGGGGGGATGGTCACTCCACAATCCCTTCTCCTCCATTCTCCTCCTGGGATCTTGGGCACGCATGCACACGCGCCCAGCGTGGGTTTTAAGCCACCAGGTCCGGGACGCGAACTGCGGTTGACTATTTGGGAGTCCAGCGACATAGACATTACGCTAACTGCTGGTTCCCAAAATTTTTAGAATTTTTGATTAAAGTATATTTCAGTTGTATTAGACAGCATTTTTATAGAAAATAAATAATAATCAAAAAGATTTTTAGGTAAAAAAAATATTCTCTCCTAGGCAAGCCACAGTGACATGGCAGTAATTCAATGCTCTGCGATAATGAAGCCACATGGGAAGATCCCAAGTTCATATCCTGCAGTCTCCTAGTGTACTCCAGGCACACACGTGTGTCTGTGATCCTGGCTGTCTGGGTATAGGGATGAATCATGGCGTGAAGACACTATTAGAATAATCTTTTTCTCTCTGCCTCTCTCTCTCTGTTTCTCTCTAAATAAATAAATAAATAAACTTCAATGAAATGCTCTCCTTAAACAAAAAGGTCTTTTTCACCCAGCGGAATTCACCACTCGGATTAGCAAATACTTCTGTGAATTTATTATTACTTGAGAAGTCTACTCAATTTAGTCTGTGAATTGTGAATTCAGTCAGTAGGATAGGGAGAAAAAGACCTGTCAGCCTTTTCGTGCTTTCCTCTCCTCTATGATTTGTAATCCGAACAAGGACCAAATATTTTGTTTAAAGAAACTTGTTAAGTACTCTATCCTCCTGTTGTTAGAAGGAGATATTAGTAACTCGAATCTTTTAGACTTTAAGTTTGTAAGATTTTTCCCTTCTGGAATGTCAAATTAATGAGGTTGTGCTATAAAGAACTTGCTGCGAGACAGGTGATAATTATTTCAGACTTAGAAATTTCCTGGCCAGCGTTTCAAGTCAGATGGAGAGGAAGTGCAAATGAACTGCCTGTAGCTACAGTCACCGGTCTCTGGGTTCAATGTTCAGCAGCTTTCAAGATGGTGGATAAATTGCCTTTTTTGGGTTTTGTGTTATTTGATATACCTGTGTTCCAACAACAAGAAACTTGAACTGAACTACCTACTTAAAATAACACTTCTATGGAAAACTGCTCTAATTTTTGTCATCTTTTCCAAATGCCAGATGAGTGGATATTTCCTGAAAATGATGATCACACTCCCCATTTGGCATCCAGCAGACAGTCCCTACTTTTGGATGATGACTCCTGGGACATGTCACACCTGTGGCCGGCTGCCAACCAGGACAGTGGACGTGACCAACAAGCAGAGACTGCCCAAATTGTTCCAAAGGATATTTTCACTTTTTCATCAAGACCACGATCAGCACCCCATGGAAAAACTCAGAGTATGTCCCCAGAGGGGTGCCCATTTATTTTGGATCTAAAAGAGGATAACAGTGTGACAAGGAGAGACACCCAATTGGAGGATGATTTTTATGGCACTGACAGCAGCAAAGAGGTACACTGCTTGATGAGTGAAGTTGTCTTAAAGCACAGTTGTTCCATTAGCTCTGATAGCACTAAAATTAGTTGAGATGAAAGAGGAGAATTCAACTACTATTTATAAAAATGCAGCAGATTGCCATGTCAGTCAACAGTTGCATCAGGTTGTTATGGTAACTCTAAATTGCTGCCTTTTTTTTTTTTTATTAACAGTTGGCCAATTTCACTTTTAATTACGAAAAACAGTTTTAGGTTTGTTTTGGTATTTTTTTATTTTAATCTTTGTCTCTCAGAATGAGAAATAATGTGGAGTGTACGTGATTGCAAGACCAGCAAAACATTGAGAACACATTGTTCTAGACCTCTGGGGAAATTGAGTTGCAGTTGCTAAGCATTCTGAATCGACAGTTTTCTGGCTTCTTTACTCCCCTGCCAGTTTTTCACCTTAGACCTAATAGGACTCATTATTTTCCATATGGTCCCAGAATTTCAAGAGTTGTGCCAATTGAAGTTTAGATAACGAATCATGGATTAGTGCTAGGGCTTGCCTTACAGGAGCTTTTGTGTTTGGAATTATTTAGAATACAAACAAATCTTATAAATCAGTGAATTCATCAAAACTTTTTAAAAAGTGTTAAAAATGAAACTGAATGTAAATAAGAAGTATTTATTCAAAACCTAATACATTGTGATAGCATTTTCCCCATATGAGATAGATTTATGTGTGTAATTTTTATAAATTTATTCATAATGGCCATTTATAATTTCTGGAGAAAAATATCTTAAAAGCAGAATACAATCCAGTCAAGATTTAGTGAAAATATAAAAATTATTTCTATATAGAAATTATAGAAATAATTAGAAAAGCTTTCTTACAAAACATTTGTAATGACTATAAATAATTATCAGTCCCTTTTTAGACAGTGGGATATATTTTAACCCTTAGAACCAGTTGAGAATATGGTAGATTGTTTGGGTAGTAATTATGGAGTTTTTGTGGCTTTTAATGAGTATCTTTGGCAAACTACATGAAAGATTCTCTTTTTTTACACTGTCTATTTTAATTTTTCCAGAGTGTACATGTGCTTGCCAGGGAGAGAGAGGGAGAAGCATCCCCTGCCCCCTAAGGGGGCAGTCCCTCTTTTTTTCTCTCTCCCTCCTTTCGGGATTTTGGGCACACATGCATATGTACTTGGCATGTTTTTCAAGCTGCCAGGTTCAAGACTTGAGCTGTGTGGTCGGCCATGTGGGATCCAGTTCCCATAACCACCAGGCCGCTGACTGGCCATCTGATATCCTTGCTTCTGAGTATTATGAAACAGTTAGTCATAGCAAACATAAACTCACTACAGAACTCTGTGCATAAATAGTACATTTGATGCCAGCATTTTAAATGTTGTTGTTGGTTACATTTGTCCCTTTCACCATGATAGCATTAGGCTATAGAAACTGTAAAATAAACATTTGTCTTCAGCACCTCATAGCATCCCCACCCAGCTGTCAGCTCTCCTACAGTATAAAACTGACTAATGAGATCACTTAATTCATGTCCTTCCATTATTGGCACAGGCTAACCTCCTTTCCATGTACACAGCATCATCTTTCTTACCTAACCCGAAAGAATTGTCCTAATAGTGGAGGTTTCTTAGCAGATGAGAAATGATAGTTCTCTGGAAACTTGAAGGAGAAGTTTTGTAGGGAAGAGTCCTTTAAATAACACCACTGAAGAACTTACTTCTTCTGTCTACGCAAAACTTTATGAGAAAATGCAGAACACCAGCTCTGAATATTTTCATTGGATATCACTTTATGTTCTTTCTTTGCTACTACCTGTTCTGATTCTGAAGTCCTTCAATATTTATTATGCACACATGTATTTATTACCCACCACATGGACTAGAAAACCAATTTCTCATGCACACCTCAGTGGCATAGCTATCTAGTCACCCCTGTGTTGTGCCCATCAGTGTGACCAGTAGCATATGGCTAGCCTCTGTAATGGGACCATCTCATTAATAACACCTGTCCTGGCCCACCTTTAGTCAGAATCTGCCAGAAGTGGCAGCCAGAAGTCGTGCCGTGTCATCACACTTTGGGATTTGTTGTTAGAAAGCCTAATATAAGATACGAACTAAGATACAAAATTATGACTAGGAGAAATGTTGGGGCTATTTTTAAACAGTTTCCAGAATTTGTAATGATCCCTTCTTTATCAAATAAGTGGTCGTCTTCTCCTCTTCCTCTTTCTTCTCCTTCTTGTTTTTGGTGATTTCTTTTCCTGAAGGATAACTTCTGCCATTTATGAATTATATGTACCATTGGGAATTGAACTGCATATTTGCAGTATTTACTTACAGAGTCTTTGGAGAATAATTAGTTAAGTTCATTGAAGCATCCTTACTATTAGTTTCATTATTTTAGAATGTTTTATCCTTTGGGTAATGTAATCATACTTATGGAAAACATCATGTTACAAAAATTGTGGACAAATGAGTAATAATTATATTGCTTATGCTTGAAGCTTTTAACTTGTAATTAAGACTATTTGAAGTTAGACCACTGAGTACTTTTAAAGGGAAATTAGATGAATTCAGTAGCATATAAACTAGGCAAATCTCATGTTATTATTGTAGAAGGAAAGTACATATACAGTAGGAAAAACTAATTAAAAGAAGCTTTCAGAGATACATTATGTTTGTAATTTAAGTTGCTAATAATTCACGTCTGAGATCTTAGCATGAGAACCTCAGAAGTTTTAATGACTTTGAATTGGGTTGTCAGGAAAGCCATGATGCATTTTTGGCATAGAAATACATAGGAACATACGTCATGACTTTCCCAAAGACCTAATGTATGCTCTTGTCTTAACTCTGCTTTTTACTCCTTAGGCATCCATGTATGTTAACACTAATGTTCCTGGTTCTCAGTTTAATTTATTAATTTTATTTATTTATTTATTTGGAGAGCTTTTCACTATTGGGGCCATGTGCTTCCTGGAAAGACAAAGAGAGAGAGAAAGTGAGAAATCACCACCCAAGGGGAAATGGCCACACCACAATCCCATCTCCTCCATTCTCTTGGCATTTGGGGCACATTTGCACATGTGCCCAGCATGAGTTTCAAACTGCTGGGTCCGGGACTCACATCACAGTCAGCTCTGTGGGAGTCCAGCACCTTAACCACTATACCAACTGCTGGCCCCTCTCAGTTATTTTTGAAGTTGTAATTTCTATTTGAAAAGCACAGTAGAGGGGCCACCTGATGGCATAATAGTTATGTCACTGGACTTCCACATGGCCAACTGCAGTTTGAGTCCTGGACCTAGCATCTTGAAACTCATGCTGGGCATGTATGCGTGCATGTCCAGGATTCCAGGAGGAGAAGGGATTGTGGCATGGCCATCTCTCCTGGGGTTGATTTCTCACTTTCTTCCTCACTGTCTCTCTCTTTCCCCCTCCAGCAAGTGCATGCGCCCTAAGGCAAAAACCTCTAATAAAAAAGGAAAGGAAAGCACAGAACAGAAATCTATGTCGTGGTAAAGACTACCACATAAAGCTAAGTATTTTAGGAAAGTGATTAAAACAGAGTACCTTTCACAGTGTTGCAGCATCTGAATGAAACAAAAGCAGGCTGCTATTATTGACTCTGTCTTGTACTTTATGACATTATTCCCAACATATCTTCTAATGTATATACCGGGTTGACAACTTGAAATAGTTTATATTAATATTTTACTATGCCCTTAATTTAATTTTTCATTTAAAAACTGTCATTTTTTTCCCCTCAAGACTGGGGTTGTATATCACATACTAAAGTGAATATTTGTAAGGCCAGGTAATTGCTCTTTTATAACAATCCAAACTGGACCATTTGGGCCTCCCAAATTATCTACATTTGGACACAGGTAGTATGGATTGACCACCTCTTGTGTTCAGATTAGCCAGAAAACTTCCTTAACTTCTTTCCATCTAACTCTTTGGAAGCCTGTAAAGTCCAAATGTACAGACAGATTAAAAGGAGTGTTTTAGCCCTTCCTCACAGATTTCTGGTGTTGTTTTTCAAGTAATTTTTGCACTCAGTAATTAAGCTATTTCATTTCTATTTCTTTCCTGTTAGTTTATATTTCTGGATTATACTGTGGATTATATTTCTGGATTATATTACACACTCACCCCTGCATACTTGACTCTTGATTTTGAGTTGCTTTCTTTCTCTCTCACACACACACGTACACACTATCAAAAGGCCCTTACTCCCCTTGAGGCAGATGGCATATTTGTGTAGCCTTTAAAAACTTAAACGTCTGTTTATGTGTTAAAAAAATATTGTAGAACTCTATTTTGAATATATTGCTTTGTAATTTTATTCCTGCATATTTTTAATTATAACATATTCTCTAGCCCTACCAGGCAAATTTAGTATTTATTCTGTGTGAGTAATCCTTCTAGGCGGTCCCCTTTTACATGCCTTTATTATTATCTGTTGAAGCTCTTCTTTGAAAAGGTTACAAGCCTCTTGGTCCCTGTGACTTGGCTTTACATTATTGAAAGCAGGCAGAGAAGGTCACAAAATGCTTGTCTGCTTAGAATCTAACATTCTACTGTTTTTGCTAAACGATAAACAACTTGCAGATAAACACTTGGTTGTGAATAGCAGTTTTCCCAAGAAATCTTCAATATTGTCAGTTAAAAGAGCATGAAGTCTGCCTTTCAGAAAACTATTGTTTTGTCTTGAACAATTAGAGGAATCTAATTACATCTAAATTACAATCTAAATACATTATGGAACACTATAATCACCTGCCTTTGTCACCCAGACTTTTGTACTTTTCTATAATATATAAGAAGTAGAAATAGTAAAAGTACTTCTTGGAATGATTATTATAAAGATATTTAAGATACATTTGCAGTGCTGGCAGATGGCGTGGGAGGTTGAGGTGCTGGTCTCCCACATAGTCAACCATGGTTCAAATTCTGGACCAGGTGGCTTGCTTTCTCCCTTTTTCTCTCTTTCTCAATCTGGTCAAATTTTAAAAAGAATGAGGAACCAGCCCATGGTGTAATGGCTACATCACTGGACTCCCATGTAGTTGGCTATGATTTGAGTCCTGGACCCGGTGGCTTAAATTCACACTAGGAGCGTGTGCATGCATACCCAAGATCCCGACAGGAGAATGGAGGAGAAGGGATTGTGGCGTGGCCATCCTCCCTAGGGGAGAGGGTGGTGATTTCTTGCTTTCTGTCTCTCTGTCTCTCTCTGTCTTTCTGGTGAGCACATGCACCCTATAGCAAAAACCTCCCCAAAAAAATTTTTTTAAAGAATGATAATAAATAAAATAAGTAATTCTTTTTTAAAAAAGATCAATCTTGTTATTATCAAAGAAATTATTTTTCAGTCTGTTACAACTATCTTTTTGCCTTATTTGTGTAGATAGCTGTACTCATTAATTGACAGCAGAAATATATCTATATTATCTCTATGGTTTACTAGCATAGTTGTCCAACTACAAGGTACTAGCAATCCAGACATTTTAGTCACTGAAGCATTGAACAAAAGTAAAAACTCCTGCTGACTCAGTCTCAATTACAAATTCCAAACTGCCATCGAAAGTGTGTTTGGAATATCACAGATGTGTTTTCCTACGAAACTTTCAAGAATGTTAGATAAGACTTTTTTCATGGAGGGCTGAATTTAAAACACAACTGAAATATAAATAAATATGATCATCCTCTTTGACAAAGGCTAAAATAGAGTTCTATCCTGACTCACTCAACATCAGAGTTGTGATACAAAGATTCTGGGTCCCATCTGCTCTAAGTAGGTGGCCCTCAAGAGTCATTAAAATTATCTTTTTTAAATTACAACTCAGCAAGAGCAATCCATTTTGTGCATCCAGAAATGATTGTCCAAAATGCCCATCTGCATGTCATTTTAAGGAACGGAGTTCAACAGAGGAAGTGCTGGCTCCTTGGGGAAATCATTCTCATCTCTGGCATACATATGCTGTGCTACAGTTAATCAAGCAAATTCTATTGATGTTCCTGGTGCTGGAACGTGATTGAATATTTAACAAACAAATGTTTTGAGCCTAGAAGACAAACGGTTCAAGAGAGTTGGGACTTTTTAAAAAACATATTAAGTTGAATCAAAAGCATTTTGCATTTGTTCTTCTAAGGAACAGATGATTGGACAGGTGAAAATGGCATGACAACTTCTTTGCTACTCTGACAAATTATATTCAGTTGCTGTGCAGGTTTTCAGTAGCTACATGATAAACCAAAGGGACAAAAAGTGGTTGTTTTTCAATCACATCATAGTAAGATAGTTTTTTTATGCATATAAAAATGTATATAAGTGATACAGAAAAAAATTAACACAAAAACATGTTGAGCCCAAATGAATTACATATGTAAAATCAATAAATATGTGCAGCTCTTTTATAAGAGGCAAAACATTGCTAAAGAAAAGAATTGGGTTTCACCAATACATCATTCCTTGCAAATACTATGCTTTTTGTTTGTTTTTGTTTTAGAGGTTTTTGCCATAGGATACATGTACCTGCTAGTGAGAGACCAAGAGAAGGAAAATGAGAAATCACCCCCCCCCTCACCCCATGATGAGTATGGCCACACCATAGTCCTTTCTCCATTCTCTCCATGGGATTTTGGGCATGCACACACATGTGTCCAGCATGGCTTTCAAGCTACAAGGTTCAGGACTCGAACTGTGGTCAGCCATGTGGGACTCCAGTACCTTAACCACCATACCACCTGCTGGTTCCAGTACTATGCTATTTTTTATTCTCCATTTATTTTTTTCTCTAAATGAGAAGCTGGCCCAACTCAAATAAAAATATTACTTAAACTTAGTCTTATATATCACCTTGTCTTTCTACTTGATCCCAATTTCTTTTTCAGAATCTGTAGTAGTTCTGGGGCAGCCAAGGTAAACAAGCCTTTTGTACCCTGTCCAGATTATCCAGTTATATTTTAAATATACAGAACTCTGATGTAGAGTGAGTCAGAACAGATTGCCATGGAAAGACGATACAGCCAGGAGAATGCTCACAATGGTCCACAACTGAATCGCCTCTCAGCTGATCTTCACACCAGGGTGTATCTTAGGAAAACCATGAGATCACCGTCTGTATATGTACTTGGGGGTATTGCCATACATAGAAGCACTATTCATGCTCAGCAAGGAGAAATGTGTTACACTTGAGTATATACTGGAAGGAAGAAGAGGCTATCTGACCAGTTGAGACAAAGAGACTTCTTAAAAATAGATTCTCTTTTAGGGTGTTTTCTAAATGGTAGTAAACATTTTCCATGCAGTTCTTTAAATCCCCATAGTAGTACAGGGGACCTTATGCATAGCAGAAGCTTAACAAATATTTATTGAATTTGTGTGTATTATAAAATCTCCTCATTTCTATGTGTGTTATATACAAAGTACATAGATTTGTCTTTATTTTTTATTATGAACATATGAAAATGAGTGAGTAAAGGGCCATTTGATCAGAGAAATCTCACTGCTCATTATATACATAACAATTACAAGAAACTAAAGTGGAATTTTTTGAAAAATTGAAGAAGAAAGAGCACAGTCTAATAGCATGACCAAATTTTAAAAATCTAAGCTAATTTCACCAATACCATCTTAGAATTGTTGAGCCAAAAAAAAAAATTTTTTTTAAGGCAAGAGTTACAAGGGAAAAGGGAATTTATTGGTCTCACAAAACTAGCATCAAATAAGGATCAGACCCTAGGGTATATAGCCAACACCGCCAGTAGCATGGCCAGATGAAATGGCCACATGCCCACCATCTCTGAAAAATCTAAGGTCTTTTATACCAAAGAGAGGGAGCACAATACACATAAATTGTTCTGAAAGAGTTTACACTGGACAAAGATAACAGATAACAGAGGACGGTCTAATGGACGTGGGAGAAGGACAGGATTGGAGGAAGGTCCATTAGCAGAAGCTGTCTGCAGCAGCTTGTTGGCAATGGTGGTAGTCAGTTCAACAGGCTGTATGATCATTCCAAGGGAGACTGCTTCCTTGAATGATCTCGAGACAGAATGTCTTGTGAAAGTCAGTCATGTAGTCAGTAAGGAGTAACCAACGTCAGTCTGGCCAACCACTTCTTTATTACTTTTCAGTTCTTAATTATATGTGTGTGTGTGTGTGTGTGTGTGTGTGTGTGTGTGTGTGTGTGTGTGTGTGTGGAGAGAGAGAGAGAGAGAGAGAGAGTAATGATTTCTTTTCTAGATAAACTTTATCTTCATAGAACTAAGGCTTGGGAGATACTTGCTACATTTTCTGTTTACCTTATTTAGACAAAGTTAAACTTTGATTCTTTTTTTTTTTTAAAGAGATATTTTTGCCGTAGGGCACATGCACTAACCAGAGAGAAAGTGAGAAATCATCCCCTAGAGGGATGGCCACACTGCAATTGCTTCTTCATTCTCTGCTTGGGATTTTGGGCACATAAGCACACACACCCAACATGAGTTTCAAGGCTCTGGGTCCAGGACTTGAACCAGTCCAAAGCCTTAACTACTATATCATATATTGGCCCCAACTTTGATTCTTTTTTTAATCTCTTGGAAAAAAAAATTACATGAGTTACCACTCCATTCCCTAATCATTTAGAACACTGGGCATTTTTCTGGTATCTGACAGTTTTCTAATTTCCTTCCTGAAGGCAGCATTCTTCAACCACATGAACATCCTCAAGGTTGCCAGAGCCACCCTTAAATAAATTGTTTTATTTAAGGAAAATACTTTATAGGGGGACCAGCAGATGGCATAGCAGTTATGTTGCTGGACTCCCACATAGCCAACCATGATTCAAGTCCCAGTGGCTTCAAAATCATGCCCGGCTTGGTTTTTTTTTTTTGGTGTGTGAGTGTGTGTGCTTGTGCCCAAGATCCCAGGAGGACATTAGAGGAGAAGGGAATGCTGCATGACCATCCCCCTGGCGGGTGGTTTCTCACTTTCTCACTCACTTTCGCTCGCTCTCTCTCTCTCTCTCTCTCTCTCTGGCAAGCACATGCACCCTCAGAGCGGTGGGGAAGGATGAACTTACTCAGTAAGCACCCCACAGCAAAGAGGTTACCTCTGTCTGCAACTGAGGTCACACAGGGACTGGTACAGGGGAGAAACATTCTCCTCCTCTTTATTTTATCACTTGGGCCACATAATTGAAGACCCACAGGTTGGCACCTAATCACCATTTTTTCTTTACCCTATCTGAGACTCTGAAAGACAAGTTTCTACATCACTTTTTTTAAGAATTATTTATTTTGTTTGTTGTTGTTATTGTTGTTGTCTTTTTTGTTTGTTTGTTGTTGTTGTTGTTATTACTACTACTTTGACCAGAGAGAGAAAGGGAAAGTGAGAAAGCAAGCCACCAGGTCGGAGACTCAAAACGTGATCAGCCACGTGGGAGTCCAGCACTTAACCACTGCCAGCCTCTCCATCATTTTATTTTATTTTTTTTAAGAAAAGAAAATATATCAGAAGCCCAAGCTGACACAGACAAAATTTAGGTCCAGGGTGAGTACCAAGAAGAAATGCTAAGAAAAAGCCTTACTTCAGTCTCCAGGGATTCTTTATCACAGATAGGCAAGCTGTTTGTTAGAGTTTGTAAGACCCATGTGTACCTTTCTTGAGTGCAGTCGTCAGCTTATTCCAGCTACTTCCCACAAGAAGGAAAAGTCATAACATGACAGGTTAAGGCTTGACTCCATGTTGAGAAATTGCTGGAGTTTGCTAAGTATGGTGTATTCTGCCTTCGACATACAGATCTGAACTCGCATCAGTCTTGTTTCTCCATCATCACTATCACTAAGTGCAAGCCCCTTAGCGTTTCTACTGATGGTGTAATGGTCTCCTGATTGGCTTCCCTTTCTGCTGCCTCCACCAACTACCCCAGACACTCTACAAACCATAACCACAGATGCAGGGCCTGCCTTCTATTTTGTGACATTGTGGCATTCCCTTTCTTCAAATCACACAGTGTCTCTCAACTGCCTTTGAGGTGAAGTTCCAGGATGATGGGAATTCTTTTCTGGTCTGCCATTGAATTTTCAGCATTTGCATGACCTAGAGAAATACTTGGCCCATTATGAGGAAGAAAGAGGCAGAACAATGGTAGAGAGATTCCTTCTATTTACAAGCTTTGATAAATCTCCCCTGTCCTGGGCCTGGTGTAAAGCTGCGAACTTCACGTTTTCTGAAAAACAAATTTAACATTAGACCGTGATCTTTATATTGAGTGTGCATGATGACCACGCATGCAAGAAGTTAAACAATCCATTCAGCCCCCCAAATATTTTGTTTCAAAATGCCAAACCTTGAGGGACTAGCAGTTAGTGTAATGGCTATGTTGCTGGACTCCTATGTAGTCGACCGTGGTTCGCGTCCCGGACCTGGCAGCTTAAACTCACGCCGGGCACATGTGTGTGCGTGCCCAAGATCCCAAGAGGAGAATGGAGGAGAAGGGATTGCGGCATGGCCATCCCCCCTGGGGGTGATTTCTCGCTTTCTGTCTCTCTGTCTTTCTGGCGAGCGTACGCGCCCTATAGCAAAAAAAAAGAGAAGAAGAAAAAAAAAAAACAACTCTCAAAGTGCCAAACCTTGAAAGTAACTGGATATTTGATTCTATGTGGCTATAAATTGAAAGGTAGTAGAATAGCTTACTGAACCTGAACATTAAGCTATCCATTATCAGACACCAAATAATGTATTTGAGATGTATTCTGTTTTTATCATACTTTCTTTGCTCTATATTCTTTGCTCTATATTTATCATTTAACACCTGTTTACTATTATATACTACGACAGGTACACATAATGATCAGATAATTACTTCTTTTTTTTTTTTTTTGGAGAGGGTTTTGCTATAGGGCACGTGCACTCGCCAGACAGACAGAGACAGAGAGATAGAAAGCGAGAAATCACTTCCCCAGGGGGGATGACCACACCGCAATCCCTTCTCCTCCATTCTCCTCTTGAGATCTTGGGCGCACACGCACATGCGCCCGGCGTGAGTTTAAGCCACCGGATCCAGGACTCGAACTGCGGCCAACTACGTGGAAGTCCAGCGACTTAGCCACTACGCTAACTGCTGGTCCCCAGATAATTACTTCTTTAAGTATATTCTTTCACAGCATAAAATCTACTAACTGAAATAATGCAAATTTCTCATTTCCATTTTTTATTTTCAAGGATGTTAGCTTTTAAGTGTGTAATTCTTCCTTTCTCAGATTTAAAATATATATAACTTTTGCTTTCCTATGGATGATCAAGGAACTGTATATTTGTAAAAGTCTTCTAGCTTTCAGTTTTAGCTTTCTAAGCAATAATGTTTAATAAGGTTCATATTTTGTGCCAACATCAGCTTTTTATAACTGAAATTGTTTCATTTAAGAAAAATATAGGAGGACCAGCAGATGGCATAGCAGTTATATTGCTGGACTCCCACATGGCCAACCGTGGTTTGAATTCCAGTGGCTTCAAAAACACTCCAGGCATGATTTTGTGTGTGTGCATGTGTGCCCAAGATCCAAGGGAGGACAATGGAGGAGAAAGGAATGCTGTATGACCATCCCCCTGGGGGTGGGGAGGGATGATTTCTCACTTTCCCTTTCACTTTGGTTCTCTCTCTCTCTCTGGCAAGTGCAGGCACCCTAAGGCAAAAACCTCTACCCAAAAAAAAAAGAAAAGAAAAATACTTTATAAAACGTGTTTTCATTAACTCTTGGTCTTGAACAGTAAAGTTGTTCTACAACAGGGCAAAAATAATTTGCTAGACCCATTGTATTTAGAGTACCATTTCTCTGCTTAAATAAGCAACATACCAAACATTCTAGATAGTTCTCCTCTCATGGTGTTAGTGTGTCAGGAAGGAAATCAAAATGTATGAGTCATAGATGTTTTAAGTAACTTCTTTTTAGATGTTCTTTGAAATAAATATAAGTGACTATTTCTTAAATGTTCTCTTATTACACAGGGATAAAAAATATTCCTAACTAGACCATATAGCATCTATCAGTGTGTTTTAGCAAATGATTTATTCTTATGTGCATTGCTATTTCTAGATACTCTTGTTTTCTTTGCAGATTAAAGTAAAAATACACACGCACTCACATGCGCACTTTTGCCTTATTTATAGAATATATGAACTTAGTAAGAACTTGTACACAACTTATACACAAGTTTCTGCTCAAAATTATTTTTACTTTGTTCTCCAATATAGGGTGACTACAGTTTCCTGGATTCTCCAGACCCAGCAACTAGTCCTTCAGGGTTAACTCAGTTAACTCTAGAGAGCTCACCGGGGAAGGATACCAGGCAGACAAGTACAGGACATCTAAAAAGTGCCTCCCCAGAAGCAGGAGCATCAGAAAGCCAGAATGCCTTGGTGAAGAAAATAGATCAAAATGACTTCCAAACTGGTTTGTTGCCTACACCATGTGTTTCTCCCCATGGAAGAAGAACGTGTGGATCCTCTCAGAAAACCCCAGATCCCCTCATCAAAGCCAAGGACCTACCAGCTCATCAAAACAAAACCTCCTTAATGGAAACCTCAGGGGAGGAGTCGAGAGCGATCCCTGGAGAGTCTGTAAGTGGTTTTGCTGAGGTTTACATACACAGCAGTCCATCCCGCTGTGTTCTGTTCTCTTCCACTTTGCACACATGTTCAGCAGTATCTGTTTTTCATCATTTGGGTAATCAGTAATGTATTTTCTTTCCTCTTCAGATGTGTGTTAATTTAGTAACAGCAGTTGTTAAGGAATACATTGCACACGATAACAGAATACCTCATGTTTTTAATGAGAAAGATAATTATATAGTTTTCATCATAATAGTTATTTTTTATCTCCTAGTTACTTCCCATAATTGTAGTTATCATTGCCTGCAAATTATAAATGAAGATCTTATTTTTGAGCCAAGAGCTTGCCAGTAAAATTGACAGATTTTCAATAACAATCTACATTAGGAGCCATAAAAACATCATTATTCTATTCACTTTCTGGTCTCTCTGCAGCAGTTCCCCAAATAATAGATGATATGAGTGAAGGTTAACAGTAAAGCGGTGTCGTAATAAATCCCTAGGCTAGTTTGGTAACTGTATTCATGTCCATCAGATTGATTTTTCCTTCCTGCGTTAGTACTTTCTTCCTTCAATTCCCCCATAAGCTGCACTTAGAACTAGAGAACAAATAAGGCTATGCAGAACAAATGACAGTTATTCTCCAGTTTTTTAAATGTTGAAGATTTTCTTTATGTGTCATGTCCTACATATTCTTTATGTGTTACAAAGTAAAGCTTTGGTTCAATTATGTTCTAAGCATTTTAGACTGGATTAATCGTTACCTAGCACAGGTAATAGATACATTTTTATATCAACATCATTATATCAACAAAATAGGAGGAGCTACTATTTCTTGCACATTCACCGTCTGCCAGTCACCAAGACCTTTTCCATGAAATATTTCATGTAATCTTCACAAGGACCCTGAGAGACAGGGATTATCATCATCCCCATTTTTTAGACAAGGAAACAGTTTACTCAAAGACAACAACTTGAGTTGGTTGAGGAAGTACAACTTGAACGTAGATTGTCTTGACTCTGGAGCTACTGCTACTAACTTTTCGCTTTTTTAAAATTTTTGATATTTTTAAAACAAATGTTTTTGTTCTATGTAATTGTAATTCCTTTTTTTGGTTATGCTGATGAATCTGTATGTAACTAATAAACTAGCCTTACAAATTTATTCAACAATGCTGTTTCCCTTGACTGTCCATATTGGGCTACCAAAAAGAGAACCAAAGCAAGTTTTTGAGAAGGATTCTACTCAGTTTTTCCCCTTTTTTTTTTTTTTTTTTTTGGTCGCCCCTTTTTTTTTGTAGGGGTTTTCACGCCAGTTTACTCAAAGACAACAACTTGAGTTGGTTGAGGAAGTACAACTTGAACGTAGATTGTCTTGACTCTGGAGCTACTGCTACTAACTTTTCGCTTTTTTAAAATTTTTGATATTTTTAAAACAAATGTTTTTGTTCTATGTAATTGTAATTCCTTTTTTTGGTTATGCTGATGAATCTGTATGTAACTAATAAACTAGCCTTACAAATTTATTCAACAATGCTGTTTCCCTTGACTGTCCATATTGGGCTACCAAAAAGAGAACCAAAGCAAGTTTTTGAGAAGGATTCTACTCAGTTTTTCCCCTTTTTTTTTTTTTTTTTTTGGTCAGCACCTTTTGTTTAGTAGAGTCTATCATGCCCTATACTCAAAAATTTATGTCCAATGTTTTAATTTTTAGAATTAAATAAAATTAAACTGTAGAAATAATATCAGAGCACAGAAATAAGCTTGGAAACTTCACATACAAGTAACTTGAATGATGTGGTCACTCACTAAAGTATACTGCTCCAAAAATAGTGCTCTCTGAAAACACCAGGAGTATTAGAAAGACTAGAGAACAAGGTTTGGTGAAATAGCAGGGACTTGTTCTCACCTATTCTCCTCTTTTAAGAGGCTTTAGTATGAGACAGCTGTTCCCAGAGTATATTAAATTATTTCAGGAGACCATTGTATAGCTGCTCATTACAAATTACAGTGTACAAGCCTGTGTGTTTCTTCTTCCTCATGGACCCCCTTTGAGAAATTACTGGTCCATTTTACACCCAAGGAGACTAAGAGCAATATCTTAAGTGGGGTACAAGAGGAAGAAGCTTTATCTTTGGTGAGAGGATGAAGGCACAATGGCATTGCTTCCCATTCATGCATACAAGTTTGACCTCCGTCAAAACTCAGACTAATACAGTTTAGTATATAGTTTTATCTCTAACAACCCACATGATCACTACAATCTATGGCTCACATTTACAAATATGATCATCATAGTTTAATAGGTTATAAAGTTATTGAAGATAAAAGGCAGTTTTTCCTATTTTCAAGTGAATTTACAATGGAAATAGAATGTTATTTCAAAAACACCTTTATAAAGGAAGCTCATGCCCCCACTGAAAGCATTCTAATAATTGGCATTCTTACCACTTTGGTTTGCAGCTAAGAATCTGTGAAAGCAAATTTGCTTGAAGAGTTTTGTGTGCTTACTAACTCCACAAAGGAATTTTTCCTCAAATCTCATAGACTCATTAGGAGTGGACTTTAAAAAACAAAACAAAAATAAAAAACTTTTACTGAGATTGAATTCACACTGCATCATAGAATCTGTCCTTTTTGAAATGTGCAATGCAGTGGTTTTTAGTATATATTTAATATATATTTACAATTAGTTTAAAATTACACTAATTTTGGGACCAGCAGTTAGTGTAATGGCTATGTCGCTGGATTCCCATGTAGTCGACCGCAGTTTGCATCCCAGACCCAGTGGCTTAAAACTCACACCGGGCACGTGTGCGTGCATGCCTAAAATCCCAAGAGGAGAATGGAGGAGAAGGGATTGCGGTGTGGCCATAACCCTCTGGTGGGGGGGATGATTTCTCACTTTCTGTCTCTCTCTGTCTTTCTGGTGAGCGCATGTGCCTTATAGTAAAAACCTCTCCAACAAAAAAGAGATTACACTAATTTTTAGATGATTTTTATCACCCCAAAAGAAACTGCATACTCAGTAGCAATCACTCCCCATTACTCCCTCCCTCCAAACTCCTCACAATCACTAATCTACTAATCTCTATGGATTCTCCCATTCTGAACTTTTTATGTGAATAGAATTATAAAATATGTGGCCTTTTGTTTCTTGACTTCTTTGCTTAGCATAGTATTTTCAAGGTTCATTGAATAGTATAGCACTTCATCCCTTTTTTTATATCTGAACCCATTAAATGAATGCACCATGTTTGGTTATTTATTTATCATTTGATGAACAGATTGTTTCTACTTTTTGGTGTTTACGAATGATGCTGCTATGAACATTCATGTGCAGATTTCCATGTGGACACATTTTCAGTGCTCTTAGGTATATACCAAGAAGTGGAGTTACTGGATTATACAGAACTCTGTATTTGACTTTTGAGGAACTACTAAAGTGTTTTCCAAAGTGGCTGCACCATTTGACATTCTCATCAATAATGTGTAAAAGATTCCAATTCTTCATGTTCAGCACTTCATCTTGGGTGCCTTTTGTACAAAAGACATCCACATCCTAGGGTTTGAAGCAGTATCTCACTGTAATTTTGATCTGTATTCCGAAATGACTGATGATGAACATGTTTTCAGGTGCTTATTAGATATCTCTTTTGAAAAAAATGCCTGTTGACACATCTTTTGCCTATTTTTTAATAGTTTGTTTAGTCATAAGAGTCCTTAATATATTTTAGGTAAAAGTCCCTTAAGAGATATTTGACTTGGAATTATTTCCCCCTTCTGTTTGTTGGATTTTTATTTCTTTATGGTATCCTTCAAAGTACAAAAGTTTTTCATTTTGATGAAGTCCAGTTTATCTATTTTATTCTTTTCGTTGCTTGTGTATTTTTTGTTATTAATATATCTCTAAAAAAATAAAAAAAGCTAATGCCCAACCCATGTCCACAAAAAGTTACCCATTTTCTTCTAAGACTTTTATCATTTTAACTCTTAAATTTAGTTTTGTCATCCATTTTAGGTTTATTTGGTGTGCGTGTAGGGTGGGAGGGATAAGGTGGGGTCTGCCTACATTTTGTGCATAGATATCTAGTTGTCCTAATACCATTTCAGGAAAGACTATTCTCCCATGTTCACTTTCCCATTTTCTCCCTGGCCTCTCAATTTATGCCAGCAATGAATGAATTTTTAATTTATTTGTGTGTGTGTGTGTGTGTGTGTGGCAGGTATCACATTTTCTTGATACCTATATCTTTGTAGTAAACTTTGAAATCAGGAAATGTGAAATACCCAGCTTGCTCAATCTTCTTACCGTTTTTGCCATAGTAGGACTCTTGCATTTCCTTATCAGTTCGAAGATGAGCTTGTCAGTTTCTGCAAAAAATAAATTGGATTTCAGTAGGGATTGTGTTGAATCCATAGATTAGTTTGGATACTATTACCATCTTAACAGTATTAAGTCTTCCAATCCATGGTATATCTATTCATTTTTTTAAAGTTGTCTTTAATTTTTTCAGCAATGTTTTGTAGTTTTCAGTGTTCAGATGTGCACTTCTTTTGTTAAATTTATTCCTAAATATTTTATTCTTTCAATGCTATTGTGAATGGAATTGTTTTCTTTTTCTTTTAGGTATTTGTCATAGGGCACATGTGCTTGTGGAAGAAAGACAGAGACATTAAGAAGGAAAGTGAGAAATTATCCCTTTTGGGAGATGTCCATAATGCAATCCCTTCTCCATTCTCCTCCTGGCATTTTGGGCTCTCATATACAAACATACCTGACATTATTTTCTTTCTTTTTTTTTCTTTTTTGGAGAGGTTATTGCTGTAGGGCACGTGCGCTCGCCAGAAAGACAAAGAGAGACAGAGGGACAGAAAGCGAGAAATCACCCCTCTGGAGGGATGGCCATGCTGCAATCCCTTCTCCTCCATTCTCCTCTCGGGATCTTGGGCATGCACGCACACGTGCTCAGCATGAGTTTAAGCCACCAGGTCCAGGACTTGAACTGTGGTCAACTACATGGGAGTCCAGCGACGTAGCCATCTGCTGGTCCCAACCTGACATGATTTTCAAGCCTTCAGATCTGGGATTTGAACTGCAGTCGGCCATGTGGGAGTCCAAAACTTTGACCACCATGATACCTGTTGGTCTCTGGAATCATTTTCTTAATTTCATTTAAATTTTTTCACTGCTAATATATAAAAATATAATTGGATTTTGTATATTGATTTTGTATCTTGCAACCTTGGTGAACTTATTAGGTGGGGGGGGGGGTGGCACGTGCACACGCACGCATGTAGGTTTCTTAAGATTTTCTTTATGCAAGATCATATCATTGCAAACAGAAATCATTTTACCTTTCCCTTTCCAATCCAGATGCTTTTTTTTTTCTTTCCTAATTGCCACCATAAATGGATATAATTTGCCTGAAAATGTGTTCCTTTATTTCAAGGTAGTCAAGATTTAATACTCTGTCTATTATGGCCCCAGTATTAAACTCTAACAGACAGTATGAGTTCAGTCTGACCTAGAAGGATACTAGGAAATGTACTTGATGCAAGAAAAAAATTCTTTTGAGAATTATCCAAGAAATCTTTCTAGTATTAATATGAATGCCAGTATGAAATTACCTTTGCTTTCTGGCATTGTAGTTCATATACTTACAGCAGTGACATGTTGGGGATTTCTGCCGCCTAAGGTGTGACTAAAATATAGAGCCTCTGTGTTGGCGGGATACAGCTATTTTGATTCTACTTCTGAATAACAGCCTCTCCTCTTCTATCCAGTGCCTACCAGGTCATATATGCTCCTGGATGCCACAGGAACAACACTAAGACAGATAATCCCTCTCTCCTCAGGCGTTTACAGTTTGTTGGAAGAGAGACAACCAAAAAAATTTATAAAATAATTACAATCTGTTAAGAGGATGGGAAGAAAGAGATGGAGTGATATAAGACTGGCAAGGCAGGGTTGGATGGAAATGGTGAATACTTTACAGTATCTGAGTAGGTGAATAGCCATGCAAAGAAGATGGGAATATGATTTTAGACGCTAGAAATAGTTGGTACAGAGCTGCCGGAATAGGCATCAGTGAAAAATAAGGGAATCTGCATGTAGCGGGGACATACAGTCAAGTGGAAAGTAGGAGAGGATGAGGTGAACAGAGCTGAGATCACGTAAGACCAGGAGGGCCATGATGAGGTGGGTGATCTTTATTCTAAGGGCAGTGGCAAGTCACTGAAGGGTTTTAAGCAAGGCAGTGACATGCTCTGATTTATATTCACAGAGGTCCCTCTGGCTATGTCAAAAACAGATGCAACAGGTCGGAATGGAAACATAGAAGGCAGTTGAGGTGTTAAGCTGATAGTTTAGAGCAGAGATGAAGAAAAATGGTGGATCCTGGAATATTTGGGAGGTAGGACTCATAGAATGTAAGGAAGAAGAAGCAGGTGGAATTCAGGATAATTCCTAGGTTTGGGACTTGGGGTAATGTCATGTATTGGGCTGTGAAAGATAGCAGGAGCTTAGCCATCAGTTTATCCATCAAGATGCTGCACTCAAGAGTTGCAAGTGAACTTTCATTTGAAAATCTGTGTTCTCACAAAGTGCCAGTGTAAAGTGACTTTATGGCAAAGGAAAATTAAAAGCTTTTACAGAAGGAGTTACAGGAGAACTGCCTTTCTAATCCCCTGATATGGAAGAGTACTAGTAGTTTTTAAGGAATGCTTACTGAAATTGATTTGCTAACTGCTTGGTAGACTTCTTCCTTGCAATGTTTTATTCATATTTTAATAGAGCTCTCTATTATTAAGTTTAAACATTTTTAATTAAGAAAGAGGTACAGCCCTGTGGGTAATATTGCAACCATGTAGATAGCTGGTAATTAAACTTTTCCACACGTATAACTGCATTCAGACCATTTTGAATGAGTCATTTTAAACCTGCAAATGTCATTATGTGCATCTTTAAGCAAACAAACAAAAAAGACTTCTATCACAAGCTTTGTAGCTCCAGAAAAAGTTTGAATTTATGGAAGAATGGTTATTTTCATATGAAAGACAAAATATGCTACCAATTACAAATTCAGGTATTCTCTTTAGAGGAAAAAAAAAAGATAGGACTTTACATAGAAAGATTGTTAAATCATATTTTTTTTCTTTAATCTTCAAATCTCTGTTTTTGGAAATCAAAGTTGAATTATGGGAGAACACTTTCAAACATATTTTAGGCCATGGTATAATACAAACAAATGTTTTGCTTTCATTGGCAAGTCATTTCTTTTGGATAATGTAAGAGGATCAGTTTCATTGCCTCTGATTTATCTGAACCTGAAATTAGAGTAGGGAATATCTATCATCTTATTTAAAAAATAATAATAATAAAAGTCCGTGCAATGTGTGCTCTACACACTTAGAAGAAAATGAATTTGTGTACTATTTTAGAATTGTTAAAGCATTGTTCCATGATATAAAATTCTGTGTTTTCTAGAGTATCTAATACCCTTTGTGCATAGGGAAGCCATCTGTCTCTATTTGAATTTACCACTCAAGTTTGCCATTTGCAGCTGTTTTTCCAACTATACCCCATTGTTTGAAGGGTTCATAGATAACTTCCTGACCCCTCCTATGCTTCAGCCACCACAGTATTGCATTGTTTCAAAGCACCTGGTTCAGGATCATGTTGCCCTGAGTGTTGGACATATGTTCATTGCCCTGGCCCAGCTGTGCAGGTTCACTTAGAGGTGACTCCCCGTCCTTTGACTGTTTCCACCATAGGTACCCACTGGCCTCATGCTGCCCTGGGCCACCTGATAAACAGCCTTGTCCAAGGCCAGCAGGTGGCGTGGTAGTTGGGATACTGGACTCCCAGATACCCATCTGTGGTTCAAGTCCCAGACCTGGTGGCTTGCTTTCTCAATTTCCCTTTCTCTTTCTCTCTGGTCAGATTAAAAATAAATAAATAAATAATTCTTAAAAAAAAAAAAAAATCAACTACCAGCTGAACTTGCTCTTGAAAGTATAGTTAGATTATATAAGAAATTGTGTGATCAATAAAATGTGGAGGGAAAAGGAAGGGAAGACAGCTGTAGACAGCAGAGATAGTGTGGGAAGAGAGTTGGAAATGGCAGAGGGTCAAAAATAGGGGATATAGGAAACCAGCAGTTAGTGTAATGGCTGTGTCACTGGACTCCCATGTAGTTGACCGCGATTCGTGTCCCGGACCCGGTGGCTTAAAACCCACGCCGGGCGCGTGTGCGTGCATGCCCAAGATCCTGAGAGGAGAATGGAGGAGAAGGGATTGCAGCGTGACCATCCCCCCTGGGGAGTGATTTCTTGCTTTCTGTCTCTCTCTGTCTGTCTGGCAAGCACACGCACCCTATAGTGAAAAACCTCTCAAAAAAAAAAAAAATAGGGGGATATATATATATATATATATATGTGTGTGTGTGTGTGTGTGTGTGTGTGTGTATGTATTTCACACATATATGAAACTAGAAATGGAAAATTATTGATGGTAACATGCATCATTAAGCCACTCTGCAGTATATTCTGGATGTGAAATCACATTTTGTATGCTGTGACGGTATTTAGGGAATGAATGTAAATTAATTTAGAAAAATGTTTCAGGAAAAGAAAAAAAACAATCTTGCCCTCTGCCCTCAGGGCTTTCCCCAAACAGTCACATCTATCTATCTCCATTTTCATTTTTTAAAAATGGTGAATCAGGGTCAGCAGGTGCCAAGGTTGGTTGAGATACTAGATTCCCACATGGCCAACTGTAGTTGGCCTGACCTGATAGCTTGAAAATCACAACAAATAAATAGATAAATAAATATTTTTTCAAAAATTAGAGGGGGCCCGCAAATGGTGTGGTGATTAAGGGTGTTGGACTCCCACATGGCCGACTATGATTCAAGTCCAGGACCTGGTGGCTTGCTGTCTCATTTTCCCTCTCTCTCTCACTTTGTTCCTCTCTGGTCAAATTTTAACTAATTAATTAATTAAAGTTAAATAAAATAATTCTTTAAAAGAAGAAAAAGAGAAAGAAGAAACCAGAGAAGTCAAGAGCAGTGGCCCAGAGCACCACTGGTGTCAGACAGACCCAGATTGAGTCCTGGCTCTGCTCCTTCTTACTATGACCTTGGATACTTTTCTGAACCTCCATGAGCCTCAGTTACCTCATCTGTAAACTTGGAGAAAACAGTATTTGTTCAAGTAGGGTTGTTTTGATTATTAAATGAGAAAATACATGTGAAATCCCTAACCTGTTACCTGACAGGAAGTATATTTTCTTCTAACTATTGCCGAGTGGTTAGAAATATAAATCAATAGGGCCAGCCATAGCACAGGCATTAAGTACTGTCCATTGGGAACCACATCCCACATGGCTGTCCACAGTTCAAGTTCTGGCCCCATGGCTTGAAAAACATGCCAGCTATGTGTGTATGCATGCCCAAAATACTAACAGGTTGCAGAAATGGAGGAAAACGAATTGCAGAATGCCCATGACCATTGGAGGTCGGAGCTTCCTTTCTGTCTCCGTCTCCCTCCCTCCCTCCCTCCCTCCCTCTCCCTCTGATAACACACATGTCCTCTGGCAGTTAAAAAAAAAAAATCATTATACCTTGCATTCTAAAACAAATGAATCTTTTTAAATCCATAGTGTTCCAGAAATTAATTATAGGTAATGTTCAATAAGTGGTAGTTAAATGATTCTGTGTTTTTTTGTTCTCTTTATAGTTGAAGCAAACAGAGTGAATTAATCTGTCCCTTCTGCCAGGTAACATATTGGCATTTTCGCAGGGATATCTTGAACAGAGAAAAATACTTTGAAGCAAAAAATGGTATCCCTATGGTCATTCCTCACAAACCACCCTCTATGGGGCCCATCTCCTTCTAAGAGCCAAATTATACATGCATATCTTCATAATTGATTGATTTGATTGAATTTGGGCAGAAGTAGTAGCATTCATAAACCATTGCACAAAGCCTAGTAAGAATGTTTTGTTTATTGGACATTCCCATCAATTAATAGCTTTTGGGAAATAGTCTGATGTTTTGTCAAAATTATACTCTTTCCTTGTCTTCATAAAGACAAGGTGATTTATCTCAGTTTTATCCATCAGTGTATTGCTGGGGGTATTGCTGAAATTACACAATTTTGTTAGTAAATACCATTTGTACTGCCAGTTAAAGTACTGGAATTAGGCGTAGAAATTTCTCCTAGCACTCTGCCTTCTTTTTGAGTGTTTTTCAGTCCACAGTCCTGCAAGTGGTTTATTTCTCTCATTTCCTTTGTAGCTACTGTTTAATTTAGTTATTGACAAAGGCACAATCCTCTAGAGTAGGAGCATATTAAAGTAACTAAAAGTGAAGGGACAGCAGGTGGCATGGTGTGAAGGCGCTGGATTCCCACATGATCAACCATGATTTGAGTCTGGGACCCAGCAGTTTGAAGATCACACTAGGTATGTGTGTGCATGCCCAAAATCCTGAGAGAAGAATGGGAAAATAGAGGAACTAGGATTGTGGCATGGCTACCCCGTCCCTGGGAGGTGATTCTTACTTTCACTTTCCCTCTCTCTATCTCTGTCTCTCTTCAGCAAGTGCACACTCCCGATTACAAAAACCTAAAAATAATAATAACTAAAAATGGAATTATGTTCCAAAACTTGAGTCATGATATGGAATTGTAAAAGTCTTTAGGACATTTTGACATGTTCATTTCTGAGCAGCATGGTATGCAACAGGCCAGTCACTCTAATGAAGATCAATTTCAAGTTCTTAAAAGTTTCTGAAATTGAGGACTAGCAGTTATCATAATGGCTATTTCTCTGGACTCCCATGTAGTCGACTGGGGGTGATTTCTCACTTTCTGCCCCTCTGTTTCTCTCTGTCTTTCTGGCGAGCGCTCGTGCCCTATAGCAAAAACCTCTCCAAAAAATAAATAAATAAAGTTTCTGAAATTGCAGACAGAAAGACTTGATAAAAAACAAAAGGACTTTCAGAACTACCAGTTGATAAAACTACATTGCTATTTAGCCAAACACACTATAACATTTAGCTGTCAGTTTTACAATAGTTTAATGCTAAGGTTAGTATCCTACTTGAAAAAAATTGTTAAGCTTATTTCTTTCTTTCATGAGAGAAAAGACAGGCACCCTTCACAAAGTCTCATTCCATGATCCCTATCCCCACCCTTCCAGCCAGCTAGGGTCATGATTCATACCCTGACCTTATAGGTTAACCTGAAGATGGAAACCGCAATGTTCCATATGGATCCAGGATTGCTTTAGCAGCATATTTTGCTGCACCATCAAGCTGTCTCTCGTCAAATGTTTATTGAAGTAGTTTATCATCTCTGATTTCTTGGTTTTCGTCATTTTAAATAACAGGAAGTCATACTTGCCATTTTCTCCTACTTTATGTAAGAGGCACTAAGCTGACAGTGTTTTCCAAAAGCATGTAGATCTGAAATCTTTGACTAAGAACCTTTCAGGAGACTTTAACAGTTGAGGGTACCTCCCATATATCGGGCCCTCTACAAAGTGCCCCTTGCTCTATCTCTGTGTCCCATCTCTACTCTCACTAGAGACCTGTTATTTCTCTCTGACAAAGAAACAACAAGGCTTTGCCTTGCCACATCTAAGAATCAACAAAGCAGAATGTGAAACCCAGGAGTTCTGACCAGAAAGCTGTTGCACCTTCCACCATAGTAGACCGCCACCTCCAATTAAGGGTGCTAAAACAATTCCATGATCACATGGCAACTTCTGTTCCCATTTTAAGCTTTAAGGTATTTTAATTTGGGAAATCACAAACAGATGTTAGTATACCTGTCATTACTGTGTTATAGCCAAGCTGTTTAACATTCTGAAGAAATTCAAACAAAGTTTTATCTTCCATTCCAGAAATGTCGGTTATCTTAGCTCTGCTATTTTCATTTCTATAAACAGTCTCAGTAATTCTTTAAGTGATATTTTAAGCTGTCATTTATTGGATAGCTACTATATTTATCCCATGTACAGGCCTTGTAAATGGCATATCCTTGGATACAATACGAAAACTGTTCAGTTTGGTTTTACTGTATTTATTCTGGTTTGTAGTTAATTGTTAAAACTTGGGAAGTACCCTGAACTCAGAAGATAGGTACTGGAAAATTAAAAATTATTTTCCAACTTATATCAGATTGAGTAACAAGAGTTCAGCTATATTTATCAGAGACTTCTTTCTGAAAATTACCAAGCTGACTACCAAGGCAAAATCTATGGAAGTATATTTCTATTTAGGTCATGGAGTAAAAGGGTATTTGACTTCTCTTACTTGGCATCTTGTTTCTGATATTTAGTAGATCACTCATTTCATTGCTGTATTGCTATATAATGTCCTATCTTATGGCCATAATACCACACTTTTATAGAACATGCGGATAGATTCCATTTAAGAGCTATTAAAAATATGTCTTTTGGGAGGACAGCAAGTGGTGTGGTGGTTAAGGCTCTGGACTCCCACATGGTCATTTGTGGTTCAAGTCCTGGACCCTGCAGCTTGAAAATCACACCGGATACGTATGCATTCATGCCCAAAATCCCAGAAGCAGAATAGAGAAGGAAGTGCGGCATGGCCATACCTGCAGGGGATGATTTCTCATTTTCCCCCTCACTCTATCTGTCTTTCTCTAGCAAGCACACATGCCCTATGGGGAGAAAAAAGAAAGAGAGAGAGGGAGAAAAGTCTTTTGGAAGAATCTTATACTGTTAATAAGATTTGGGCAGGAAGAGGAAACTGGTCTTACAGGGTTTAGGTTAAGTTTATAGGGATGAAAATACCTAGATTGCTTTGAAACAGTATTACTGATTTTCTTTTTAAAATCATCATGTCTGAGTATTAGGGAACGCCAAGAAGTTCGTGGAAAAATGGAATTAAAGTGTGTGTTTATTTTGCCACCAAAATTTGAAGTTCATGCATACCTTTTTAAAATATATTTTCCATGAACTTTTTGAAAAACCTCCATTTTTATTTTTTGTCTGTTTAAATATTTTCTCTTAACGTAAATTCCGTGTGTCTAGCTTGTCCCATATTTTTCTGCCTGATAATTGCAAAATGCTACCATGTCCCTTTCTCATCCTTCCAGGCCTACCTTACAGTCCATCTCCATAAAGCCTACATGAGTGATCCCTCTGAAGATCCATTTTCTGATATGCCAGATTATGTTGTATATGTCCCTTATATTCTACTTCCACCATCCCCTGTATAGGACTTTGTTGTTGTTGTTGTTGTTGTTGTTTTTAGTTACTCTTGGTATCACAATGCAAACCAAAGGGCATCTCAGAGGTTTTATAGGTTCCAGAAGGAGAATAATATCCCAACTTGAGCAAGAACAGGAAGTTACTTGGATTTACAAGGTTTAGGTTAGGATTATAGGGATGAAAATACCTAGATTGCTTTGATACAGTATTGCTGATTTCCTTTTCTCCGATTCTGTTCTTTCCATGAAGAACAGAATAAGGTTCTTGATCTAATCTTATCCCATGGCCATGTTGCATTTTTCTTCACACCACCACTTATAAATTTAGCCTGTGTCACCCATAGTTCATTGGAACTGATCCTTATCTGAAGTTCACATGTAGGCAGCTATTTGATGGATTCAGCTACAATCTGTCTTCAGATTGCCTTACGAACAGAGATTGGGTGATGTGCATCAAGTTGAAAGGTTATTGGTTATGTTGGTTGTCTTTTATCTTTTTGCTGGAGTTTCCAGTTTTCCTTCAAATCATTATCAAAGCTGTGTGTGTTTATCAGTACTATACTGAACATATGCTACCTTATTTTGCAGTCCTCCTTTCTCTCTCTGTCTCTCTCTCTCTGCCTCTCTCTCTCTGTCTCTCTCTCTCGTTTTTTAGAGGTTTTTTCCTTGGAGCACTGAGCTTGCCAGAGAGAGACAGTGAGAGAATAAATGAGAAATTACACCCCCAGGGGGATGAACACACCACAATCCTTTCTCATTCATTCTCCCAGGATTTTGGGCATGCACACACAACGTGCCCAGTGTGATTTTCAAACCACTGGGTCTGGGACGTGAACCATGGTCAGCCAAGTGGGAGTCAAGCGGCTCCACCATCTGCTGGCCCCTGCAGTCATTTCTTTATAGCTCTCCACTGCCCTGCTAGATTGCAAGGCCTGTGAAAGGCCAGGCGCCCTATCTTCATGATCTTTGTAACTTCACTGACTTAGACTTCCAACGGCATCTGAAGAAAGAGCAATGAAAATAAATGGCTCACATGGCTCAGTGAGCAAAAGACTTGCCTGGAAATCTAAATGCAGTGGAATTTTATGACCTTAAGCCCATTCTGCTGTTTCTAAAACCAATCTGATTGATAAAGTCTCCCCTTTTTCCTACAAGGGTATTTTGAGATGAAATTGAGTTATACATACCATTTTGTGCCTTTCAGAGATAGAATTACATAAGGCGTTTTGCCTCTCAGCAGTTACATAATTTAGTTAGATGACATCTTATGCTGAAGTCCACTTTCATGTGAAGACATTATTGCAAGCCTTCTTTAGAAAAAAAAGAAATAATAATAATAAATGATATAGCCTTTCTGGTGATTTCTAGATGGTTTGAGAGACTGCAAATCAAAAATGTCTCAGAAACTAAGCTAATTACCTGTCACTGCCACCATTTGCCCTATTTGTGACTCTGGAGGAAGTTCCTTTCTTCTCTCTGCTTGTTTTTGGCTGCCCCTTCCAAGATCTTGTCAGAATACATTTTACTGTTAAATAAAATTATGGAAATACAGAGTTTCCAGCAAACTTAGCACCAACAGTTACAGGGTTTAGGTTAAGTTTATAGGGATAAAAATACCTAGATTGCTTTGAAACAGTATTACTGATTTTCTTTTTAAAATCATCATGTCTGAGTATTAGGGAACGCCAAGAAGTTCGTGGAAAAATGGAATTAAAGTGTGTGTTTATTTTGCCACCAAAATTTGAAGTTCATGCATACCTTTTTAAAATATATTTTCCATGAACTTTTTGAAAAACCTCCATTTTTATTTTTTGTCTGTTTAAATATTTTCTCTTAACGTAAATTCCGTGTGTCTAGCTTGTCCCATATTTTTCTGCCTGATAATTGCAAAATGCTACCATGTCCCTTTCTCATCCTTCCAGGCCTACCTTACAGTCCATCTCCATAAAGCCTACATGAGTGATCCCTCTGAAGATCCATTTTCTGATATGCCAGATTATGTTGTATATGTCCCTTATATTCTACTTCCACCATCCCCTGTATAGGACTTTGTTGTTGTTGTTGTTGTTGTTGTTTTTAGTTACTCTTGGTATCACAATGCAAACCAAAGGGCATCTCAGAGGTTTTATAGGTTCCAGAAGGAGAATAATATCCCAACTTGAGCAAGAACAGGAAGTTACTTGGATTTACAAGGTTTAGGTTAGGATTATAGGGATGAAAATACCTAGATTGCTTTGATACAGTATTGCTGATTTCCTTTTCTCCGATTCTGTTCTTTCCATGAAGAACAGAATAAGGTTCTTGATCTAATCTTATCCCATGGCCATGTTGCATTTTTCTTCACACCACCACTTATAAATTTAGCCTGTGTCACCCATAGTTCATTGGAACTGATCCTTATCTGAAGTTCACATGTAGGCAGCTATTTGATGGATTCAGCTACAATCTGTCTTCAGATTGCCTTACGAACAGAGATTGGGTGATGTGCATCAAGTTGAAAGGTTATTGGTTATGTTGGTTGTCTTTTATCTTTTTGCTGGAGTTTCCAGTTTTCCTTCAAATCATTATCAAAGCTGTGTGTGTTTATCAGTACTATACTGAACATATGCTACCTTATTTTGCAGTCCTCCTTTCTCTCTCTGTCTCTCTCTCTCTGCCTCTCTCTCTCTGTCTCTCTCTCTCGTTTTTTAGAGGTTTTTTCCTTGGAGCACTGAGCTTGCCAGAGAGAGACAGTGAGAGAATAAATGAGAAATTACACCCCCAGGGGGATGAACACACCACAATCCTTTCTCATTCATTCTCCCAGGATTTTGGGCATGCACACACAACGTGCCCAGTGTGATTTTCAAACCACTGGGTCTGGGACGTGAACCATGGTCAGCCAAGTGGGAGTCAAGCGGCTCCACCATCTGCTGGCCCCTGCAGTCATTTCTTTATAGCTCTCCACTGCCCTGCTAGATTGCAAGGCCTGTGAAAGGCCAGGCGCCCTATCTTCATGATCTTTGTAACTTCACTGACTTAGACTTCCAACGGCATCTGAAGAAAGAGCAATGAAAATAAATGGCTCACATGGCTCAGTGAGCAAAAGACTTGCCTGGAAATCTAAATGCAGTGGAATTTTATGACCTTAAGCCCATTCTGCTGTTTCTAAAACCAATCTGATTGATAAAGTCTCCCCTTTTTCCTACAAGGGTATTTTGAGATGAAATTGAGTTATACATACCATTTTGTGCCTTTCAGAGATAGAATTACATAAGGCGTTTTGCCTCTCAGCAGTTACATAATTTAGTTAGATGACATCTTATGCTGAAGTCCACTTTCATGTGAAGACATTATTGCAAGCCTTCTTTAGAAAAAAAAGAAATAATAATAATAAATGATATAGCCTTTCTGGTGATTTCTAGATGGTTTGAGAGACTGCAAATCAAAAATGTCTCAGAAACTAAGCTAATTACCTGTCACTGCCACCATTTGCCCTATTTGTGACTCTGGAGGAAGTTCCTTTCTTCTCTCTGCTTGTTTTTGGCTGCCCCTTCCAAGATCTTGTCAGAATACATTTTACTGTTAAATAAAATTATGGAAATACAGAGTTTCCAGCAAACTTAGCACCAACAGTGCCTGGCACATGGTGGGGTCTCACTGAGCATTTGTGGAATCTATTAATGAATCCATCTGTTTCCACCAAAGCAGATTAACGCGCTCTCCGAGCCTGCTACTCCCCAGCCTCTGCTTCATCATTGCCAGTGGTAGAGAGTCCCTCCCAAGGCTACTTATTCCATTTGTCAACAAATTTAATTACTATCACATGCTACCTTAGAATTCTGTGAGGCTTTCTGTAGTTTTTCTGGGCAGTTAGTCACTTCCGTATTCCTCAAGCATCTTAGTCATATCTCTGTGGCGGTATTGATCACAGTGCATTATAATTCCTGTTATGTAATACCTGTAATGTCTGCCTTTCAGACCCTGAGCTCCACAAGGACAAAGGAGCACCTTGTTCTTTATGCTTTCAGCACTTAGCATAGTACAGGATGGATGAAAGACTGGAAGGAGAGGGACAGAGAAAATCAAAGAGTAATAATTACAGGGAATACCTGTATTGATAGGCAACTTGGCGGTTTCCTAAGACGGATGTATTCACCACTAAAATGTGTGCTAGAGACAACCCATTTGGATTTGGGAGCACAATTTTGAAATTGTTTTCATTTATTTTTAAATCTCAGACATTTAAATTTGTGTCTGTTTTATACTATACATACTATTTTAATGTAATTGTACATGTGTTTAACTTATAAATAAACATATTAAAAGGTACATACTCAAGCATTTTCTAAGAAAGATACAAATCATAAGTTTGGAGACCTCTAATATAACTGCTTGTCAAATACTATAGTAAAACATTTCATATATATTATTTAGTCCACCAAAGTCTCACGAGGTATATGCCATGGTCCCCATTTTATAGATCAAGAGACAGAAATGGGGAGGGTAGGTCATTTATCCAATCATGTACAGTTGGCAAATGGTGGCACTAGGGGCAGATTTAGATCTGCACAACTTAATCACTGCCCCATTCTGTCATATTTTTCTGTCCTAGCACCCATGGTTGCTCTTCAGGTATAGTCCAGTCTTGTGGGTCAGGTAAATAAATTGAATAGATGAATCAATCTTATTAAGTACATATTAAGAAAAATTCCTTTTAAGCAATTTCTTCTTAAGAAAAATTATAGAAATTAAATTGTCACTTTTCAATTATAAAAATATGTTTTATCCATCACAAGCTAGATAACATACCTGTGTGACACATTAGAAGTTTCATTTCTTGACAGAAAAAAACTGAAGTGAAGGACACCAGGTCATTATTCACTGTTGCACCTGAAGTCAAGAGGCTGGTGCTCTCACTGAAACATTTGATTACCCACTACTACTTTTTTTTTTTTAATTAAGATATCATTTGTATACCATAAAATGTACCCTTTAAAGTTTAAATTTCAGGAGTTTTTAGTACATTCACAGATTCTGTAACTGTCATGATGAGCTAATGTCAGAACATTTTTCTCATCCCCAAAGTTCCTTATACCCATTAGCAGTCACGTCCTATTCCTGCAATCCCTGGCATCCACCAATCTCCTTTGTTTCTGTGGATTTGCCTGTTGGCAATATGTGGCCTTTATGTCTGCCTTAAATTCACAGTGTTTTTTTTTTTTTTTTTTGGAGAGGTTTTTGCTATAGGGCACGTGCGCTCGCCAGACAGACAGAGAGAGACAGAGAGACAGAAAGCGAGAAATCACCCCCCAGGGGGGATGGTCACGCTGCAATCCCTTCTCCTCCATTCTCCTCTCGGGATCTTGGGCACGCACGCACACGCGCCCGGTGTGAGAGTTAAGCCACCGGGTCTGGGACACGAACCGCGGTCGACTACGTGAGAGTCCAGCAACATAGCCATTACGCTAACTGCTGGTTCCCAATTCACAGTGTTTTCAAGGTTCATCTAGGTCATAGCTTCTATCAATCCATTACTCTTCATGACTGAGTGATGTTCAGTTATCTGGACAAATAAAACTCCATTCATCCATTGATGAATATTTGGTTGTAAATGATGCTGCTATGAACATTTGTCTCTATGTTTGAACACAAGTGTGAACATATGTTTTCAGTTCTCATAGTATATGCCTAGGAGTGAATTGCTGGGTCACCCAGTGAACTGCATTTAACATTTTAAGAATCACCACACTGTTTTCCAAAATGGCTGCACCATTTTACATTCCCACCAGGAATGTGTGAGGATCTCAGTCTCTCTATGTCCGCACTGATACCCACCCATGGCTGTCTTTTTCATTATAATCATCGAGTGGGTAGAAGGGTATCTCGCTGTGGTTTTAATTTGTATTTCTCTAATGACAATGATGCTGAGCATCTCCTCATGTGTTTATTGTCTCCTCAGCTCCTTCTTTTAAATTTAGATGATTTCTATTTCCTTTTTTTTTAGTGCTTTTCATTGGGATATAAATTCTGTTCTTCTTCTTGTGATATCTGTTTTGCCCCTAAGAACTCTCAAAGCACATTAAATACTCATGAAATCTCTTATTAAAGATTGCACGGCCTCTCAGGGTGCCAAGCTGCTGGTGCTGTGAACTGTAAAGATTTTACAGAGTTTCTTTCCACTGGCAACTTTCCAGAAAAATCTCCACATCACATTATTAGATAACAGCCTTTTATAAGCCCCAAATTATTATGATCATAATGCTTTATTAAAAAGCATTTAATGTCATTAGAATCCAATTTTTTTTTTCAAAATGATATGTTCTTAACTTTTTACATCCCTACGAGACAGAAAAGAAGCAAGAAAAGGCAGTAGCTGTCTCAAAGGGGCCTCCAAGAAAGTAAGTGTAGAGATTTGAATATCTAAAAATTCTAGTGAGCCTTAAAAAAAAAAAAAAAAAAAACCTTTTGGAATAAAGCCAGTATTTCCAGCTATATAAGAAACTTTCAAAATTACTTTTAGATTACATATCAGTCCTGGATATAAACTGCACTATTTATGTGTGATAGTAATATTTTAGCAATGCTGAAATTAAAATTTGCCATCAAATCTGATGTAGGCCAGAAAAAACTCTGAAAAGTTCATATGGCAATTTCTTCCCTGTACATTGAAGTAATATTTATATTAGCTTCTAAAGATTTATAGTAGTAGTCTTTAAAAAAAAAAAATGTTTTCAGGGCACAGTATAGATGTGTAGGAACCACGAGGCCTTTCTGGCTCTCAGACCTTCCATATTCCCTCCTTATGTTCAAATTTAATTTGATGGCTAGTAGTGCATACTTTAAGATTCTCTGAGAGTGCTGAGGAGCTGACCCAGTTGTGGGTGAGAAAAGCCTCCGTAAGGAAGTGACACATACTTTATGGACTATAGGATACCTCAAAGTTAGCCAATACCTGGGGCAAGTGGGTGAGCATATGCAGAACTGAGGCAGACACAAGTGCAATGCTTTTAAGGACCTCCGTGAAAGGCAGTGTGACTGGCATGTCAGGGACAGACAGGTGAGGCAAGGGGTTCAGTGACACATGAAGGCATGTTAAGGATCTGTCGATGGGGAGCCCTTGCAGGGATTAAGGCTGTAGAAGAGCTTTTGTTGGTAGCCCATAGAATTAAGAATGGCCAAGTGACCCGTTGTTCTCTCATTTTCCTCTCCCTTGGTCAGGAATACGACTGGAGGAACTACCAGCCCAGCAAGATGAGTGAATCCGAGTTACAGATGCTGGCGAGCCTGCGGCGCCAGCAAAACGAAGAACTGGAGGAGGCTGAGGCTTCCCATGGCCTGAGCGCATCCCAGGTTGACAACTGCAACGTCAGCATCAGTACTAGCAGCGACGACACGACCACCTGGAACTCCTGCCTGCCACCCGTGAGTCCCAGGCTTCGTGTCTTTGTCTTGTTACCTTAATGAGGAGCAGACTTCTTCCTAACAGAGCCCAGCCCTGCTGGGGAAAACTCGGGCCAGAATGACAGTACTCCCTATGAGAAATATTCAGAACCCCTTCTGAGATAGTGTTTTAGGGCTAGGGCAGAGATTAGGAGATAATGTCTTTCCTTGTATTTTTTTAAGTTTATTTATCTATTTCTTTCATGTGTGAGAGGGAAGGAGAAAAGAAAGAGTCAGCATCCCCAACAGGGTCCTAATGTGATCCACGCCCAGCCTTCAGCCAGCCCTGAATCATGGGCAGGTGTGCCCATACTCTGGGAGGTCTTCAGACTTGAACCAGGAACACTCCCATGTGGGATTGTCTTACAGAGCATCATGTTTTACCACTGCGTCACCATCCGACCCGACATTGTCTTTCCTTAATTTACCTTATTTACCCTTCAGAAAATGTATGTGCAATGATGTATAAAACCATATGCTGAAAGAAGAAAAGAATAATTTTACCATAGACTTTGGGTATCCCATTGTATCCCTTGTTCCTAGCACAAGCCCTGTGGCACATAAAAAAAAAGACTCAATACTTGTTAAATATGTATTTCATATTTCTAAATGAATGAGCAGAGGAAGACTATAGCAATTCTAAATATTGCTTGGATATGAGAGCAAAAAAGAACCTTCTGTCGGAGTCAGCACATGCTCACTGACCCCCCTCTGTGTCTAAGGGGCCACAATAGGTGCTATGGATGTTCCAGACACCCAGTGCCTTACATGTGTCATCTCACTTACTCCCTTCTACTGCCCTAGGTGGTAAGTACTATTAGAGTTCCCATTTCCAGATGAAAAAATTGAGGCTCTTGAGTAAAGTGATTCAGACCTAGCTTGGCCTGACTGCCGAATCCAAGCTCTTTTCTGCCATGATAGGGTGACTCCTTGATGTGGGACATACTTGTCACGTCAGTGCTGTAGATAGCCAGTGAAGGTGAGAGTTCTGTGATTTGGAGAGAAATTACGAGAGTCTTCGTGGAAGAAGAGTTTAAACTGGCTCTAAGGAGATGTGGGGAGAAAAACTGTCAGTTTTTCATTAATATTCTTCATTTAGTCCCACCTTGTTCACCTTCCAGGTTCCGTTTCCTTCATTAGCACGCCTATCAAACATGTATAACACCTCAAGAAGTCTTGGTCCCAAAGAGCAGCCGCCCACCCAGGAGCATACCCCTGATTTAGTCACTGGTTACCAAACATCCTTGTAGAAAGCTAAGATCATAAGAATTAGTTGCAAATGTATGTCAATGTAATTTGTGATAAAATTGAAACATTGCCTTTCTTAGGAAATATTCCTTTGTAGTCATTTAAACTGCAAGTAAGAGGGAGAACAGTGGCCTCCCAGTCGAGCTCATTCTGTCATGAAGTAGCTCAGAAACCAACATTACAAAGGGCAAGCTGAGGAATTATTATTTATGGACCAAAAAGGCTGAACTCTTGGTTGCCCTGGATACCACGTCCTCATCACTGTCCTCTTCTGGCAAGGACTGAAGTCTCCTGCATGATAACTACTCTGCTGTAAAAGTATATGGCCAAAAATAACACCATTGGTAATGGACTTAATAACCCTTCTTTCTGTCTGACCAAACGAGAAATTAAAAACATTCTATTTTCCAGTCAGAGAAAATATTGAAAAGCCTACCTTTGATATTCCTAAGATATGTTTATTATTGCATCAAATTCAGCCCATTCCCACACTGGAATGATTACCAAATAGAAA
Source organism: Tupaia belangeri chinensis (assembly GCF_000334495.1). Taxonomy (NCBI): domain Eukaryota; kingdom Metazoa; phylum Chordata; class Mammalia; order Scandentia; family Tupaiidae; genus Tupaia; species Tupaia belangeri. The sequence continues at coordinate 759,817 of NW_006206682.1, forward strand.
ATTGCATTCCCTAATGAACTCTGCATCCTGCTGCTCATACAGAGTTTAAATAGAGCAATTTACAAGCACCATTGTGGTTTCTCTCAGAGCTCATGCTTTTCTGTTTAGAAGGTGCATAGGGACGATGAAAAATAAGTAGTGAAAGAACTGGTAACTTTATCACAGTGATATCCTACTCGTATCTCAGTCAGTGGTGTCACCATTCACGCTGGTGCTCAAGCCAGAAATTTAGAAGACATCATCACTCTCCCCCTCTTTCATCTCCCATAGCCAGTCGGTCTCCAAATCCTGAGAATATTTTTTCCCTTTCCCTTTTACCCCTTTCCTTTTCTAATATCACAACCTAGACGTTTTATTTTGCATCTGAATTCCTTCAACAGTCCCCTAACATCCCGTGTCTCTAGTCCAAGCTGTGATAACTCTAAAGAGATGGCCACAGTTCAAATCCAAGCTGTGACCTTATGAAGCACGTGGCACTGTTTTTGAGACAGAATAAGCACTCAGTGTAACAGTTAGTTGTCATTATTATTAATATTCACTGTAGTGATCTTTCTAAAGCCCAGATATGATCTAATCTCTTCCCTACCTAAAGCCCTTCAGTCCCCCCATTGCCACTTCATTTTGGCACACAGCATCCCATGAGCTGAGACCTGCTTTCATCTTTCACTGCTTTCTACTGTTCACTCCATGCCTTGGTCCCACTTGCAATTCCCTAAATGCACTTTGTGCATATCCCTGTCCCTTGTACCTGATCAGCCCTCAAAACTTTGCTCCAAAGCCTTTTGTAGCAGTTCTCCAGGTCTCATTGTGAGGGACACTCCTTCTCTCCACCAGTGGCCGTTGGGCATATCCCCGTAGCTCTCACCACAAGCTACATGGCCAACTGAGTGATTCAAGTCCCAGACCCAACAGCAGTTTGAGAAACATATTGGGTGTGTGTATGTGTGTGTGTGTGTGTGTGTGTGTGTGTGTGTGTGTGTCCAAAACCTGAAAGGAGAGAGAAATAGAGAAGACAGGATTGTAGTGTGACCATTTCCCATAGAGGAGTGTTCTTTCTCTCTCTCTCTCTCCCCCCTCCCCCTCCCTCCCTCTCTCCCTCTCTGTTTCTGTTTCTGTCCCCCATAAACACACACACACTCTCTGACAAAACTAAAAATAAATAAATAAATAAATAAATAACCCCCCCTTTTTTTTTTCTCTAAAATGTGGTTATCTTATCAGAATTCCAAAATAAATATGAGCTTTACTTGGGTTAAAGAAATCCCAAGTGATGCATAATATTTTATATTCAAGATTTGATAAATGGGTATGAAATATACCCAAAGGAAAAATCTCCCTCCGAGCAAGTCCAACAGTAAGAAAAAGAAATGTAGTCAGGTCACATTGAGTTTAGCATCTTTACCTGATGACTTCACACTCATTGCAGTCTGCAAGCAGAAAACCCACGCAGAGCAAAATAAAGTCTTTAGCAAAATCTATTGTGTTTACCACAGCTTTGATCCCTCAGCTTTCCTCGGCATCTGTACAGTTCAGAGTAATATGTACTGTTTAAAAGGTGTTTAGATATAATAAATTAGTCATTTAAAAGTGTAATTAAATGTAACCATATTTCTTATAGCAAATTGGCTTTTGTAGGCCTCTCTTGCTAAATAAATCAAGCCTACTGAGAAATCCATTGGCCTTTGACAGACAAATTTTTCAAAGTTTCTAACTTAGAACCAAATTCAATTAAAACAATACTTTACAACTTCTGTGGAAACCAGGCTACAAGTAATCAATTTTGGAGGGTTTCTGTTAGGAGTTGCCCTCATGAGATTTATTCAAAAACCAGGCTCTAGGCAGCCAGAGGAAGGGAGCTAGGAGTTAGTTATAATGGATTTTTAAGTGAATGTTATCTTGGTGAGGAATTTTGATTGACAGTAGCATAAAACCGTGTTGTGTGTGTTCTTTTTATTTCTTTTAATTGCTACAGGGTGTATATGCTAACCAGAGAAAGACACAGACAGTGAGAGGGAGAGAGCACCCTCCAAATGGGGCATGGTCACACCACAGTCCCTTTTTCTCCATTTCTCCAACCTGGTGGGATTTGGGGCACACTTGCATATGTGACCAGCAGGTTTTTCAAGCTGCCAAGGCCAGGATTCAAAATGCATTATCGGCCATGTGGAATCCAACTCCCTTAACCACTAGGCTGCAAGACCACCTGTGTGTGTTTTCTTTTTAAGGAAAAAGAATAGCTATTTATGGACACATCTTCCTGTGTTAGTCAATAGAATGTACACCCTAGATCAGCCAACCTGGGCGCAAATGCCAGCCCTGCCAGACACCGACACGATCAGCTGTAAAATGTGAATAGTAAGGGGGCCTTCTGCGTACTGGCGTTGTGTGGATTGAATGTGTGTCCTGAATACAAGTGCCCAGGGCTTCTTGACAGAGTTAGCTCACACTGACTGTAAACTTCTGCTCCCCTGAGGTTACTCTCCTCAAAGGGCCACTTGAGTGATCAGAAAAGATTTCTAGGACATTTTTCATTTTTATTACTACAAAGGGCTATAAGGGTGGGCAGAGACTCTGCCATGCTTGTTTTGATGTGAGCTTAACCATTGGCATCCAGACTGACCCCTACAGAGCTTTTCAAGTAAACTCATTATTTCAATATTTCATTATTTCTCTATTCCTCCTAGAAGAGCATGCCTAATGTGCTTGCTACCCTGTGAGCAGATGTCCTAAAGCCATCATTCCTTCAAGTTAAGAATTCCCATAACCTAATATCAAGCATTTAAGTCTCCTCAGCTTGCAAAAAGGAAAAGCTCATCACACGCATCCATCAACATGGCATGTTGCAGAGCATAATATTTGGAGGAAAAGAATTAGACAAAATGCACTTAATAAAATTACTAGAATATGGTGAGGTTCTCAGACAAGTTATTTATGGTCTCGATTAACCTTGCAACATTATTGCCATTTTCATAGGTTTTTACGTTAACAGCGTGAAAATATTGTCTTTACCTTTTAACATAGCAAGATTATCTTATCTCCTCTTCTTTTATTTAGCCTTCACTTCTCTCCCTCACCCCAAAATTTCTGGCAGCTTGATCGCAGAAAAGCACAGCTTCTTTTGCTCCTGGTAGTTAATTTTATGTGAATGCTGTTTTCCTGGAGCTAGCGCATGGCAACAGCACCACCAACAGGGCGAGGCCCTGAGTTTCCAGGATCTGTTTCATTGCCTTGCTCAATAGCATATCAGCATTTACATGATTCCTGGCTGTTGTGAATCCAAAATATAATCTACTGGCATTTCAGGCTCTTTATAGTTAATAGGTCTTAATTTCTTCTGATCAACAAATTCATTAACTTCTCAATTCTCTTAGGGTCTAATGAGTTTTCTTTTAATCCTCTTGAACTACAAAGGTAAGTAGTTGATTGTGCTAAGCTGTAGATAAATCAGATGAGCAGATGTTCTGATAGAGCTATAGAAAGGATACGCAAAAACTGATATTAGAGTCAGTATAATGTCGACGCTGTCAGGAAAAAATATCGGAATGTGCATGTTGTTCTGTGTTTAGTGACGATGAAAGTCATTCCATGAAATAAGCTTTTCTCACTCTCAGAGTGCTGTCTGTTATATCTTACATCTGTCCCAAATTTAGCAATGTGGCAAAACATTTTCTTTTATTTTAAATATATAGTGACATATCATAAGGATTAAATCTAATGAATTTAATATATTTTAAGGAGAGAGTTGTATATATTTTAAATAAATGTATTTTAGGACCAGTTTTCCTGTCATAAATATGATGTTGCCATATTTGGTATTCAGAAACTTAGGTATCCAACACTCCAGGTGAACTCCCAAGTGAGAGTAAGCACTACAGTCTAGTAGTTGTGGAATCGGACTGCCTGGGTTCAAATTCTGGCTTCACTGTTTCCTGGCAGACATGACCTTGGTTTAGCTCAGTGTCTGATTTTCCATTAGTTCTTAATTCTGTCTATTTCAGAGAGCTGATGTGAGGATCCAGTGAGATAAAATCTATCAAGAATTAAAGTGGGGCCAGCAGATGGCGTGGTAATTAAGGTGCTGGACTCCCACATGGCCAACTGGGATTCAAGTCCCGAACCTGGTATCTTGCTTTCTTATTTTCCTTTTCTCTCTCTCTCTCTGGTCAAATTAAAAAATAGTAGTAACAAGTAAAGTAAAATAAAATAAATAATTCTTTTCTTTTTCTTTTGAGAGGTTTTTGCTATAGGGTGTGTGCGCTCGCCAGAAAGACAGAGAGAGACAGAGAGACAAAAAGCGAGAAATCACCCCCCAGAGGGGGTGGCCATGCCACAATCCCTTCTCCTCCATTCTCCTCTCGGGATCTTGGGCACGCACGCACACGCGCCTGGCGTGAGTTTTAAGCCACCGGGTCCGGGACGCGAACCACGGTCGACTACGTGGGAGTCCAGCAACATAGCCATTACGCTAACTGCTAGTCCCAATAATTCTTTTTTTTTTTTTTAAGAAAAGGAAGAATTATCAGAGACTAGGTGCTCAATGAGTATTATACTACTGCTATTTTTACCTTTTCCTATAATTTAACCAGAGGTTGCATGCATTCACCAGAGAGAGCCAGAGAGCGGAGAGGAAAAAAAGCACCCTCCGTGGCATGCGATCACACCATAATTCCTTTTCCTCCATTTTTTCATCCTTCCAGGATTTGGGGCATGCAAGCACATGCACCCAGGGTGTTTTTCAAGTCACCCAGGACCAAGATTGAAACTGCATGGTTGGTCACATGAGATCCGACTCAACCACTAGGCCACTTGGCCCCAACTACTACTATTATTGTCATTGTCTGCAGTTATTTGTAGATATTTGTTGTTACTCTTTTACATCTATTTTAGCTGTTCTTTGGATATGGCTAAATTCCAAAATCAAACAACTATTTTTTATTCACTTACCATTGCTTTCACAAGACGTTGCCTACTTAGAAATAGGTCTACTGCTACCTATCTAGAGAAGCATGCTGCAGGGAAGGAAAACATTTTTTTAACACATCCTGTGTTCATTGCTGAGGGCCCTGTAACAAAAGATAGATTAACAAGAGAAAAAAAAACACACACACAAATTAGGTTTTTCATAACATAGGAGATATCATAAGAAAATGAAGACCCAAAGAAAGGATTAAATTAAATTTATATATTTTCATGCTAGGTTTGATATGAACGGAAAGTTACAGGGAAATATAACCGGGCAAAGGAGATATGAGCTCATGGTAATAAACTGGGAGAAACTTGGCAAGGCCCATTTGTTCAGATTCTTCTCTGACTCTGTATTCAAAAATAAGAATGTCAACTTTCTTCTGGGTAGAGAGGGACACTCTCGCATGAGGGTCTTTTGACCTATTTTATGGGCAGGTCAGAACATCCCTTCTAGGTTTTATGACCAGGTTCCCCAGCAGGGGGAAGTGAGGGTGACTGCTTCTATTGTTTTCGCAAAGGCCCAGGTGCCATATTTGCAGTAGTGTATCCTGAACTCCATCAGTTACCTGCTTGCAGGGAGGACATCTGGCTTCAGACATACAGTCATTCACCTTTATATCTATTCATGTCGGCAGTTCTCAGGATTTGGAAAAGTTTCCCTGTTTGTTTTGTTTTGTTTTCTAGCACTAACAGTCACTAGGAATGCGAGTCTTGTGTTGATTATGTTCTTTTATTTACTTCTTGTAACGTTGAATCTGTTTTAAATCAACATGAGCAAAGATGGAAAGGTTTAAATTATAGTCCATATAATTTACAGTCAGAGCTGAGTAACAAACAAGATAGCATTCTGTAGTCATTTTTTACTTTCCAAGGACTGGAGGAAGTCATTGGGAATAGGAGTTTGTGGCTGAGTATAAATAGAATTAATAATAGAAAATTAAGAAATGGAAATTTGGCCGAACATCAGGACAACGATGCTTAGAGTTATGGAAATGCCTCTGTAAATAAATAGGCAGAGGTCCATTCACTGGAGGCCTGAGTACAGCTGAAATATTGGATGAATACCGATGAATGTATTATCGGGAGTATTTCTATACCAGTGTGAGTTGGTCCAGAAAACCTGTTAGGCCCTTTGCTTGTTAATTCCTTTTCTTGCCATGAAATAATAAAGCCTAAATCATAGAACTAAATTTCACTTGCAAATTGCTGAAAGTCTTATTTCTCTAGTGAGATCAAATATGTCTTATGACATGTTTTTCCTTCCACTGTTCTCCCAGCTGTTGTTTCTTATTACTGAAATGGTGATGCATTGATATTGGTTCAATTACCAAAGTATCTGAGCACATTTAAATTCATGGTGCATCACAGGTAGTCAGGCTAAGTGACTGTGATTATCAAACAGGGTGTTTGATTTAAATTAAAGGAACACTTCCAAGAGATTATTTATAGAGGAGGACAGTTTACTCTGAAGAATTCCCATCACCTGTGTCATTAATATTGTAGGACCCATTAAAATAAGGAATATATGGAAAAATAAAGAATATGGGCTCTGTATACTGAGCAAGAAGCCTTACTGCCAACCCCTTTGGAAGTAACCAGCAAAAGGCTTTTGAATACAATTCAAAATGTATACCAAATTCAAACTTGTAATAAAATGAGAATGTTTCAAAAAAACCTTTTTTATTATAATTACATTGTTTTTAACCACTAAAGTGTAAGAAAAACACTTAAAGCTAATATCCAAGAACATAATTCATATTAGATATACTAGAATTTTCTCCCTCTGTAAAACAAAGAAAAAGAGATCACATTCTGTTGGAGGCCAGTGTTTAAGCTACCTGAGATGTAGTTGTTCAGCTGTGTTTTGAAATAGTAACTTAAAGGTTTCTTACACAGGGAAAATTTGAGATTTCATATTTTTGTTAGGTATTGGCATCACTTTTCTCAGTTCATTGATTACTGTTTGAGGTTATATTATATAGTTTGGGAAGATGACCACCTTGGCCTAAAATCTACATGTGTAATTCTCATTCATGGTAATAGAAGTTATCCTTGAGATATCAGTGTATTTATTTATATCTCAGGGTTGCTAGATTATTGCAAATTCTTGCAATGAAGTGTAAACTTCATGAGATATCTTGTTATGTTTTGCTCTGTCTGTAAAAATCAACCAATGTTAACACCATAAAAATTCCACAAGGAGGAATATTCCAACACATGAACTTTAATTACATCACAGATGTTATCAAGTCCAGTGGCTAGCCATTAAAATAACCTTTGTTTTCTCATTTAAACCGTCCTGCTTTTTGCTGGCCCTCCTAGAGAGCCTCTGACTGTTCTGTGAAATAAACCCAGACCCTTTTTATGAATTGTGTCTCATGAAAAAAATTACAGTAATGAATGTAGATGCCGAAGTATATGTGAAAAGCATTGTGCTGACAAATACCTACTTCTCAAACGTTTTGTCTTTTACAGCCTGTCAACCAGGGTCGTCACTATCAGAAAGAAATGAATCCACCTTCTCCTTCTAACCCCCGGTAAGAATCATTGGTAATCAAAATTTTTAAAAAAAAAGAAGATTATTTAGAAGATTGTGCATTTTTTTGGTTTCATGAAATGGTTATCCATTAGTTCCAAAGAGCTTCCAAAATTCTTTTCTTATAAAGTCTTAGTTCAACAGTAGTAGTAACAAGACTACCTATATTTAAATACCCGCCTTCTGCTAGCCTCTTGGACTTTGAACAAGTCATTAGATCAAAGTAATTCATAATTGCCTTGTGTATTTTGGGGAGGTCAAGTTCTGAGCACAGTTCCTGGCAAATAGTGAGCTCTCTTTAACTGTTCATTTATTCATTGTTATCTTTTTTGCATAGTATTTTATTTTTATAAGTATTTGATGTTTAGGACATTTTAGGCATAAATCTTTTTTATATATCTGATGCCTTTTTATTAAGATAGCTTATATGAGTTCAAGTGGCCACTTCTCTTTGTTTTTTATAATTTCAGAAGTTCGTAATCTCAAAATTATTTCAAAAATTTCATTGGCCTATGAGTTATTGGTCAATATAGAAAAATCATTCTTTAAGCTCATTGGGAACAAGCAAATCTGAATTAGAGTTTTATAATACATATAGTGTGTATGGCTTTCGGATAAATACAGTTATATAGTTTATGCATATAGATCAGTATCGCTTTATCACTATTACACACTAAGACGTCGTTGAAAAGTCTATCTGTCTTGAACGTCACCCACAGAGGCATAATTACTGTAATGCATCTCATTAGCCAAGTGCATCCCATTTTCAAGCTATCTAACCTGGGTTGCACGTTATCTCATGGAACAGACCCAAACTAAGGATAGTGTTGTAGTTCTGCCTCTGGGGTCTGGTGTCTATCACATGGTTTCTGACTTAGGTCTCTGGTTTCTCATAACCAGAATGACTTGGCTAGTATTAAAAGGGAGTCAGTCAGAAAAAGAAAGCTAGAGAGGAAGACAGAGAAAGGGAAAGGTGGGAAGGATTTAGGATTTATTAAGAAGACAGGGCCACATCCTGGAACCCACTGACAGCCAGACCTCAGGAGGTCCTGCAGGTAGAAACTGGAAAGCCACAAGGCAAACACTATCCTCGCTTCATCCTTACTTGCTTCCTCCAGTCTACTCCACTCTTCTCCCTAAGCACCAGCTTTCTCTGCTTCCCAGTCCACATAGGGCTGTCGGACAGCTCTTGAGTTTGCATAGTACAGTTCAAAGTGCATGCCGAGGCTGACAGACTATGTCTGACTCCTAATTTCTACTTTCCAAGAGGGAGAATGTGACTCTCCTAGCTTGGTCCAGGTATCACCTTCTGGTTCAATTAGCAATGAACAGAGAACCACACAATGTAAAACTAGCACAATTCCCAAGAGAGCAGCTGCATGGTTTATACAGCTTTGACTGCAGCCCAGAACATTCATGACACAGAGTAAATGTTCTTTATTATCAATAATCTCTTCCGAGTGTTTATGGTCTTTCTACCTCATCTGGTCACGCTTTCATGTTACCTAGTAGAATTGTCACCATCATAAATAGATATTATCAGGAGGTAGAACCTGAGATTGTCATTTCAGTATATATAAAAGGGTATTTTAACATTCCATAAAATCTGTTCTCTCTTGATAGGTGAGCATGTCATTTGCAATCTTGCAGCTCACCTAGATTTGCCTCACGAATTCTTTTTTTCTATGCTTGAGTAAGCTTTCAAGATAATTGGAAATCCAACGTGGGTCCAAATTAGGACAAATTCAGAGTTTGTAGTTGGAACAAAAGAGAGCCACAGTAGGATGTATTAGAACTTGGAGCCTTTAATCTCAATAAAAAAGAAAAGAAGACCTAATTCTCATCCTGATTCTGCCAGTAACCCCATCTCTAATCTCACACCAGCCTCTCAACCTCTCCAGACCTCATTTACCAATATCACCCTCGTGTGTATAAGGATTTGAGTTACATGCTGTCTGAAGTCAATTCCATCTTTATGATTCTGTGACTTTTATTAGACTCTTGATAGACTTTACTTTAAAAAATCTAGTCCTACCATCAAAGGATCACACTACTTACTTTTATTTCACTGCCCTGTGTAGAAAACATACTTCATAAAGGATTGAATGAATGAAGGAATGAATATTTAGATGTGGTAGTACACGACTTTAAACATTTCTTTTACAAATCGATTTTCAATGTGAGAATATCAAAAAGAGAATATAAGAAAGTTTACCTATTAGACAGTATATCTTGTGCAACCAATGTTCATTTAGGAAAAATTAAATGTTCATTTAGGAAAAATTAATTTACATTTGTACATAGTGAAATAAAAGGTCAAATGCTAAATCAGAAAATAAAAGGCCATCAAAGCCACTTGCCAGCAGGTTATTCACCAGTTTCCTAGAAAATTATAACTGTTCAGGAAACCTACAGATTACATGGCATGGCTCTTGGCTCATAAATCCAGCAGCTTAGAGAATTGGCAGGAAGACATTATTGGGCCATAAATACAGAGGATGATAAAATTATGAGGTCAGCATATATCATCATATAAAAATGGAATAAATTGAATCATATAATACCCGTAATTTAACTTAAAGTTGAAAGCTCTGATTCTTCTTAAGATTTGTATTTAGTATATATCTTACAAATAGTATTCCCATGCTTTAGACTCCAAAACATAGAACTTTAAAGTTAAATTTTAAAGGATACTGATACTATGGGGGAAAAAAAATACAAGATATGTGAAGGTAACTCTCTAAGTCTACCCTTTAGGATAAACAAGCTCCTAACCTGAATCCTAGATTGAGAGTTGGGCATACAGAGGCTCTAAACGATACAGGAGAAGCAGGCAGACTCTTGATTTCCTGAGTTAATGATGGTTGTGATCAGAGCCGTGGCAACATGGCAAAGATGGTGCCAGTGTGTGCGTGCATACCCACTGAGAATGTGATAGTGCCCCCTGGGCAGTGAAACGGCCATATCGGCCTCAGGGACGTGTCTGCAACTGCTCTCGAAACCTAAGAATCTATGATTTTTACACTGCGTGTAAAATATATATATATATATATATGTTTAGAGAGTGAGCTTACAACCAGCTTTATTAAAGTAGCAGAACAACCAATATCCCCCAAAGTTTTTCATTTACATTTTATTCTGTAAAGATATTTATTTCTGCACCATAATTATCTTCTTAGTTTTCTGTGTGTATGATTAAAATTAAAGATAGTATGCCATCCACAAAGCAGGAAAATGTTTGTTTTGAAGAGCTGGATCCAGGATAAAAATATCTAAAACACTGCATATATTTGTTTTTTATTTTGTTTTTCTTTTTTTAAGAGAGTTTTTTGCTATAGGGCATGTGCACTCACCAGAGAGACAGAAAGCAAGAAATCCCCTCCCCCCTCCCCCCAGGATGGCCACACCACAATCCCTGCTCCTCCAGTTTCCCCTCGGGATTTTGGGCATGCACACACACGGGCCTGGCGTGAGTTTTTAAAGCCACCAGGTTCAGGACTCAAACTGCAGACAACTACATGGGAGTCCAATAATGTAATCATTATGCCATCTGCTGGTCCCACTGTGTTGTTTTTCTCACACTAAAATCATCCACTTATACTCAGAGGGCAGCCTTGGCATTAGGTTGAGATGGGATGCAGTAGTAATCATTTCCTGAGAAGTTTACAGTCTAGGAATTGAAATACATATGGTTCACCTCATCGTATTCCCTTGTGTATCTAGATTTGCCACAGATCCATTGCTCCTTGCATTGTTAGGCAGGGGTGAGAGTTCCCATTCTTTTTTTCTACACACTGGCTGATATTTAGGCAGCATCTCAGATGTGTGGCCTTTGCCTTTAGCATCCACCAGCACTGCCTCTGGGGGCATCAACAGCCTCTACGACAAGACACAGAAATGGCTAACATAATCTAATACAATTTAGAGGAGTGTGGGCCGGGAGGAAACAATTTCACAGTTCATTCATGTTGAGAAATGTTTCCTAGCATGTAAACTCGCATGCTGCCAGACAGCAAAATGGATGCCGTCTGCAGCCTCGAGTCATTTATTTTAAAATGCCATCTCTTGGTTCGTGGGCTTGAGCGCTGCCCCTTAAGCACATCTATTTATATGTGTATGTAGATTCTTCAGAACAGCACAGGATTTTTTTGCCCAGAAATGGGCTTTTGGAAAAAAATTAATAAATAAAAGCCGTGATTACATTCAGGTTGTCTGTTCATGTGAGTGGAGTCCATAACCAATTTTTCATTTCACATGATTATACTTGCTATTTTTACAGCTTGTTGGAAAACTAGGGGAAGATGAAATGTCATCAAAGGTTTGTTAAGGTTCTAGATGTGTATGGAAATGAACAATATAGAAAATAATTCTAGAATGCCCAAGCTATAAGGAATGGCATGATTTCCTGTAGTGTCTGCATTACGATGTATCACTTATCTGCAGTTTTCTTAAATGTCATTGCAGATTGTGTTGGGGCCTGGATCCTTTACAGCTTTGCCACATGTTTGGCTGATATAAACATACTTATAACTATAATTATCTGATAAAGCCCTGCAGTCTTTGACAAATGATTAATAACCACTGACCTCAGTTCCTGCTGGCTCAGCCGGCCTGACTGAGGCAAGCTGCCTGTCATCATAACCCCATGTGCGCTCCTCTGAGCTGATCATGTGGCGTCATTTTTCTTTTCACTCCAATTGTCGGGACTCAACCTGATGGGCTTCTCTATTGCTTAAGCTTTTTCCCCCCTAACTCAAAACAGAGAAAATGTACAAGTAAACAAAATAGATGTATAACTTGCATTGAATGTTCTTCTTCAGATGATTAAGTTTGGATCATGTTGAAACAAGAAAGCTGGAGTTTTTAACAAATACTCTTCCTTCACACCAAGACATTATAGAGGCTTTCCTTATCCACTGTGCAAACATCTCATTTCTCCAGATGTAGTGTTATGGTCGTTGTTTTGTTATGTGGAGTTTGCATTAAATCTTAATGATTTGTTTATGAAACTGAAGGTATCCATTTTTATTTTTATCATTTCTCTTGTTAGCTTTAGCTAGAAGAAATATCAGTACCTCTCATTTCACCATCACATTCCCACAGATTCTACCTGCTCTTTTGAGGGCCCCCATTCTCCTTAGTCAGAACCCACAGTTCTAAATTAATTGACAGGAGACCTGTGAGTCTGTTCTCCAAGTGCTTTGAGAGTGAAGTGTGTGTGTGTGTGTGTGTGTGTGTGTGTGTGTGTGTGTGTGTGTGAGTGTGTAAGGGGAAGCACATGCCTAGGAAGGGGAGGAGCTCTGTCAGCATTTGAGTAGGGTAAGAGAGTGAGTGAGCGAGCAGGGTTACACCCAGACACCATAGAAAACAGCAGTCTTCATCCTGCATGTTAACCAATTACACTTCTAATTTCTTCAGGGTCTTTGCAAGAATTTTCCTTTCTTTGTTGGAAAATAGGAGGACAGTGATACTGCTTTATTTACCAGTAGGATAAAATTGTATTTTTATAAGAAGACTTTGGACAGGGTTTAAATTTCATTTGTCCTGTTTGTATCACTCCCAACACAAAGATCCATAGACGTTGGTAACCTTTGGGATGGCCCTCATCTTTAAGACATTAGAGTTAATAGTAACTTCCCTTATTTCTATATTCCTGTGACTCTCAGATTTATATTTCCAGTCCTGATACTCCCCTGAATTCCAGACTCATCCATCCAACTTCCATCTTGACAGGTACGCACTTGGATGTCAAATACTGATCTCACATCAAAGAATTCCAAAAGTAACTTGATTTTCCCCTACAAATCTGTTCTCTCTTCACTCTTCCACATCTCAGAAAATGTCACCATCACCCTCTCTTTGCTCAAGATAGGTATCAGGGGTGATCCTTGCCCTGCCTCTGACCTCAGTAAGTCTTACAGTATTCTCTACAAAGTGTATCCACTTTCTTCCATTTTCACTGCTACTGTCAGTCCAGGCCGGTGTCATCTCTCACCTGGGCAGATGCTGTCTCTGCTTCTCTGGTCCCTACCGTCTATTCTGCACTCAGCAACCAGAGTGGTATGGTTACACCTGAATCAGAGCCAGGCCTTCCCCACTGTAACACCTCCTGGTGGTTCCTTGTTTCTCTTAAGATCCAGTTCTTCCGTGCTCTGACTTTCAAGGCCCTGGAAGCCCACCTCTCAGACTGTGTTTCGTACCACAGCACACCTCGCTCACTCCTGCCAGGCACCACGGTTCTGCCTTTTTTCCTCCAATCCTCAAGGCGAACTCGCTCCTCAGGAGCTCTGCCTGGGGTTCTCTTGCCCTAGATAATTGCACAGCTGCATCCTCCTGTCATTAGGGTCTCTGCCTAAGTAAGCTTCACCTACTAACAGAAACCTGCCCTTAGCGTCCACCCTAAAATAGCCCCCAGTCCCCTTCTTTAGGTTATCTTTTTTATTTTCAAGACGATACTCTTCACTAACTGATGTTTTCTTGTTTGTTCGTTTTCTTTAAACACACACACTCACACACCCCTCCAGAATGCTGGGGTGTAAACTCCATGAACAGGGAGACTTGATCTCTCTGTATATCCCTAGCTCTTCAAACAGTGCCAGTCACTTAGACACTCAAGAAATATGTGTTGAATTCACCACATTTCATCTCACAAAAATGATTTCCCCCCACATCACTGCTAGCTGGAACCCTCGAGCACCCGTACACTTTTCTTCCTGGAGGGTGTCTGGTAGCTGGCCTATTCCTACTTGTAATAAATGGAATCCCTCTCATGAATTTGCCTTAAATGATCCTTTAGAAGATAGCTAAAGTATCTGGTAAATGTATCATTTTACACCTTTAAATGGAGATGATTTTCTAAAATTGAACTAGTGTGTCTCACTATATTTTTATTGGAAATTACTTATCTTTGTTGGCCTTTCCATGCCCATTTTGTAGAGTTAGGGTGCCACTTGCTAGAAATCTGTCTGGGAATCTGTAGAGGGTTCTTAGCCCTCACCAGCTAACAGAATCTGGCTAGGCAAATGGAAAAAAGACAAAATTTTATGTGTGTGTGTGTGTGTGTGCGTGTGTGTGTGTGTGCGTGTGTGTGTGTGTGCGTGTCTGTCTGTCTGTCTGTGTCTAGAGAGAGGAGAACCTGAATCTGTGGTGCTGGTGCCCTCTTAAACTCTGACATCTCCCTGCCTCTCCTGCTCTTAGAGATGTCCTTAACCCACTGCTCTAATTTTAAAACCGACTTTTTTTTTTTAAGGTTTTTGGCTATAGGGCCCGTGCGATTGCCACAGAGAGACAATGGGAGGGAAAGTGAAAAATCACTCCCCAGGGGGGATGGCCATGCTGCAATCCCTTCTCTGCACGATTTTGGGCACACATGCACACACGCTTGGCATGAGTTTCAAGTCACCAGGTCTGGGGCTCGGACTGCTGTTGGCCATATGGAGTCCAGCACCTTCATCACCACGCCACCTGCTGGCCCCAGAACAGACTTTATAAACACATAGTAGAGGGGAAGGCAGCGCTGCAGAAGCCCCGGGGTCATGCCTCGGGAGCTCACTGAGCACACTGGGTATGTATGTGCCTGTGATCTGGGCAGCCATAACTGAGGTGGGTCACAGCAACACAATTCCTGACACAAAGACTCCCCCAGTTCACAGCAGAGGCCAGTGCCCAGAATGGTTTTTCTAGTCTCTTTTGCACTGTCCCAGAGAAAACCCCACTAAAAGTCTACCTCATAGCAAACCAACCCCTGGAAAATCATCTTTCTTTTCACCTCTGACCGCTCTTACCCCAGGGCCATGCCTTGTAGCACCCCAGGAGCAGCATCCCATGGGCAGAACAGTTGTACTTCCTAAAAGACACTTAAGGCGTTAGGGCTGGGGGAAGTACTCATCAATATCTTGGTTATTGACATGTTTTCAAAAATCATAAGTTCATGAAAATCATTTCCAAGACAGTTTGGGATCAACAAACAATACCATCTTCTCTCGCTCACCTTCCAAAAGCTCCTGTCTGAAATGCCCCTGAAGAACCTTGGCATGTTTAACTAGCGGGGGCTCCCAAGCTTCCTCAGGCCTCCCGTCATCCTGCAGATGGTGAACTCAGATCTCTTCTGACCCACAGTCTAGAGTGAAGAAGGTCCTTACCAAAGCAATTATTTACCATGCTAATTAAAAGTTTCAACTTCTCCTTCTACAGTAATGAGAATGTGTAAAAAGTCAAAGTACTGGACCAGCAGGTGGCATGGAGGTTAAGGTGCTAGATCTCTAAGCTGCGCAGTTCGAGTCCCAGACCCAGCGGCTTAAAAATCTCACAGTGGGCACATGTGCACTCGTGTCCAAAATCTCAGGAGACTGGAGGAGAAGGGACGGAGACATGTCTATCCACCAGGGGGTAACTTCTCACTTCCCCTCTCTCTGCCTCTCTCTGGCACGCACATGCACTGTATAGAGAGGGGAGGAAAGTCAAAGTACTGATTCTGGCTCATAAGAGTCATCTCCATTCTGTCTTGGGGGCAAGAGGGAGGCAGCAAAGGGTGTAGGCTGAAGTCCAGGAGAGTGACATGAACCTAAAAAATGAAAGACCATGATTATTGTTAAATGGCCACAGCCAGTCACATCCATAGGCTCACTGGCTCATCCTTCATTCTGAAACCCACTGCAGAGTTGCTTCCCTTGTTTAACAAAGCACAAGATGATTTAAAGCGTGTTGTCATCACTTCAGCAAGGCTTAGTATTTTTTAAGTCCCTTCTATGTGACTTTTTAAAATATTTGCCAGAGGGCATGTATGCTTGCCAGAGAGAGACAGATAAGAAGAGAAAGAGAGGGAGAAAGCACATCCCTTGGAGAATGGTCACACTGCAATCCCTTTTCCATCTCTCCATTCTGTTGTGATTTTGAGTATGCACGCTTTCGCACCTGGCATGTTTCTCAAGCTGCAGGGTCTGGGACTTGAACTGTGAGTTTGGTCAAATGGGAGCCAGCTCCCTATTATGTGATTTTAACGTGTTCTCAATGAGCTCCTGGCCTTTCAACAGAGGAAGGTTGCAAGGTCCATACTGCGTGTCTTCAGTGCAGCAACTGAATGTTTTAGGTAGGGTGGGAGGGAGTGTTGAGCCCTGCACAAGACAGTCGTAGGCTGTTTGAACCTGTGCCCACTCATGGACTCTGCTTTTGTTGGCACTTGGCTACTTCTTCCCTGTGATTTTTTGTTTGTTTGTTTCTCTCCGAGTGAAAAAAAAAATTACATTTTGAAATTGATTAAACTTAAAGCACATCATTTTTCACTCTAGCAATATATTATGTTTACCAGCATTTACAGCTTCATATTATACTGTTCATTAACGCATAAAAATCCACTCAGCGTAATAAATCTCATGTAAGTTAAAGTCCAGCCTGTTCAAAAGACTTGAAGGCAAAAAGGCAAATAACTTTTAGCTGGTTTGATTGAATTAGCACTAACTATTGTTCTATTGACTCTTTCTTGTCCATTGATTTTTAAAAGCCTTTGGCTCTCTTACCATCCATTAAGACAAATAAGATGCAATTTGATGCTCAGGACAAACTATTCTTGGGTGTATGCATGGAGAAAATTATATATATTCTGAAACAAGACTTAGAAAGCAGGTTCTCGTATTTTACTGTAAATAACTTCCTTGCTTTTGACTTTGGAAGTTAACAATAATAGTGATCCATGATGTACTATGTGGGTCAGTAAAAAGTGAAGCCAAGTGAACATATACTTTGTTGTCTCTTTTTTTTTTTCTCTTTTTTAAATTTGCCATAGGGCATGTGCCCACACCTGAGACAGAGAAAGGGAACATGAAAAAGCACCCTCCCTCCGAGAATGCCCACCCCACTCTCCCTTCCCCATTCTGAAAGCTCTCAGGAGCTGGAACATACACACATAACACCTGAGATGTTTTTCAAGCCACCAGGTCTAGGGCTTGAACTACACAGTAGGCCATGTGGGATTCACCTTAACCACCACACCAATGGCTGTGGTCCTATTACCTCTTATTTAATATGAAAATAAGTGAACTAATATTGTACATATTCTCATTTTTTTCAGTCATTAATTTTCTTTATTTGCAGAACTAATAGCATAGTAAGCAACTGAATCAAAGGAAACAAGAAAGAGCAAAATATTTTCTGCTTTATTAATAATGAGCAACTTTATTATGAAGAGTCAGGTTTTTTTTTTTTTTTTTTAATAATGATCCACTTGAATGATCAAAATAGCAATGAATAAGAAACCTGAGATCTGACTTGGCCTGAGGTCAGTCAACATCATGATAAAATGAAATTCTCAACTTCAGTAAAATCACAGTATTGCTTTTAATTAAACTAGTGTTCATGCTAATGAAGCTCCACCTTTTGTGAGAACAATTCATCCCTAAATGGCTACCCAAATGGTATCTTTTTCTTTATTCCAAATAAAGGTTAAGGATTGAGGCATGAGAATCTATTCATTTGCCGCTAGTATTGAAGGGAAATTTCAAAATGGTCAGTGTTTTGACTTGGTGAAGCATGTACTTACTTCTTATTTCAGTGTTTGACCTCTTCCAACCTTTTTCACGTCACTCTGCTGAAACCTGAAATTGCCTGCCTTTGGAAATACCATTAATTCACATTAAGAGACCAGGAAAGTTTTAGTTTCTCCTGCTGGAATAATGGAAGAAATGAGAAACAAACAAGAACAACCACCCGTGTGACATTCGCAAAATTTGCTTGTGATTTTCTAAATTTCAGTGCTAGCAAAAAAGAAAGTTGCAGCAAGGCATACAGTAAATGAAGATATTATGTATTAGGGAAGGAATGAATCTGTCACTTTGACGGATTGTGAGGCGAAGAGCAGATTAACAGATTACTCATAGTCAGAAGGCAGCTCGGTGTGAAAAATGTGCAGGAAATGATAAGTGCGGGTTTGTGCTGATTTAATGATATTTTTAAACTACAATAACACTCTGGTAGTATAATATAATAAAGCACTTGGCTTGCATTTTTAAATTATCAACATATTTCTAGTTTGACCTTAAAAACATTTTGGACCATTCTCGGTTAAATATGTAGCTTTCAAATTAGAAAAAAGAGCCATCTAAAATATCACAGCAGTGCCCTTCTAAGAAGCATCTTTGGCTTTTAAAATCAGTTCTTTCCTAAACTAGCATTTGTCATACAAATTTTAATTATGTTTTAAGTGTATTAATACCACATGAACTTTAGGTATTTAAATCTCTCACAAGAAATTGTCACTTTCAGGACCAGCAGTTAGCATAATGGCTAGGTCCTTGGACTCCCACATAGTTGACCACGGTTCGAGTCCCGGACCCAGTGGCTTAAAACTCACACCAGGTGCATGTGCGTGTGTGCCAAGATCCTGAGAGGAGAATGGAGGAGAGGGGATTGCGGTGTGGCCATCCCCCCCCCGGGGGGTGATTTCTCACTTTCTGTCTCTGTTTCTCTCTGTCTTTCTGGTGAGCGCATGCACCCTATAGCAAAATTCTCTCCAAAAGAAAAGAAAAGAAAAAAGAAATTGTCACTTTCTAGCAGCCATTTTCAGTGAAATGATTCAAAGATGCCACTGATTTGTCTTCATCTTTTTATTGTCTAGTATTAGTTTTGTAGTTCAGATCATAGAGTAGTTACGAATAAAACAACTACATTTTACTGGAAATAGTGAATAAAAGTAGTTCAGATTTGAATTGAGTACCCTGAGACATAGCAAGATGAATTGTTTTATATTATTATAGATATTTATAAGAAGGCAAAATTCATTAGGAAGTCTGTATTTTTGTATAAATAATGAGTTAACATCCTTTTAGTTAATTTGACAATGATGGACATGCATCACCAAGAATATTTGGAATAAAATTACTGTGACGCATTTAAGTAGTTGTTATTCTAACATCTTAATACTCAAAAGCTAATGTAAGGCTTGACTTGTTTCATAATATTTTCTCCCAGCTTACCAGTGATGGCTTTACATAATTAGGAACAATGAAACTTGTAAGGGAGTAAACTATTACATTTACTCTTTAAAAAAAAAAAAAAGAACTAATATTACATTCCAAGGGCTTGGATCCCAGACATGATTATGGCTCAAATTATGCTTTACATGTATAGTAAAGACTTTTATAAAACTTCCACATGTTTTATACAGTTCTCCTCTGATGTTAAGACTCTCAACTTGGAGACAGTAAACAAGCTAATATAAAGAAGGAATCCATATTTTTCTGGGTAGAAATTTTGAAATGTGTGCCACAAAAGTAGTTTGCATGTTTTCTGCCTTCCTTATTGGTTGTCTGCAGTACCAGCACTCTTTGTCAAATATTTCCAACTCTCCAAATATCCCAAACACAAGATTGGATTGCACTCCTTTTGTTTTTACACATAGCTAACTAGCACAGCTAGTTCTAGCCAATGTATTAGGAACAAGACAGCCTGTGTTATTACATGGCTGGAGTGTTTTATTGCAGTGTGAAACTCCCCGGATTCACTTTCCCTCTGACACTGTGACCAGAAACATTCAAGGTGGTAGCGGTTCTGTCAACCTCCTGCTGATCTGTTTTGCATACTTCACATGAGCAAGAATCAAAACTTCAGGCTACTCCTTAAACTTTTTAAAAATTTTATGTACTTTCTTTAATTTGTCTTTTTTATTTATTTTCTTTTTTTAATTTTCTGTAGGGCACATGAGCACATGAGCTCTGGTGAACACATCAGAGAGAGGGAAAATGAGAAACCAAGCTTCCAGGTTCAGGACTTCAACCACAGTCAGCCATGTCAGAATCCAGCACCTTAATCACCATGCCACCTTCCAGCCCCTCCTTAAAAAAATTGTTTTAATAGGTTTTTGCCTTAGAGTGCATGAGCTCACCAGAAAGAGACAAAAGAGAGAAAAAGTAAGAAATCACCCCCCAGGGAGGATGGCCACACCAGTCACTTTTCCATTCTCCTCCCAGGATTTTGGGCATGCAAGTATATAAACCTGGTGTGAGTTTCAAGCCACCAGGTCCAGGATTCAAACTGCAGTCAGCCATGTGGAAATCCAGCAATGTAACCATTACACCATCTGCTGGTCCCTTCTTAAAACTTTTTAATACCACTTCTAGGTTGCCCTATTTTCTCCTCCACTGTCTCAGATTTCCTCACTCCAGCCTTAAGTCCACTCTTCCATTCCTGGTCTGGCATAGTCCTAATCCACCTTCCTTTGAACACTCTTGAGTTTATCAAATTGAGGTTCTCTAAATCAAAAAGAATAGTCCATATATAATCTAGACAGATTAGACTGCAGTTAGACTACTGAACAGGAAGGACACTGCATATATCAATATAGCTTAAATTTTTAGTTCCCATATTCTACTAATGGCTTATCTTTGGCTTTTGGTCACCTAAAATCATCCCCATCTTTCTCCTGGACTATTGGTATAGCCTCTTAAGTAATGTCATTGAGGCTTAGAAATTGATGCCCCAAAGACTGACATACTGACAGGTCTTAAAAGTTGTCTCAGAATCAAGGTTTCTGTAACCTTGTCTATTCTTCCCCACCCCAAGTCTAAGGAAGAACTCTCTCTAGAATTTGCTTTCCATACTAAAGAATTTCTTCCAATAGAAATGGAGTTGTCTGAAATCTCCTTCCTAGAAATCTTACCCAGCAACCAGAGACAAGAAAGACTAAAAGGTCTGCACCCAAGGCTCCTGTTTTTCTGAGGGTAGCTCAGAGAGATTACCTAGAAAACTCTATCTGCATATTAAGACAGCCTTTGTTCCTGTGCAGTATTGCCCCTTACCCCTCACCTTCCAGTGACACGTCAGTCTCAGCTTCCAAAGAAAATCATTTAGCAACTACCATATGTATGATCATGGATCCTATTCATTTTCCGTACCTCCTATTTACCTACATCCTATGGTTGGGGTATTGAAGCTACAACCATCTTGCCCTTCTTAGAATTCAGTTTTCTTCAGTTTCCATGTACAAGATGTATATGTTAAAATAAATCTGTGTTTCTCTTTTATTAATCTGCCTATTGTCAGTGATTTTTAGCAGAACTTTGGGAAGGGAGATTTCCTTCTCCCTTGAAGTCTCAAGAGTCCATTTGTAGTTTTCACAGCACATACCCATTCCGTATGGAGCAGCCAGAGATCCAACTGGCACTGTTGTACTAAAACCCTTCAAGGGTTTCTCATTGTGTGTAGGATAAGGACTTAAATTTTTCAGTGGTCTTCAAGGCTTGAATGACTTGGCCCACGCCTACTGGCCCAACCTTACATTCTCATTCTCTCTCTCTCTCTCTCTCTCTCTCTGTCTCTCGGAAGATTTGTGCATTAGCTATACTGGTCTCCTTTCCTTTTCTCAAACCTTCTTGCCTCGGGGCCTTTACCCATTACTCTCTCACTTTAGAATGCTTTTTCCCTCTACCTTGTCTCCACCTTGCATGGTTGACACCTATTTATCTGCTACTATTTGTCAGGTATTTCCTTTCTCGTCACTTCTTCTGGGGAGCCCTGAAATCCTTGTGCCCTCACAGCACCATTCACTTCACTGATCCATGTTTGTCTCGCCCTTCACATCGTAGCTTTAAGAAGGCAGGAACTCTGTATTTACCTTACCTGTCCAATTTTGTGCCAGGACCAGACAAAACAGGCTCTTGATACACACTTGTGAAGTAAATATTGGTATCTACATTATTTTTCTCGACTGCCAGGATCATTCTGGATCTCTAGTCTGTCATCTTACTTGTTCCATCTCTCAACCAATATCTTCCACAAATTTGGAAAACATACTCATGTGTCCATGAAACCTCTGTTACTACCTTTGATAGACCATAGTTAAAAACAGAACTCTTTGGTCCTCAAAGAAAGGTCTTCTGCCATGTTAATATTGATCAACAGCCAATTTAAAGTGATATGATGAATCTTAACTGTTCTAATATACAGACAGCCCAATGCTGTCATACATTTGATGCATGCCAGTTCAGTGAGAAAACAGCACGTTTGGAGAAAAGAGGGGATAAAGATGAGTAAGAGGAAGAGAAGCGCCTGTTTCCTGGCCCAGGTGTTGGTTATAATTACTTGGAGGTCATTAATTGAGCTGCACATTTATTATTTGTATACTTTTCTACGTGTATGTTACATGTCAATAAAAGTTTATTGACAATCATATAACTTTTAGTCTAATAGAGGTAGTTTGCTCTTTTTGATAATTCAGTGCTTCGGTATCTTTCTACCTTTTCTACCGGTCAGCATGCAAGTTTTCTGTAGATTGAGGCCATATTTAAGTTGAATAGCCGCTAGAGTAACACGGTGAATAATTATGATGATAATGCTGCTCTGGTAACTTGAAAGAATTATTGCCCCCTCCGGCAAGCCCAATTTATTCACATGAATGGTCCAAGCAACAAAAGAGTTCTGATTATTCCTCCTGATTTTTTAAAAATAGCATCTTACTATCATATGTGTTCAAAAGTCCGTTTATCTCCACATCAACGTTCTATCACAATATTTTTCATCAACTGAAATGTTACAATTAACACACTCTGCAACTGCTGGGAAATAAATCTAGTCAACTAAATGTCCTGTCAACTTTCTCTAGTTCTTTATTTTCTTGTGCAACCAACCAACACTGGGGGGGAAATTAAATTGTCACTCACCTCACAGAGCCTTCTTTTTAGCATATCATTGTTTTATTTGACTACTGAACATAAAGGTATAACCAAACTTTGAAAAGAAAATGGAAATCAGTACATAAATATGGTATCTGATAATCTGACACACTTAATGATGAAAATGATACCCTACAGTTTTTCTTTACAAAAGCCTAGGGAGCTATATTAAAGCATTAAATTAAGCCCCACCTACACTTTCTGCACCATTAAGTCCCATCATTCCACAGAAAGGTTTAGATGGTTTTATTTTGTATTCTAATTTTAAGGCAATTATTCTCTAGTTAAAGTTGGAAAAGGCTGTAAAATTTTCTGTTTCTGGTTTGTTAATGACTTAGTTACAAAGCATTTAACATGCAGTTGTCTTATAACTCTTTCAAGGGTGTTAAATAAAGTTGCATGAGAGTGAATCTTTTTCTGTAATTTCAAATAATAATAACCATTGACATTATTGTTCCATGATGTTGGGCTTTACTATGTGCACTGTGTGGTATAAGAATTACACATATGGGGGGATTATAAAATGTTCATGAAAAAATTAATTGGAAGATAAAAATTAGAAATACACACTTTATATCTCAACATAAACTCCATCAAAGTCAAGGTAACCTTTGCGAAGCATGGTGCCAGCCATTTAGTCCATCCCTAAAGAACTGAGGGTCCTGGGAGTTTAACTGTGTCAATGCTATCTTTTTTATTAGGATATTGGAAAAGTCATGTTATGTTTTTCTATGCAAAAATGCATCATGACTTTTCCAACAACCCAATATGTTATTAGCTGAAGAAGAAGAAGTGCCCTTTAATTTTTTTTTAAGATTGGGAAACAAAAAAGTCAGGAGCCCAATCAGGACTGTAAGGCAGATACCTAATAATGTCCCATCAGAACTATCATAAGATTATCATTGTTTGATGAGAGGAACGAACAGGAGCATTGTCATGTTTTTCTGATGAAGTTTCAGCTGACTTTCTCCAAATACCCTTATAATGGACAGATGTTGTTGTTTCACCACCACCACCAGAAAGTCAACAAGCAGAATGCCTTAATCATTCCTGTTGCTGTTGAGACCAGCATATGGCATAGTGGGTACATCACTGGACTCCCACATTGTCAACTGTGTTTCAAGTCCTGGACCCTGTGACTTAAAACTCATGCTGGGTGCATGTGCATGCATGCCCAAAATTGTGAGACAAGAATGGAGAAGGGATTGCTGCATGGCCATCCCACGTTGGGGGTGATTTCTCACTTTCTTTTTCTCTGTCTCTCTGGAGAGCACATGCCTCCCTATAGTAAAAAAATCTCTCTCTTGAGAAAAAGAAAAACTCGTTGCCAAGAACTTTGCTCTTGACTGGTCCACTTTTGCTTTGGCTGAAATACTTCTGTCTCTTGGTTGCCATTGCTTTGATTATGTTTTGTCTTTAGGATCTTACTGGTAAAGCCAGGTTCATCTCCTGTTGACAGTTCTGTGAAGAGATGCTAGGATTTTTTTTTTTTTAGAGAGGTTTTGCTATAGGGCGCATGTGCTCACCAGACAGACAGAGAGAGAGAACGCGAGAAATCACCCCCCAGGGGGGGAATGTCCATGCTGCAATCCCTTTTCCTCCATTCTCCTCTCAGGATCTTGGGCATGCACACACACATGCCCAGCGTGAGTTTTAAGCCACTGGGTCTGGGACGCGAACCATGGTCAACTACATGGGAGTCCAGCTACATAGCCATTACGCTAACTGCTGGTCCCAAGAGATGCTTTAGGATCTTGATCTTACTTGTTTAAAATTTCTGTTGACAGTTCTGCCTTTATCTGCAGCTGATCTGGACACAACAGTTTAGGCACCATCATATAGAAAGTTTGCTCTACTTTATGTATGTATGTAGCCAAGAGGACGTGTGTGTTTCTAGGAGAGAGAAGTAGGGACAAGAAAGCACCCCCATAGGACATGGTCACACCACAATCCCTTCTCCCCTCCCTCCCTCCTTCCAGGATTTTGCATACAATACAACATGCACCAAGGGTGTTTCTCATGTCATTAGGTCTGAGACTCAAACTGCATAGTTGGCCAGGTAGGATCCAGCTGCTTTAACCACCATGCCACAACCTGGCCCCTCAACTTTAATTTTCAGTCAGAATGTGTAAGCCGAACAACTTGACATGTCTATGGTGTTGACTATTGTTTCTGTTATTAAATCATCAGTCCTCTTCAATTAGCGCCAAATTGATGTGGATCATCTGCTGCTACAGCTGTTATCTTCAACGTCATCTCATCCCTTCTTAAAACCATCAGTACCAGCAGGTGGCATAGTGGTTAATGCACTAGATTCCCACGTGGCCGACTGAGGCTCGAATCCTGGACCCAGCAGTTTGAAACTCACACTGGATATGTGTGCATGTGTCCCAAAATCCCAAGAGGAGAATGGAGAAGGGATTGCATCATGGCACACCCTCCTGATGGGCAATTTCTCACTTTCTGTCTCTTTGTCTCTCCAGCGAGCACACATGCCCTATAGCAAAAATCTCTCCAAAAAAAACACAAGTTATCCATCTGCAAACTGCTCATTTCTTTGGGACATTGTCCCTATAAACTTTCTTTAAAACATCAATAATTTCACCATTATTCACCAAGCTTTACTAGAAATTCAGTGTTAGTTCTTGCTTCAATTTTAGCAGAATTCATTTTGCTCTGATAGGGGCAATTTTCAAAATGGTATCTTACCTTTCTTGGTGCCATAAGCTAGATCCTGTTCATACAAGGTATGACAAGTTACTATGAGTTTATTTTGATGCAAAAATAATTTTTAAAGCCATATATGGTTTTTTCATAATACACATTTTCCATTAACATTTTGAAGACTCTTCATAATATATTTTATAACTTATTCCCTTCCACAATCTAATATGGTTGGTTCTATTATTTCTGTATTCTAGATGCAGAAACAGAGGCACAGGGTTTGGCCTAGAGGTTGTAAAGCTAAAAGGAAATTTAAGCTGAAACCAAAAAGTGCACATTTTAAATTATATGCTACATTGGTACCTCAAATATATGTCTAATTATAAGCCATCTTGGCATCCTAAATACATGTCTAGGGTACAACTCCACATTAGGCTCTCAAGATGTTTTCTACTGTGGAAGTTGTTGCTGTTGCTACAGTCCCACCCTAGCCACTCACTCATCCCGATATGCAGCATGAGGCCACCGAAGCCTTGCTGAGTTTTAGGAAGTCATCCTAGAAGTTGAGGTGGTCAATCTAAAGTAATGGAATTGTTTCCTTTGATTGCCCTTTATTTCTCATACAATGTTCTACATATTAAAAGCTCAAAATGTCTGTGAGTCCTCAGTAATAGGATTTCCCTGGTAAGCATGGTTTAAATGCAAATTTAATTTGTTCATCTGAGAGGCCTATTAGAAACATCCATTTCTGAGAGATGGCCTCACATCAGCTCTTCTGTGGTCCCCTTTCTCACTGTGCCCTCAGAACTCATCTGTATGAAATGAGTTCGAGTTTTTATGAGTACTGGTTCACCTTTACTCTGTGCTAGAGCTGTAAGTATGAAATACTCTTTAAGTCTTCTTTTATTTTTAAAATTAATTTTTATAACACTTTTTGTTATCTGAAATAACAGTCCTTCTTTGTGTCTTTATTGTGTGTCTCCACCTCTAAATTTTAAAGTCCATTAAGAGACTCTGTCTTAGACCCCACTCTATTATTTTTATTCACGATAGAGCACGTACACACCCATGAGAGTCAAAGAGAGATAAGCACCCTCCACAAGGCCTAGTCATACCATGACGGTCTTCCTTAGATTGCAGGCACTTACCTGCTTACCTGGCGTGTTTCAGGCTGACTGGACCAGGGATTCGAACACAGTCACCATATGGGATCTGGCTTCTCTTGAGCAGCACATTACTGCTGTGTCAAGGAGCTGGCCCAGCCACTGGATTATACCTTGTCTCCACCTTGCATGGTTGACACCTATTTATCTGCTACTATTTGTCAGGTATTTCCTTTCTCGTCACTTCTTCTGGGGAGCCCTGAAATCCTTGTGCCCTCACAGCACCATTCACTTCACTGATCCATGTTTGTCTCGCCCTTCACATCGTAGCTTTAAGAAGGCAGGAACTCTGTATTTACCTTACCTGTCCAATTTTGTGCCAGGACCAGACAAAACAGGCTCTTGATACACACTTGTGAAGTAAATATTGGTATCTACATTATTTTTCTCGACTGCCAGGATCATTCTGGATCTCTAGTCTGTCATCTTACTTGTTCCATCTCTCAACCAATATCTTCCACAAATTTGGAAAACATACTCATGTGTCCATGAAACCTCTGTTACTACCTTTGATAGACCATAGTTAAAAACAGAACTCTTTGGTCCTCAAAGAAAGGTCTTCTGCCATGTTAATATTGATCAACAGCCAATTTAAAGTGATATGATGAATCTTAACTGTTCTAATATACAGACAGCCCAATGCTGTCATACATTTGATGCATGCCAGTTCAGTGAGAAAACAGCACGTTTGGAGAAAAGAGGGGATAAAGATGAGTAAGAGGAAGAGAAGCGCCTGTTTCCTGGCCCAGGTGTTGGTTATAATTACTTGGAGGTCATTAATTGAGCTGCACATTTATTATTTGTATACTTTTCTACGTGTATGTTACATGTCAATAAAAGTTTATTGACAATCATATAACTTTTAGTCTAATAGAGGTAGTTTGCTCTTTTTGATAATTCAGTGCTTCGGTATCTTTCTACCTTTTCTACCGGTCAGCATGCAAGTTTTCTGTAGATTGAGGCCATATTTAAGTTGAATAGCCGCTAGAGTAACACGGTGAATAATTATGATGATAATGCTGCTCTGGTAACTTGAAAGAATTATTGCCCCCTCCGGCAAGCCCAATTTATTCACATGAATGGTCCAAGCAACAAAAGAGTTCTGATTATTCCTCCTGATTTTTTAAAAATAGCATCTTACTATCATATGTGTTCAAAAGTCCGTTTATCTCCACATCAACGTTCTATCACAATATTTTTCATCAACTGAAATGTTACAATTAACACACTCTGCAACTGCTGGGAAATAAATCTAGTCAACTAAATGTCCTGTCAACTTTCTCTAGTTCTTTATTTTCTTGTGCAACCAACCAACACTGGGGGGGAAATTAAATTGTCACTCACCTCACAGAGCCTTCTTTTTAGCATATCATTGTTTTATTTGACTACTGAACATAAAGGTATAACCAAACTTTGAAAAGAAAATGGAAATCAGTACATAAATATGGTATCTGATAATCTTACACACTTAATGATGAAAATGATACCCTACAGTTTTTCTTTACAAAAGCCTAGGGAGCTATATTAAAGCATTAAATTAAGCCCCACCTACACTTTCTGCACCATTAAGTCCCATCATTCCACAGAAAGGTTTAGATGGTTTTATTTTGTATTCTAATTTTAAGGCAATTATTCTCTAGTTAAAGTTGGAAAAGGCTGTAAAATTTTCTGTTTCTGGTTTGTTAATGACTTAGTTACAAAGCATTTAACATGCAGTTGTCTTATAACTCTTTCAAGGGTGTTAAATAAAGTTGCATGAGAGTGAATCTTTTTCTGTAATTTCAAATAATAATAACCATTGACATTATTGTTCCATGATGTTGGGCTTTACTATGTGCACTGTGTGGTATAAGAATTACACATATGGGGGGATTATAAAATGTTCATGAAAAAATTAATTGGAAGATAAAAATTAGAAATACACACTTTATATCTCAACATAAACTCCATCAAAGTCAAGGTAACCTTTGCGAAGCATGGTGCCAGCCATTTAGTCCATCCCTAAAGAACTGAGGGTCCTGGGAGTTTAACTGTGTCAATGCTATCTTTTTTATTAGGATATTGGAAAAGTCATGTTATGTTTTTCTATGCAAAAATGCATCATGACTTTTCCAACAACCCAATATGTTATTAGCTGAAGAAGAAGAAGTGCCCTTTAATTTTTTTTTAAGATTGGGAAACAAAAAAGTCAGGAGCCCAATCAGGACTGTAAGGCAGATACCTAATAATGTCCCATCAGAACTATCATAAGATTATCATTGTTTGATGAGAGGAACGAACAGGAGCATTGTCATGTTTTTCTGATGAAGTTTCAGCTGACTTTCTCCAAATACCCTTATAATGGACAGATGTTGTTGTTTCACCACCACCACCAGAAAGTCAACAAGCAGAATGCCTTAATCATTCCTGTTGCTGTTGAGACCAGCATATGGCATAGTGGGTACATCACTGGACTCCCACATTGTCAACTGTGTTTCAAGTCCTGGACCCTGTGACTTAAAACTCATGCTGGGTGCATGTGCATGCATGCCCAAAATTGTGAGACAAGAATGGAGAAGGGATTGCTGCATGGCCATCCCACGTTGGGGGTGATTTCTCACTTTCTTTTTCTCTGTCTCTCTGGAGAGCACATGCCTCCCTATAGTAAAAAAATCTCTCTCTTGAGAAAAAGAAAAACTCGTTGCCAAGAACTTTGCTCTTGACTGGTCCACTTTTGCTTTGGCTGAAATACTTCTGTCTCTTGGTTGCCATTGCTTTGATTATGTTTTGTCTTTAGGATCTTACTGGTAAAGCCAGGTTCATCTCCTGTTGACAGTTCTGTGAAGAGATGCTAGGATTTTTTTTTTTTTAGAGAGGTTTTGCTATAGGGCGCATGTGCTCACCAGACAGACAGAGAGGGAGAAGGCGAGAAATCCCCCAGGGGGGGAATGTCCATGCTGCAATCCCTTTTCCTCCATTCTCCTCTCAGGATCTTGGGCATGCACACACACATGCCCAGCGTGAGTTTTAAGCCACTGGGTCTGGGACGCGAACCATGGTCAACTACATGGGAGTCCAGCTACATAGCCATTACGCTAACTGCTGGTCCCAAGAGATGCTTTAGGATCTTGATCTTACTTGTTTAAAATTTCTGTTGACAGTTCTGCCTTTATCTGCAGCTGATCTGGACACAACAGTTTAGGCACCATCATATAGAAAGTTTGCTCTACTTTATGTATGTATGTAGCCAAGAGGACGTGTGTGTTTCTAGGAGAGAGAAGTAGGGACAAGAAAGCACCCCCATAGGACATGGTCACACCACAATCCCTTCTCCCCTCCCTCCCTCCTTCCAGGATTTTGCATACAATACAACATGCACCAAGGGTGTTTCTCATGTCATTAGGTCTGAGACTCAAACTGCATAGTTGGCCAGGTAGGATCCAGCTGCTTTAACCACCATGCCACAACCTGGCCCCTCAACTTTAATTTTCAGTCAGAATGTGTAAGCCGAACAACTTGACATGTCTATGGTGTTGACTATTGTTTCTGTTATTAAATCATCAGTCCTCTTCAATTAGCGCCAAATTGATGTGGATCATCTGCTGCTACAGCTGTTATCTTCAACGTCATCTCATCCCTTCTTAAAACCATCAGTACCAGCAGGTGGCATAGTGGTTAATGCACTAGATTCCCACGTGGCCGACTGAGGCTCGAATCCTGGACCCAGCAGTTTGAAACTCACACTGGATATGTGTGCATGTGTCCCAAAATCCCAAGAGGAGAATGGAGAAGGGATTGCATCATGGCACACCCTCCTGATGGGCAATTTCTCACTTTCTGTCTCTTTGTCTCTCCAGCGAGCACACATGCCCTATAGCAAAAATCTCTCCAAAAAAAACACAAGTTATCCATCTGCAAACTGCTCATTTCTTTGGGACATTGTCCCTATAAACTTTCTTTAAAACATCAATAATTTCACCATTATTCACCAAGCTTTACTAGAAATTCAGTGTTAGTTCTTGCTTCAATTTTAGCAGAATTCATTTTGCTCTGATAGGGGCAATTTTCAAAATGGTATCTTACCTTTCTTGGTGCCATAAGCTAGATCCTGTTCATACAAGGTATGACAAGTTACTATGAGTTTATTTTGATGCAAAAATAATTTTTAAAGCCATATATGGTTTTTTCATAATACACATTTTCCATTAACATTTTGAAGACTCTTCATAATATATTTTATAACTTATTCCCTTCCACAATCTAATATGGTTGGTTCTATTATTTCTGTATTCTAGATGCAGAAACAGAGGCACAGGGTTTGGCCTAGAGGTTGTAAAGCTAAAAGGAAATTTAAGCTGAAACCAAAAAGTGCACATTTTAAATTATATGCTACATTGGTACCTCAAATATATGTCTAATTATAAGCCATCTTGGCATCCTAAATACATGTCTAGGGTACAACTCCACATTAGGCTCTCAAGATGTTTTCTACTGTGGAAGTTGTTGCTGTTGCTACAGTCCCACCCTAGCCACTCACTCATCCCGATATGCAGCATGAGGCCACCGAAGCCTTGCTGAGTTTTAGGAAGTCATCCTAGAAGTTGAGGTGGTCAATCTAAAGTAATGGAATTGTTTCCTTTGATTGCCCTTTATTTCTCATACAATGTTCTACATATTAAAAGCTCAAAATGTCTGTGAGTCCTCAGTAATAGGATTTCCCTGGTAAGCATGGTTTAAATGCAAATTTAATTTGTTCATCTGAGAGGCCTATTAGAAACATCCATTTCTGAGAGATGGCCTCACATCAGCTCTTCTGTGGTCCCCTTTCTCACTGTGCCCTCAGAACTCATCTGTATGAAATGAGTTCGAGTTTTTATGAGTACTGGTTCACCTTTACTCTGTGCTAGAGCTGTAAGTATGAAATACTCTTTAAGTCTTCTTTTATTTTTAAAATTAATTTTTATAACACTTTTTGTTATCTGAAATAACAGTCCTTCTTTGTGTCTTTATTGTGTGTCTCCACCTCTAAATTTTAAAGTCCATTAAGAGACTCTGTCTTAGACCCCACTCTATTATTTTTATTCACGATAGAGCACGTACACACCCATGAGAGTCAAAGAGAGATAAGCACCCTCCACAAGGCCTAGTCATACCATGACGGTCTTCCTTAGATTGCAGGCACTTACCTGCTTACCTGGCGTGTTTCAGGCTGACTGGACCAGGGATTCGAACACAGTCACCATATGGGATCTGGCTTCTCTTGAGCAGCACATTACTGCTGTGTCAAGGAGCTGGCCCAGCCACTGGATTATCAATACTTAGAACAGAAGTAGAAAGAGACTTTGGGCAGACATTTTCACTTATTTTTTTCAGTGTTCCTCACATATATTGTTGGAGAGGAAATAATTTTTTTCCTTAACCCCGGTGAGTTCTTAGCTGAGATGGGCCACTGTAACAAAAGACAGATTAGCAAGAGAAAGATGACTTATTAATGTAGGCAGTGCACATCACTGGAGACAAACCCCAACGAAAAGTAACTAAGACAGTGGCTGAGAACTCTGGCTTACACAGCATTTTCAAAATGACAGAACAAAGGAAATGGATGTTGGGCTTCCCAAGTCCGGAAACTGGGAAGGTAAGCATGTGGGCAGGAACTGATGGAGCAAGGTTTGTGCACAGATTCCTCTGGTGCTGTCTCTGGGCTGATGAGTCTAGCATTGCCTCTAGTAAAGGAGACTTTATATCCTGCCTTTAGGCAGGAGAAA
This sequence comes from Tupaia belangeri chinensis, assembly GCF_000334495.1. Taxonomy (NCBI): domain Eukaryota; kingdom Metazoa; phylum Chordata; class Mammalia; order Scandentia; family Tupaiidae; genus Tupaia; species Tupaia belangeri. Next base: position 792,548 of record NW_006206682.1, read on the forward strand.
GGGAAAAGTGGAAAGTGCCTTTCCTATGTTTGCTGCTTCTCAATTGCCTTTAGCTCAAAAATAGGTGGAAAAGGCATATTTTGTGGTGACATATTCATTTTTTTTTCAGTTACCAGAGGATGCATGGACTTGTGCAAACATGAGAGAAAGTAACCTCCCATAGGGCATGGTCGTGTGACAATCTTTTTTTCTCCATTTCTGCATCCCATCATGATTTGGGGTATGCACATGTGCTCAGAGTGGTTTTCAAGCCACCAAGGCTGGAATCTGAACCATTCTTGGCCATGTGCCGTTCAGCTCCCGACACGCTTTGCTTAACCACTGCACTACCTGAGGTGACATATATTCTGGTTTCCCCTAATATGAAGATAAAGCTGTTATTGGGATCAGAGGGCAGTTATTTCCTCTGCATCTTCAGTGATGCTGTGTTTATTAGACGTGAGAAGTCGTCATTCTATGTGTATCTTCTGATGGTTAAGAAAATAGTATTTATCATGTCCCATAGAAAAATAGAGATTCTAAAGGACCTCTTGAGAAATATTAGTTTCTCTGAGCCTTTAATTTTCCATTGGAAAAATATATTCTAATAGATGTCATTTACATATACACTTTGATGGACATAAGTGAGGTCCTATATCAGGTACAAGTGACACAAACCCAACTCAAACTAGCTTAAGAAAAAAGGTGCATTTTTAGACTTCTGTAATAGAATCATCTAGAGGTTCTGTAGTTAAGACTAGATCCCAGACCTCAAAAGGTGGACAAAGAGCTGTGTCTCTCCATCTCTTTAAGTGCATCCTTTCTGTCTCTCCACCTGCTTAATGGCATCCTTTCTGATGTCTATTTTCCATCTAGGCCCATCGATAGTTCCTGTTTGCACTGAAGGGGAGGGAGGAAAATTTTTTTCCATAACCATCATAAATTCTTAGCAGGAACAAACCACTGTAGCAAAAGACAGATGAATAAGAGAAAAACAAACAAGTTTATTAAAATGTATATTTTCATATATTCATGGGAGACACCCAAGGAATGAGTAGTTTTCGGCGAGGTGACTTTGAATTCTAGCTTATATAGTATCCTCCGTGAAGGTCAGTACATTTTTAGGGAAGTGACAAGACAGAGGGAAAGTACTAAGTCTCATGGGGTAGCAATTTGGGGGATACAAGTAAGTGGCAGATGAAGGTAGTAAATCTTGTTCATGTACATTCCTCTGGTGCCTTCTCCAGGCTGCTAAGGGTCTAAAGTTGTCTTCATTTCTTAACCTTTGTCCTCCTTGGTAGTAGGTAGGTGGGATCCCTTTTTTCTTTGTGAATTCATGTCCCGCTTTTAGGTAGTGGAGGAAGGATAGAGAGCTTTCCTGCATCTGCTGCTTCTCAGTTGCCTTCATCTCAGCAATCTTTATGCCAGAGGCATGTTTTGGAGTGGAATCTCCTCCAGCATTATGCCACCTGCTCATGCACCCAGCAAAAGTCTAAGCATAGACTCTGACAGACTTGGTATTCATGCCTGCCCCTGTGTGGAAACAAAGAGGCTTAGTCCCCCTACTCCTGACCTCCAAACCACATGAAATGGGTTGTCCATAGGAACGAAGAGCTAGGTTCTCAAGACAAAGAGAAAAGTGTGTTTGACCAACCAAAACCATAGCTTTTATAATTTATTATTATTTGGTAGACTTCAGCTCTCGAACAGTTTATAAGTTTTCCTTGAGCTATTACTGCATGTCCCATACACTTTTTCCTTTCCTCTTTCCTCTAAGAACACATATGTGACTATGAATGATATTGAGATTACCAGGAGTTCTTTTCAGTTTATTTTTATGTAAATTATTTTCTAATTTCCATAGTGAAATAATTTCTGGAAACGTGCAACATATGTAATATCTGATTGTAACACACTAGCTGTCAAGCATTTATTTGGGCTTTTACTAAAGCCCAAGGACAAAAAAAAAGAGTGGATTTTTACCCCTAAAAGATTGAAAAGTGCTGTTTTAACAGCTATGAATCCAGACTGTATTGCAGAGATTGGCTACATAATACTACCTTCCCTTTATAGTTAAAAATGATTTTTAAGAGCAAGAAACAAATCATTAATAAACTAATCTTGCATTAGACATCTTGACATTTAAATTGACTTCATGCAAATAAAATGAGCAATTTGAGTTTTCTGATTTACTCATCAGACATTATATAGAGGCATTTTACATTCACATCTTAAAAATGTAATAAGGATATTTCATTTCTTTGTGTCTGCTGTGTCTGTTCTTGATGAATTTCATAACCAGCTTAGGTGACACTATATTGAGAAATCTCACATCACTTTTGTGTTGTTTTGTATTATTGTGTGATCTTTCCAAGTAGTTGATTGTGAGTGTGTGTGTGTGTGTGTGTGTGTGTGTGTGGTGTGTGTGTCTTCACTGGAACATTTTGTTGTTATTATTGCTTTAATTACAACAGGGCACATGCACTCACCAGAGAGAGTGAGTGAGAGACAGAAAGCATCCTCCCAAGGGATTTGGTTATGCCACAATCCTTTTTCCTCCATCTCCATCCATTCAGGATTTTGGCCACATACACACACATACTCCTTGTTTTTGAAGCCACTGTGGCCAGAATTTGAACTGTGATTGTCAACCATGTGGGATCTGGCTCCCAATTAACCACTGCGTTTTGGGGCCAACCCAGCATTGGAACATTCTGAAAGTACTGCCCATTTTTATTACTTAGATGAAACTTATTTTTCCTGTGTGGAAACATAAAGGGAAAAATTGAAATATTCATGGCCTTGGTCCTCATATAAGAAATAGAATATGAAAGCGTTTTGACTTTATTCTGACCTGACTTTGAATATTTAGGGAAAATGCTCAATTCGTAGCTCTAGCTAATGGCATTACAATGTCACACTTTTCTGTTTAACATTCAGCTTTGTTAATCAAGGAAACCATAGATTGGCTCTTTGCATGTTGATTAAATTGATTACAGCTGTAGGCCTTGATAGCATTTTTTTCAAGTGTCTCTAATTAATCAGACAATGCTTGATTAGTTTTTTCTGTTTTGAGGAGATAAACTGACTTCCTTGAGAATTTTCACCCCAACATGATTCTCCTGCAGTGAAAGGTAAAGGATAAGTGAGTCATTGCTTAGTTTTCCATGAGGCTAAGACTTTCTATTCTCCATCAACTAAGAGGGGAAAAAAAATAAAAAAAAAACTTTGAAAAAGCAGAGTAAAATGTAGCATTAAACTTCTTTTCACATACTCATTTGTATACACCTGCTGGAATGAGCAGAGTCTGCGTGTTCTTTCTGAGCTCTTAGCCTGACTTCCCCTCCATTCTAAAGCATCTCCAGTTTTCCTATTTTATTTCCACTTTGTCACGTTATCACTGAATTGTCACATTGTCACATCTGACTTTGCAGATTTCGGCGCAGGAACTATTTCTTTATACTGACCAGGCTCACGAATGATATATTTTTAAAAAGAAAAAAGAAAGCCACCACCTATTTTTTTTTTTTAGTCACATCTATAACATTAGACAAACAGCTGTGGTTTATGCAAATGAAAACTTGACAGTTTCCAGGAACATTACCAACATTTGTAAAGACCCAAAATGTTCTGCTTTCCAGTGGGAAATGTAAATTCCAATGATCAGCCAGGATTGGCTCAGACGCTGCGAGTTGGCATAAGAAAGGCGACCCATTTCTCTCTCCTTCATTGACGAGCACTTGTTTCCAATAAGTCACTTAAAACATTTTAGATATTTTGTAGTTGCACTTCAAAGGAGTTTTCTTATAGAACTCATCATATCAGAAGCTCAGAAAGAGAGACACCCTGCTTTAAAAAAGAAAGTAAAGGGAACCAGCAGTTGGCATAATGGCTATGTCGCTGGACTCCCACGTAGTCGACCGTGGTTCGCGTCCCAGACCTGGTGGCTTGAAACTCACGCCGGGCGTGTGTGCATGCATGCCCAAGATCCCGAGAGGAGAATGGAGGAGAAGGGATTGCGGCATGACCATCCCCCCGGGGGGTGATTTCTCGCTTTCTGTCTCTATGTCTCTCTCTGTCTGTCTGGCGAGCGCACGTGCCCTATAGCAAAAATCTCTCCAAAAAAAAAAAGAAAGTAAATGGACCAGCAGATGGTGTGATGGTTACATCACTGGACTCCCATGTAGTTGACTGCTATTCGAGTCCTGAACCAGGTGGCTTAAAACTCACTCCAGGTACATACGCGTGTGTGCCCAAAATCCCGAGAAGAGAATGGCAGAGGAGGGATTACAGCATGGCCATCCCTCTGGGGGATCATTTCTCACTTTTGTCTCTCTGTCTCTCTCAGTCTCTCTGGCGAGCACATGCACCTTATAGCAAAAATCTCTCTTTGAAAAAACAAGTAAAAAGGGCCAACAGGTGGCAGGTTAGTTAAGGCGCTAGGCTCCTACATGGCCAACTGTGGTTCAAGTCCCAGTCCTGGCAGCTTACTTTCTCTCTGTCTTTTCTGGTGAGTGCACGTAAACAATAGTAAATTTTAAAAATAATGATAACAACAATAATAAATAAAATAATTCTCAAAAAAGAGAAAAAACTTTTAGCCAAATAGGAAGGTAGAAAGTGAAAAATAGAAGGAAGGGAAGTGGATGGGAAAGGAAGGGTAGGAGGAGAAAGAGAGGAAACACTTAGTCCCTGATTTGATTGTCATAAATAAAATGGGAAAAAATTTTAAGTTCTTAAAGCTAGTAATACATCAAGCTTCTCCAATCCAGTCCACATTCCTACTGCCTGATGTGATTATGCTTAATAATTTCTTGTGCATTCTTCAGAAATTATTCACATATTAGAAAAAAAGATGTATATGGATATACTCACATATGTGCATATACACACACATACACACACACATACACATTTAAAAAGTGAGACTATGCTGTCCTACAACTTTGAACATTTTTACTACATAGGTCTTGGACATCTTCCTGACTTTGCACACACAGAGCAATCACATTCTTTATTAGCTGCTGGATATTATTTCATTGTTTGATATATTATTATGTACTATATTTATTCAGCCAGTTTTCTGATAATGGACATTTAGGTAGCTTCTAGGTTTTTGTTAATGTAGACAGTGACATGATAAATATCCTTATTTGCATACTTTTGTGAGATTAGGCAAATATGTGTTTATAATAAATTTCTAAAATGTCTGGCAATGGAATTACTTAATTAAAAGGTAATTGTAGTAGATATTACCATTTACACTCCTACCATCAGTGTACACTAGTTTCCTATCTCTCTAATCTTCATCTCTTTAATCTTACTTACACTGAGTTTTGTCAAATTTTAGAACTTTGGCCAAACTATTATATGCTAACAGTATATCGTTTAATTAGCACTTATTTTTCTTTCTCTTTTTCTTTTTTCTTTTTTTTTTTTTAGAGGTTTTTGCTATAGGGTGCGTGCGCTCGCCAGACAGACAGAGACAGACAGAGAGATAGAAAGTGAGAAATCGCCCCCCCATAGGGGATGACCACGCCGCAATCGCTTCTCCTCCATTCTCTCGGGATCTTGGGCACGCACGCACACGCACCCGGCGTGAGTTTTAAGCCACCGGGTCCAGGACGTGAACCGCGGTCAACTACGTGGGAGTCCAGCAACATAGCCATTAGGCTAACTGCTGGTCCCTTAATTAGCACTTATATAATTATATACAAGGTCAAGCATATTTGGACATTGGAGGTGTGGCTTTTTTTTTTATTTCCTGACCTACCCAATCATAACTCTGTCTACTTTTCTGGGACTGTGTTTATTCAGTCTCTTTATATGTATCCAACAGTGCTAGGCACACAGACACTCAGTAACTATATAAATTTAACTTAAAATAGTACATGGGATACACAGAAGTAATCTCAAATATCTGTTAAATTATTCTGGAAAGATTCTTGAGCAAAATGTCATCTCTGAAAATCCTCACTGTCATAGAATGTTGAAAACAAGATGTCTTAGATTTCTGTGCATTATATAGGGGAGAAGTAACTTCCAGAGTAACAGGAGAAAACATGCAAATTCCGTTTGATGTTACTGTCTTCATTTTTACAAGTGCATGGAGGCCTTCCTAAAAATAAATGAAAACCCAAAGAAGGGCTTGCTCCAGAAGTGTACGTGACATTTTTTAAATTTTTGCAAAGGCTACGTGCACTCGTTAGAGGAGAGAGTCTGAGAGGGGAAGTGAGAAAGCACTCCTCAGTAGAAGACAGTAATGCCATGAACCCATCACCTCATTTCTCCCTTCAGGATTTTGGGCACACACAGAAGCACCCAGTATGGTTTCCTAGCCTCCAGGTCAAGTCTTGAACCATGTAGTCAGCCATTTGGGACCCAACCACCCTGCCACCAACAGGCCTTCTTATTTACCATTTCAATAAAACAAATTAATCTGGGATAAGACAAAGAATTGGAACTAGGGATGGAAAATGATAATAAATGGGTGAAAACTAGTAGAATTGAGTAACATGTATACTGATTTAGTAAGGTAATTTAGATTTGTAGATTTATCTTGGTGTCAGCTCTGTGTCTCTGATGATAAAGTTATCCTCTCCCTGGAACAGGGGAGCATCTTTCTCAGGGGAAATGTACACCAGCTTTAGAGTAGGAAGTGGGAGGTCAAAGAGCACTTCCTTTATCTACTACTGTTTGTTACTTGCCTTCAGCTCAAAATAATAAGTGGAAGTGGCATATTTGGGGGTTGATTTCCAGAAGTTATTCAAAATCTTTTTTTTTTGACACAATGGGAAATGAATATTGTCTAGACAGTTGTTCTTTGTTTCTCACGTATTTTCATATCCCTATGTACTGTTGGGTCATCAGAAAAGTCATGACATGTTTTTCTATGCAAAAATACACTGACTTTTCCAACGACCCAATAGATTGCCTACATTAACAAGAAAGCTTGCCTAGATTATATAGCCACAAGCTTCTAAATAATCTGTCTGATCTATCTCTTATTCCCCACCAATCCTTCTCCACACTGACCTTTTTAAAATGTAAATATAAATGCTTCCAGTTTGAAAATCTAGTTTAAAAGTCTCAGGAGATTCCCAAACCCTTCAGAATAAAGTAGGAACGCCTTAGTTTGTCATACAGGTGTCCTACTTTCTCCAGCAATTGTCTGCAGTTTCCTCACTCAACACATACATAGTTGGCTCTCTGCACCTGTGGGTTCTGTATCTGCAGATTCAAGCAACCACGGACCGAGAAGGTAGTTCGACCTATGTTGGTTATGTCTGTATTGAACATGTACAGACTTTTTCCTTGTCATTATTTAGTATGCAGTATAATAATACAGTATAACAAGTATTTACATAGTATTTAAGTCATTTGTAGATATATCAACGTATTCAAGAGGTAAGGCTAGGGCTTAGTAATGGCCTTCTAAATATTCTAGCTTATTTTTACATTCACATCAAGAAGTTACCAAGATTACCCTTGTACTAAATGAAACTCCTACATCATCCTGCACTGGTTTCTTCTCCCCAGTTTTCCAGTTCATTCAGTGGTACTAAGGCTGTTTTATTCCCCCCAGAATCCAGATTTTAACTTCCTCATTTACTCTTCAGGTTTCCTCCATGTGTCATGAAATGTGGTCACCATTGACATCTGAATGGCACCTCTCTGGCTTTCATCTTCATTGTGAGACTTATCTTTTTCTTGAGATTCAGTTCAAAACATTACAGGGAATCTCAATGATTGGACCAGATTTAGTTAGGTGGCCACCTCTGAACCAATCACTTGAGACTGAGAGCTCATGTAAGAACGTGGTAACTCCCAGAAAGCCATATGGTCAGAGGTAACAGTCTCAAGGAGAAGGGGGAGGAAGGACTCCTGAACCATTCTTTATCTCTCTCCTACTGTGTCTTAAAGAGAGATTAAAATTGTTTCTTATCCCCAAAGGTAGGAGAAATATATGGAGGTGAAAAGAAAAGAGATTTTGCCTGAACATGAATAAAAATGTTTTAATAGTCAAAGCTATTTGCAGATGAAATGTGATCATTGGAAGCAGTAGGTACACGATTATCAATGGCACTCAACTACAGATTAGATTACCACTTGGAGGAATCTTATGGGAGGGGGTTTGTTTCTCCAACCCTGGCTAGAGACCTCCTGAGGAAAACAAAACAAAACAAAATTAAACAATAGCATCTTAATAATTATTGAAGTATATCTTAAGGGGCATAGTAAAGAATTCCCAACTCGTATTTCAAACTCCTATTTAAAATATGGAGTAAATCCTGTTGAGATTAATGCTATTGAGAGCACTTTTTGTATGTGTACAAGTGTCAAAAAGGATAGGGAATATGTATTTCCTTTAGGTTTTTACATAGTAACTGTATTTCTGGACCAGTGTTCTGTTTTCCAAGGTAGAAAATTAAGTTTTTCTGTGTCTGTTATAAAGCAGCAGGTGCGTGTCCTCAGATTCACCCCAAATTGCGTGTGTACCAAACAGATGATGAGGAGATAAGAGCATGCTGCTAGCAGGTGGAGAAAGAGCAAGGTGGAGGGAATGGATTCCAAGAGCAGCAATATGGACACTTCTGGTACTGAGCGGCACTCAGTATTCCAGGATAACAAAGATCCTTTGAATAGCCATGTCCTTGATAAATATTGCAAGAGCACCTACTCTGTGCCAGACATTCTGTTAGGTCAAAGTTAGAGTCAAATGGGAGAAATTACATTCATCAGATAACCAAACAAATGAGAATATAATTATGAGCTTAGGCAGGAGCTCTAAATGAGAAAATCACTGTAGCTTTATGAGAATAAATAAGAAAGGAACTCTGCTAGAGGGGAGAGGGAGTGTCAGGGAAGACTTCCCAAGAGTGTGATGCTTGAGGTTGGGTATGATTTCATTGGGTCAAGGGGGGAAAGGAGCCAAGGGGCGGGGAGTGTGGTCTAAACAAGGGGATATAGACTGGACCAAGGCCCAGTGATGGTAGGGCACTTGACACACTTCAGGAACTGAGAGGAAACCATTGTATTCTGAGCATAGTGAATAACAGCAAGCACATGCAAGATGAGGCAGGAAAAACTCATAGAGACTAGTCTTCACAAAGCCTCAAAAGCAAGGTAGAGATTCTGGTATTTCTCCCCAGTACTATGGCTTCCTGATAACATCAAAAGGTTTTAAACAAGAGACGGCCATACCAAGTTAGAATCTTGGCTGTAGTGTAGAGAACAAAGAAGCGAAATCAGAATGAGGAATAGGAGGGACTCAGCTAAGAGCTTTTGCTACATGTAACATGAGGGAACATAGTTGTGTAAACTTTGGTGGTAGAAGTTGTGATGGTGACAAAGGTGGTTTCAAAATGTATGTAGGAAGAAAATAGGCAGGAATTTTCCTAAGAGCCTGTAGAATTTTCCACTTCACAGTTCCTTCCTCTAAGGCAGAGGTCATTGAACTACAGCTCATGAGCCCATTCCTGCCCCTCACATGATTTTGTAAATAAAGTTTTATTGGAACACAATCATGTCTATTTATAAACATTGTTTTTTGTCTTCTTCCCCACTGCAAAGCAGTTGAACAGTTGCAGTACAGACTTTATGGCTCATAAAACCTCACGTATTTGGTTCCCGGCCCTTTACAGAAACCTTTACCAACCATGGATTTTTTTTTTCTTTTTTTGGAGAGGTTTTTAGCTATAGGGTGCATGCACTCGCCAGAAAGAGAGAGACTGCCCCTTACATGATTTTGTAAATAAAGTTTTATTGGAACACAATCATGTCTATTTATAAACATTGTTTTTTGTCTTCTTCCCCACTGCAAAGCAGTTGAACAGTTGCAGTACAGACTTTATGGCTCATAAAACCTCACGTATTTGGTTCCCGGCCCTTTACAGAAACCTTTACCAACCATGGATTTTTTTTTTCTTTTTTTGGAGAGGTTTTTAGCTATAGGGTGCATGCACTCGCCAGAAAGAGAGAGACAGAGAGACAGAAAGTGAGAAATCACCCCCCCGGGGGGGGGATGGCCACACCGCAATCCCTTCTCCTTCATTCTCCTCTCGGAATTTGGGCACGCACACACACGCTCCTGGCATGATGAGTTTAAGCCACCGGGTCCAGGACTCGAACCATCGTCGACTACATGGGAGTCCAGCGACATAGTCATTATGCTAACTGCTGGTTCCCCAACCATGGATTTTACACTACTTGAACCATTACCTCCATGGTACCTCTTGGTGCAGAAGTTCTTTACTTTATGACCTGAGATTGAAAATTTTCAGTATTTATGGGCATTTGGGGGAGGGATAGTTTTCAATAGCTTTTAAAAATACTCTCTGGGGCCAGCACTGTAGCCCAGCAGTTAAGCTGGATCCCACATGGCTGACCACAGTTCAAATCCTGGCCCCAGCAGCTTGAAAAACATGCCGGGTAGATGTGCACGTAGGTCCCAGATCCCAACAGGGTGGAGAAATGGAGATGAAGGGATTGCGCCATGACCTCTCCCTAATAGGAGGTGTTTTTCTCTCTTGCTTGCCCTCTTTCCCAATCTCTCATGAATAAACATACCTCTCTAGGAATAAAAAAAAAAAAAAGTAGAATCTCTGACTGCCCCTCATAATGGAGGTATTTCAAGGTACTCCTGCAGTCTGTCTCCTGGTCATATAAGATTCTTTAAATCCAGACTTCTTTCAGCAAATAGGAAATGTGTAGTGGCAAAAGTGATAAATATCATTAAGTGTTGGCTAGATGTTGCTGCAAATTGCCAAATTCCTAATACACGATCCCTGGCAACAATAAGTGTTCCACTGGGCTGGCTCATCTGACTTAGAGCTTCAAAGAGCAGGTGTTTAGTGCTATAAGTAAGACTCGTATAATGATTATTTTCATATTTGGGGTTGCTCAAATATTCTCCCCAATAAATATATAAATATATGCAAAGTTATAAATGGCTTCAACACAAGGGAATTGCTTCCCAAAACAAACCTGTGAGCTGGTCAGCCTGTGCAGCCTGTATGTACAGGCCCGCCCATGCTCTTCTGGTGCGTTCTGTTGGTTAGCATGCCTCCTCCACAGGCCATGCCTCTCTGGGCAGGAACCAAGAGTAACTTACCCTGCAATCCCCTGGCATGCAGGAGTCAAGAAAATGGTTATTTTGTATGCAAAGCAATGGTTAACTTCTATGTAATGTGTATGTATGTGTGTATGTACATGCATGTATCTATATAATGAAATATATGTGTAGAAAACTGTCTCATAAGCAAATCTAGGTTTTAGAAGAAGGAACTAAAGGCACAGTCCCTCCTATCTGAGGATATTGTCTTCAGTTCTAAAAATACTGGATTGAGCTCTACCCAGGTATGTTCACTGTCTAGCATGCAGGTTGAATGAAAACACTATAGTTAGTATTCCTTTCTGGCCAGGATTTTATTGTTGGATCAGTCTAGCCATTGTGAAAATTCACAAGATAGTACTTATCCTTCATCTGCACTATAGTGTTATTATTATTATTATTTAGAATATTTTGCCTTAGGGTATGCACCGGAGAGAGACAAGAGACATTGAGAGGGAAAGGGAGAAATCACCCTCCAGGGGAATGGCCACACCATAATCCCTTCTCCATTCTCCTCCCTGGATCCTGGACATGCATACATACACTCCCAGCATGAGTTTCAACCTACCAGGTTCAGGACTTGAACTGCTGTTGACCATGTGGGAGTCCAGTGACATAACCGCTATGTCATCTGCTGGCCCTATCATCTGTGCTGTATTTTTCACATGTGATATTTAAGAATTCAATAATCTTGAATTTAAGAATCTTAACTCTCCAGTAGACATCTCTTCTAGTATCAGTGCTTAACATACACAGCTGTGCCCAGGAGCCCTGTTTCTCCAGTTTCAAGAGGAGAGGTAGCAGTGGGGGACCTACCTGAATCGTCTAGCAGGAGGAAGATGAGGAAGCTTCTGCACATGCCCAGAGAATAGGCCTGACAAAAGATGTTTATCCATCAGTGGAGCTGGAGGCACTTCATAATGGGGAGAGTCAGTCCTCAGGACAAATGGATTACAATCAGAACTGAGGAAACCCACCATAGTACCAGCTTCAAAGGACAAGGCAATACGGACAGTGAGCAGAAACAGACTCTGGAGCAGAAGTAGCTGGGGTGAGAAGCAGGCCAAATACTTGGTTCAAAATACAACTAGTACTGGTATGTTGTAAGCCTGAACTACAGTAGCACTCCCCATTGTTTGAAAGTTCACCGTTAACGTAGAAGAAGGCATGAAGGTTTAAAGAAGTTGATCAGGAGTCAATAGAATGGGTTAAAGTTAAGTATCACATACGAAAATGTGAACACATAAGAGAGAGGTGCTAGACTACATATTTATGCTTATTAACAAGTTACCGAAAATGAATGTTCCTAAAAAATGCGATTATTAAGTATATATTAAAGTAAAAAATAAAAAGAAAACAAACAAAATTGCCATCAGGATGGGGAAATGGTATAATCAAAACAGCATTTCTTAAGGTGTGTTTCTGTGGAATCTCGAGCGTAAGAGATGCATCAGTTTGTGAAGCATATATTTGAGCAGTGCTAGATACTCTGCTCTCCCCTTGGGAAATTCATAGTGTTTTAGACTCCGAAAGTCCTTCAAGAAAAAGTCTTGGTTGATTTTTTTTAGCCCCAAGTTTCCTATTTTTTGGTTAACATTTAAACTTTTTCTCTTATCGTTATACTTTATAAATACATACTTAGTAAAAAAAAAAAAAAAGTCAAACTGATGAGCTGCTCTGATTAAAAATTTCCTCATTGTATAAAGTCTTCTAAGTCTACATTAAAATAACATCACTTGTCAAGAGACTTCCATAGTCATTTTTAAAAGATAACATTAAATGCACCTTATATCAGAATAAACTCAGAATATTCAGGGGACCTCAGAAAGTTTGTAAAAAAAAAAATTGGAATTAAAATATGAGTTTATTTTGGTGCAAAAAAAACTAAATATATGCTTTTTTATAATATAGAATGTATACACACACACACACACACACACACACACACACACACACACTTATGTACATACCATGGACTTCCCAGAAGGTTTTCTCTTTTTTTTCCCCCATACAGGGTGTGAACTCTCTGGAGGGGTGGGGGGGAGTGAAAAACCACCTCTGGGGGGATGGCCATGCTACAGTCTCTTCTCCTCCAGTCTCTCAGGATTTGGGGCATACATGCTCATGTACCCAGCATGATTTTCAAGCTACCAGTCCTGGACTTGAACTGCAGTCAGCCATGTGCAAATCCCAACACCTTAACTACCACATCACATGCTGCCTCTCCCCAGAATCGTTTTGAAGACCCTTTATACACTAGAATAAATTATATGGATCAGCCAGAATAAATTATGTGGATCATGAATTTAAATGTAAAAAAATGAACTCATTCAAGTAACTGGATGTATGTCCATAGAGTCC
>NW_006206682.1:806010-876960 GCF_000334495.1 Tupaia belangeri chinensis
AGGGAAAAGCTTCCTAACTACAACTGAAAATACAAAGACAGAAAAAAGAAATTATTGCTACATTTGATTGCAATATAAAAATAAACTCTTGCATGGCCAAAAAAACATGTGCAATGAGAAGAAAAGGAAAAAGATGGATGAGAGTGGGAAAAAAAAAAAAAACTATAGAAGAAGGGGCAAAAAATATGAACAAACACATGCATACATGCCATATGTATGTGCATATATTGTATGTACACACATATATTACATAAATAGCCTTAAACATATGAAAATGCAGTCAGTTCCACTTAAAATAACAAATGCAAATCAAAACTACTTTAACATACGAGTTCTCAAGTCTCAAGTTGGGAATCACTTCAAAACCTGACAACATATTCTCATGACATTGCTCTAGGGGAACCAGCCCTCATACAGTGCTGATAAGAATGCAGACGGGTACACTCCTTGTGGAGTGAATTTGTCAATATCTAACAAAACCAAGTATGCATTTCCCTTTTATTCAAGGAATCCCACTACAATGTGGCCTATAGCCACTGTAGCATGGCCATCCCCCCAGAAGTGGTTTTTCACTCCCCCCCACCCCTCCAGAGAGTTCACACCCTGTATGGGGGGAAAAAAAGACAGAGAAAACCTTCTGGGAAGTCCATGGTATGTACATAAGTGTGTGTGTGTGTGTGTGTGTGTGTGTATATATACATTCTATATTATAAAAAAGCATATATTTAGGTTTTTTTGCACCAAAATAAACTCATATTTTAATTCCAATTTTTTTTAATCTCTGTTGATAAATAGGCAGATAATAAGTAAATATGACAAAATAATGTTAAAATTAGAGATTGTAGTTGAAGGATATACAAGAGTTCTTTGTACTTTTCTTGCAAGTTTTCTGGAAGTTTGAGATTATTAATTTTTACACTAACCGCTGGTCCCGAGATTATTAATTTTTAAACCACAAAAGAAAAAGTCTCATACTTCCAACAGTTACTGCTAAGGAAAAAGTAACATTCATCAATCATTGGCCTAAAAAAGTGAATGAATTCTTTTTCATAACATTCACACAACACCCATCTGCATTTCTAATTTGTAGCTGGTCAGCATATGATAACATTATTTTCTCCTGTTCATTCCCGTTCTCCATCAATTTTAGAGAGTAATAAGGTCATTGGACTGGTAATTTGTAGGTGACCTTGTAATTTTCTATAATGTAGAAATTTTTTGGTGTGCTACAATTAAATGGACTTTCAAAAGGAGCTTATTAAAAAGTGCCCCATTAGCATGGAAGTCTGTGATAGATCCTTTCCGATGTATTTAATGTGTTGTTATGAAATTCAATCACATGGCATGCTTACCTCACTTATTTCACCAACCATAATCTAGTGATAGCTATGGTGAACAGTGACTGAAAGTATTTTAAAATATTACAAATAGGAATTGAGTAATTTTTATATTTAGAAACTTTTTTAAAAAAAAAATCATTATTTTATTTTACTTATTTATTTACTTTACTTTGACCAGAAAGACATGGATAGACAGAGAGGGAAAGTGAGAAAGCAAGCCCCCAGGTGTGGAACTCGAACCACAGTTGGATTTGTGGGAGTTCAGTACCCCAATCTCCATGCCATCTGCTGGCTCTGATTTAGATACCGTTTATACTGGAAGAGTGAATGGCTTGCAAAGAAAGCCTCTACTGTATAGACTGGTAATCATTCTTCTACCTTTTACTGGTTTAATTTCAACAAAATCGAAAGTCTTGTGTTGGTTTATCATTGTAGGTAAGGTCTCATGAGGATCTTCACTGATAATTCGGATGATGGTGATCATAATTAAAATGTATTGAGTGCCAACTCTGTACCCAGATCCATGCAAAATGTTTCTCATCCATTTCCCCCTTTAATCCTTACAACTAAATTGTGGAATACTATTATTGTCTCTTTTTATAGATGAGGCTTAGCAATGTTAAGTGACCTGGTTAACTTTTTAGTTTAGGAAACATAGAGGTAGGGTTGGCCTGGAGAGCCAGCTCTTAGCTGTTGGTTGGAACTGTCTCCATTGTAGATAAAAGACAATAGGAAATACAGAAATTCAGAAAGAAATTGTTTCATCACTGAGACATGCTCTTGTTGAGAAGGGTGCTAATAACAATGCAAGAAATGGAATTAATTTTGGAAAAATCCTTTAAGTTCTCTTACCTACTCCCTTCCACCAAAGAAGCACAGTAGTAAGTTGAGGGATGAGAAGGGCTTAAAGCAGAATGCACAGGGACTCATTCCTCCTGGATGTTTCTGACTTGAATGATACCACCTTAGCTATCTACTACAGGGAGCAGGGGACTAGAAAAGAGTAGATGAAGAAGGAAAGGAAGGAAATTGGGGAATGAGGTTGGAAGAGTGAGGCAGAAGATGAGGAATGTAGGAGGTGCTTTCTGGAATGGTTTTGCCTCCATTTATAATGGGAGAACTGCAGTAATGAGTCCCTCAAGAGCCTACCGCCCTTACTCTCCTCTCTCTTGCCTTTCACTGCCCCAAGTTAATGCCTCCTGGCTCCCACCTTGGAGTGGTTCCTAACAGCTCCAAATCTAACTTCTGTTTTGAGTCACCATATGGAATGTTGTCATCCATGACATGTCTTTGTCAGGCCTTCTTACCCAAGATCATATCTCTGGCACATTTCTTCTAAGTTACCGAAATAATTTTTTGAAAGGAAGAGTCATCATTTCATTGAAGTGTTTCTCAAACAACTGGCTAGTTGAGTAATATTACAGAACTGACTATCAATAACTGAGCATCTTGTCTTTCTAAAATGTGAAGGAAGAGCAATGTTTCTTTGTGGAAACCCCAGTGGATTAGAACCCCAGAAAATAAAAGATGTATCTGTGGAATTTCAGAAATGTTCACTCACTCTCTTTTCTTTGTAGGGACTGGTTAAGTGTGCTGAGCCCACCAATTGTTCCTCCAAGTCGACAGCCAGCTGAGCAGCATCTGGATTCCTCTGGGAGTTTGAGCGCTCAAGGTGGGAATATGAAAAATGCAATGCATAGAAAAATAAAAACTAATTTACTGTAAATAGATAAAATCAGTCACTTTGAAATGCCACTATTTTCAATAAATGCTGATTGTTTAGGCTCACATACCCAAAATGAGGTCATCTATGCCTCATTTTTTAGGGTGATGAGTCCTTGACAACTAAAAAGAATATAAGAGAGAAAGTGTCCTTTATCTTCTGAAGGTTAATGCCAAGACAAGGTATAGTTTAAATCATAGGAGCATGGCTTCGGTGTCAAATTGACCTTCATCTAAATTCCAGTTAGATGTACCAGTTCCCACTGTGTGACTCTTAGGAATTTTGGTTCCCACGTCTGTAGAACACTGACACTAGAGAATGCCCATCTGGGGAGTGGATAGTGCCCATCCACAATCTCCTTGTGGAGATTCAGTGAGGCACTATACCTGAAGCACTGAGAATAGTGCCTACCGAATACTGCTGTTGGCATTGGTATAAAGCAGACCCGGTACTCCAACATCTCTGAGATGTTTCATTAAGGCAGAAATAAGGCCTTTTATTTAAAGCAAAGGCTATCAGGTAGCTGCAGCGGGTATTAGTAATGTAAATGTCAAAAGGAAGCAGGAATCTGGGTTCCCTTTGTGGGTATGAACCCTGAAGATAAACCATTGGTTCTGGTTGTGGGTGGGGAACTTGACTGTCTGGAATATATGGAGGGAGAACTTAAAAGAATCTCTGGTGAAAACAAAGATGGCAGGGGTGGGGCAGAGGGTAACTTGAAGTGCCTAATTGGAGTGACAGATAACCTCAGTCAGGGTGAGACTCTGAGAGGATTTTCTAGATTGAATTTTGAAGATAAAAACTATATCTGAAGCTTGGGGCAGGTGGTGGGGGCGGGTAAAACCAGTATAAGTTTCTTCAACAGAAGTGCCAGCGGGGTGTGTGTGTGTGTGTGTGTGTGTGTGTGTGTGTGTGTGGTTTTTTCTTACAACTGCCCCAGGGAAAAAGTGGAGCATCCCATTTTTCTTCAGGTATGGAGAATTCAGACTGAGAGCTCATACATCTGAGTTGTACCTTTTGGCCGCCCGAGGGATAGAGATGTCTGTGTGATTTACTGTCTGAAATAGATTATGCCCCTCAAATTGGGAATCTTTTTAGAGGTGTACATTTATAATTACTTATGACAGAAAAATAGAATCTTGGCTGTCAAGAGGAGACCTTGCTGTGAGGGAACAAATAATATGTTAAGTGTCCTAAATAAGCCACAGGAACCAACATCATGGTCCTTGAGCAAAGGCACCCAAGATATATTATTAGTGATAAGTGGCTGTAAGGATGTCTTAAAGTCACCATTGCAAAGCCCAGTTCTGACAGCAGAAACTCAATTACGCTGAAGGTAAACAGAACTTGCATCGAGGGCAAATTAGCAAATTAAATTCAGAAGATCGTGGAAATGTGCTAGCCAGTGTTAACCAGGTCAGGTGCCCTTTCTGCCTATCACCTTAGATTTTTATTAGCTGCCCTCTTACCCATATGCTTATATAGTTTGTAACTAATTAGTACCATTGAAACTAGTGTTTCCTACTTGGTTAAAATTTCCATCTTTTTTTTTTTTTTTGAGAGGTTTTTCACTATAGGGCGCGTGCGCTCGCCAGACAGACACAGACAGAGAGACAGAAAGTGAGAAATCACCCCCCAGGGGGGATGGTCATGCCGCAATCACTTCTCCATTCTCCTCTCGGGATCTTGGGCACGCACGCACACACGCCCGGCGTGTTTTAAGCCACCGGGTCCAGGACGTGAACCGCGGTCGACTACGTGGGAGTCCACCGACATAGCCATTACGCTAACTGCTGGTTCCCAAAATTTCCATCTTAATGGAGCATAGTTTTAACAGCAGAGAACCGTTGATGCTTACTGACGTATCAAGATGGTGTTTTCACCTGCAGCCTGGCCCCAGCACATAACCACTATATGTTTCTGTTTCTTGGGTTTTGAACCAGGTAAAATAGATTATCTACTCAAAAAAATAATACATAAAACCAGGAATTAGAAAATTACTTTTCAGGCCAACTGGTGGCATGGTGGTTAAGGTAGCTGGATCCCACATGGCTGATTTGCACGATTCGAGTCCCTGATCTGCTGGCTTGAGAAATACACCGGGCATGTGTGTGTGCACTCCCAAAATCTTAAAAGGAAGGAGAAATGGAGGAGGAGAAGGAGGGCAGAATTCCACTCTGTTCTCTTACCTTACTATCTAACATTGTCCTCACCACCTTGTCGTGGCTCTTAAGTCTTATCTGTTTACTTGCTTGTCATCTTTGTTACCAAGTAGCCAGCCTGTGAGTTGTTAGGAGCAGAGATTTTGTCAGTGTGCTCACGCCCAGATCCCGGGTGCCCTGTGCAGTTCTTGCCATGTATTCTATTCTCTAAGTTCTCATTAGAAGGAAGACAAGAAGAGAGAAACAGAGGGGAGGAAGGTTGGACGTGTTCTTCACCTGGTTATTTCTTTAAAAAAAAAATATTTAATTCCATTTGTTATTTTTTTTTAATTTGGCCAGAGAGAGACAGACAGAGAAAGAGAGAGAGGGAAAGTGAGAAAGCAAGCTGCCAGGTCGAGGACTTGAACCACGGTTGGCCATGTGGGAATCTAGTGCTCTTCACCACCATGCCAGCTGCTGGCCCCATCAACTGGTTATTTCTTACAACAACCTTGGGATAAGTATTCATAGAAATCTGACTGTTATGTTTCCCCTCAATTTCAATTTTTTGGTATATTTCTAAAATTCATCCATAAGAGTATTGAACTTAAATTGAAACATTTTACCAATTAAAAAATTATAGACTAGGCCAGCAGGTGGCATAGAGATTAAGCCACTGGACCCCCACATAGCCAACCACAGTTTGAGCCCTGAACTTGGCAGCTTGAAAATCACACTGGGCTCATGTGCATGCATGCTGAAAATCCCAAGAGGAGAAAGGATTGGGCATGGTCACAGGAAGTAGTGTCTCAGTTTCCCTCTTTCTATCTCTGTCTCTCTCCAGCAAACATATGCGCCCTATGGCAAAAGCCTAAAGAAAAAAAAAGTTATAAATCACTTATGCAGTAGCTCTTAAGCTTCATTTATAAGTAGTGAAAACTTTCTTTTCAAACAAAATCTCATATGGATTCCCAAATTATAAAAGACATAGTAGTAGAACTGTTCTGGCAAAGGAGGCATCGGGGTCTCTAAATCCTGCCCTGGGATTGCTGAATGAATTAAAAACACTAGTGTGATCCAACCCCCTCAGTTTACCTACGGAGGTAAATGACTGGCCCAAGGTCAAATGCCAGTCAGAGACAGAACTAGATTTAGGAAGCAGGCTTCTACCATGTCAGGGCCCTTTCTACAGAACCATTTTACGGGATATGAACGTGGTTGGTGAGGACTTGTTCACAGGAAAAGGAGGGGCTCCCATCTTTATATTTCTAGGATAAAAATAATAATAACAGGGACCAGCAGTTGGCGTAATGGCTATGTCACTGGACTCCCACGTAATCCACCACGGTTCAAGTCCCGGACCCAGTGGCTTAAACTCACGTTGGGCACATGTGTGTGCGTGCTCAAGATCCCAAGAGGAGAATGGAGGAGAAGGGATTGTGGTGTGGCCATCCCCCTAGGGAGTGATTTCTCGCTTTCTGTCTCTGTCTCTCTCTGTCTTTCTGGTGAGCACATGTGCCCTATAGCAAAAACCTCTCCAACAATAATAATAATAATAATAATAACAACAACAACTTATTTCATCTTCCTGTGTTCCAGTCTAGATGTGCCCTTTAATTTTCACAGTACTGAGGTGTGGGTCCTGTCATTATTCCCATCTCCCCCAGGGCACTCTGGGCTTAGAGCAGCAAAGCGTTGTGCTGAACCACCGTGCCCCCCTCAGAGTTGGGGAGGCCAAGATGCATTTGTGCCAGTGGAGGGCTAACTGCATTTTAACAAGGAAAGATAACCTGGCCAGTACATCGTTCTAGAAAACCTGCCCCAAGTTACACAGAAGTAAATGCTTGAGCCAACGGTTCCTGTCCCTGCTTTGTTCAGTAGGAGTTTGTGTCACAGCCACAGTTCCTACTCAGCCGGAATGTCTCTGTGTGTAGGTGCCACCTCCAGGCGCACAGCCTGGTTCCCGGCAGAGGCGACCAGCCACAGGCACATTGTCTTCCGCCCATCCTGCCCTCCGACTGGTTGGCAAAACTCGACTCTTCACGGTTCCTCTGGGCCAAATAATATACTTGCTGAATATCAATGACCTTGGGTACAAGTACTCTAACATTCACTAAAAATGTGTTTTCCTAGGAGCCCATGGGAAGTTAAGAATTCAGAAGTTACTCAGGGAAACTAGCAAACTGACCTCTTGAAAATGAGTCATACTTAGCTCGAAGAATGGTTGTCAATTTGTTTTTGACATTTGTTCCTTTACTGATGTGACCCTTAAATTATTCATGCTTACCAGATCCAAAATGGAATAATAATGCCCTCTCTCTTCTGTCTGTAGACATCTCTTGCCGTTTACTTAGATTTTGAGTAAGAAAGAAATTCAGACGGGTTTTTGAGTTGTCGGTCTCACAGAAACATTGTTGTATCTTTTTTAAGGCAAAGTCGCATTGGATATTTCTTTATGAACATTGATTAATCTCCCATGAGAGAGAAACAAGCAGCAGAGGCATGCTTTTAAACTGTAATATCCAAAGTAAAGAATTTACAGAAGTCTTGTGGCTTCTCACAGCTAACCTAAGAGAGAGGTATCTGGCTAATGCTCTACTCCAACAGAGTAGAGTATCTGTCATGGGTCTCCTGTTTACTGCCGCGTAATTATTTGACGTTTCCATGAAGATCTGAGTCTCAAAGTCATGCCTCGCTGAGTAGCCGAGGTGCCCCCGGTGCTTAGCGGAGCGCCCAGTGCCTCGTAAGTACTCCATATGTGTTTGGATGAGTGAGTGAAACATCTGCCCGTGGAAGCAGGATGACTTGATCTACACTTTGGATCCTTTTTGTACCTTGAAGGTTTACTTAAGATGACAGGGAAGTTCCCACAGAAGAGCAACATGGACGCTATAAAAATCTAGTAGACGCTAGCACTAGTAAAGCACTGCCGTGTGTCTGGCACCGCGTGGAGGTTTTCCATGCACGACCTCACAGCAGCCCCTCCCAGCACAGCCTGGCATGGGGTCTGCTGCATCTGTACTTTACAAACGAAGTGAAGGAACTAACAGGACTCACAGACTCATGGGTGTAAAGCAGGATGGAGTCCTAGGCCTATCTGACCGGAGCTCATACCCTTAACACCCACCCTGCCATATAACCGCAGAATTACCGTTAGGTCAGGAGGAACTGCACCACTGAATTGTCCACTGCTGCTTTTTAAATTAAGGATGAAGCTTCTTGGATAAATTAATACCTTCCATAGGCTCATGGTATCCCACTTCAACTCCTACCTTATGCATAAAATAATTCATAATGGTCTCTTTTTTTTCCCCCTTAATTTGCTATAGGGCACATATACTCACCAGAGAGAAATAGTGAGGAAACACCCTCATTGATGGGGGATAGTCGCACCCCCTTCTCCTTCCTCCTGTCTGGCTTTTAGACTTGCATGCACATGTGCCTAGTATGTTTTTAAAGCCACCAGATTCAGGGACTCCTAACCACCATGCCATTAGCTGGCCCATATTCATAGCATTCTTGAATGTAGAACTCTTGTGCCTTCCCCTGTGAGGCAAGTAGTTGCTTTTTGTTCTTTTTTTAACCTTGGAGTAGGGAGAGATTTTC
The DNA here is from genome assembly GCF_000334495.1 of Tupaia belangeri chinensis. NCBI lineage: Eukaryota > Metazoa > Chordata > Mammalia > Scandentia > Tupaiidae > Tupaia > Tupaia belangeri. Next base: position 814,821 of record NW_006206682.1, read on the forward strand.
CGTTATACAGCTACTGCAGTCCAGGGAATGTGTTCTCTGTAGGAAATTGATTAGAAACAGGGAAAAGGCGCATTCTCACTTGTGTAAAGAGATGCTTTCTTTTCAGGGGTGCTAGAAATGAACTCTCCAGTAGAGAAGTAAGCACTTTGCTGGTGTCTGAGGCTATCTTCTCTATTTGAGAAGCATCCCTACCCACCTATCCCTCAAATGCAGTTAGCCTGAAATCAGGATCTTAAGACTGTATGGGCTTCAGAGCTCAAAAACTTGTCTAGAGACCCTCCTTCACGTGTAGAGTTGTAAGCTACAAATTTACAAGTACACATTTTAATCATTGCATATTTATAAGTAGAAAAGCTATTTAGGAAGAATGAAATCACAGTAATTTCTAATTGATCCATCTCAGTTCTTCATCATTGTTATTCCATTGTGGGTCATTTATCTTGCTCCCATTCGGGGACACATGTTTACTGAGGACTAAAATTCAGCACTTTACGATGGACTTTTTCAGATTTTAGTGAGTTAATTTTGCCCTAGTACAAGATGTGTTGGTAGAAGAGTTTCCAAGCACCCAGTACTCAGCAGAATCTTATCTAAAATGTCATCATTATTGATCCTAAGGCTGACTGTTCCAAATGATGATCCCTTGCTGTTGAGTTGTTTAAACAATAGTGTATTAGTATGCACATAAAAATACAGTCAATCAGTTCTCAAGATCTATAGGAGAGAAAATGCATTAACTTTCTGAAAAAATTCTAGATGGGAGCGTCAGAAAATCGAAAATTGAGTACAGTGTCTTGATTCAGAGATTTTAAATCTGATAAACTGGTGCCACATCATTTATTTTCAAGCTCGAAGACTTAGATCGTGCATATAGGTTTTCTATTATCTATGGTTAAAATGCATTAAATACAGATAATTAAACATTTATATTAATTGACTTTCAAGAGGTGAACTGGGGGGTTATTTACGCATGCTGCTCTAACCCAGGGGAGGGCAGCCAATATTGCTGTGTTTGGTCTGGCTCCGTTGGTTTTTCTTGTTATTGCTATGAACCAATTTCAAAGTGGATGAGGCCGAAAGTTTATAAATAGATTATTTTCTGAAAGGTAATTTTATTTCACTAGAAATGGCTTTATTATGTGCAGAAGAGTAAAAATGTAATTTGGACCCCTGTCCAGATGCTTTTAGTCTGGTAGCAGAAAATGGTTTTATTTGTTAATTTATCCTTTTAGAGTTTCTGTAGCCAGTCTTTAAATAGAGCAATTTAGCATTTTGAGGAAAAACAAACTCTGCACTATCCAAGAATATAATTGAAAATTACCCCATACCAATGCACGATAATTACCTTTCAAAACATTTCCCAGTGCTTGACATCATAGTGGTAATTGCTTAATGATATTATAATTTCATTACGTAGGGATTACAATGGCAAAATGATGTAAGTTGGAGGCTTTGAAAATTAAGTTACAATGAAAACGAAACCTTTTATGTAAGTTTAAAGCACTATTTCAATGTAAAATTATACATAATCTCACCCAATTTTTGTATAAATGTCATTTGGCTAGTTTTAAAATTCATCCACTTAAAGCTTTGGTACTAAAAACAAAACATGAAACCTATCTAAGTCCCCATGGTTATAATGCATGAGATTCCAGTTCTATAGCAATACGTATTGGAACAAATGCATTTATATAGCAGTTATTGCTCTAGTTTGTGTGCATAATGTAGCAAAACCTCTACTAATGAATTGGATCCACCTCGATCCCTTTGCAGTTGAGTGATAAAGATGATGGCCCATTACAATAGTTATTTTCATCTTGAAAGATTTCTGCCTGGTTATAAAACGTATTGAGTTTTCTAATTTTATAAGACCAGCTTAAAACTCATCTTTTTGCAAAATACAGGCACAGAATGCACTAAACAGTGATATAGCCTATAACTCTTAGATGCCAGAAGTCAGAGGACCCTTCAATGAGTTGATGGAATAAAGATAAGAAATCAAATGGCAGATCCTTGAGACCATTTGACTCTTAATCACGTATCTTGGTGATACGTGATTTTACCATTGTACCTGCTGGAAAAATTAATCTTATTTTTTTGAATCATCCATAATTTTTTATATAAGAATCCTATTTATTTAAAGAGGAATTCATCATTATGTCCTATATAAAATAAGTTGAAAGCTTTCTGTTTCATTCAAATCCACTTATTTTTAGAGAGAGTCTTGCTATACGGTGCATGCACTCACCAAAAAGACAGATAGAAAATGAGAAATCACACCCTAGGGGGTATGGCTGTGCCACAGTCTCTTCTCCTCCATTCTCCTCTTGAGATTTTGAGCGTGCATCCACATGTGCCCAGCATGAGTTTTAAGCCACGGGGTCCAGGACTCAAACCACAGTTGACTATATAAGAGTCCAGTGACATAACCATTACGCCATCTGCTGGTCCTGTGAAATGGCATTGTTATTCCCATTTCATGAGCAAGGAAACCAAGAAGATCCAGTGAGGTGGAGTGGCCTGCTCCTCAGGTCGGTCATTCGGACAGTAGCATAAAAGCAGCCATTCATCCCCAGGTGAGCTTTCAGAGCCTATGAGCACTCTTAGCCACTCTGCAGGAACACCTCCCAGTTTAACTCCTCATTAATTTTAGTAGCTGCTTTTATGTCTTATGCATGTGTCCTATCCACAACCAGGCTGTGCCCTGCTCAGTGACATAGCAGGCACACAGTACTTATTGATAAACTGAGTTTGTTCAGTTCTCTGAAGTAGTCCAAATATTAAGGGGACTAAACGCCTAAAAGTAAGGCACACCCTCCTTTTGTGCACTTGAGGTGCAAAAGTGACCTGAGGGGATCATCTTCCACATGCAATGACCAGTGAAGAACATTCTCAGCCACGCCTACCTAGAGGAAGGAGGATGGAGGTGAGGCCTGAGGACTAAGCTTAAGGCAACAAAAAAACTAAAGGAAAGGCAGCCTTCCTTCTCTGATTTCCTGTTCTTAATTAGCAGTTCTGCTGGGTGCTCAGGTCAGCTCCCACTGTCAATCTAATATGTCATCAGCAGCATCCTGTCACTCTTCAAAGATATAACCTACCATAGCCATGAGTCAAAAGCTGATCAAAGGCATTGGAGAGATTGTTGGATCTGGTCCCCAGTCCTGTGCTGTGTGTACCCACAAAATCCTGCCCAGATGGGTGCTCATGGCCACTTCACCCTGCCTAGAATACCTGTTCAGTCTCTGGTCAGTGCTCATGCTTAGAAAATTCTTGCTTATTCTGAAACAAAATATGGTTTCCTGTGACTTCCACCCATTAACCCCTATTGTTTCCTCCCAGAACCCCACAGAATTTTCTTAACTTCTCACTCATTTGTCCCCTTCACATTCTTGAAGTCAGAAGGGCTGCTATCACCTCCTTTAAGCTTTCTCTTTTCTGACGGTAAGCCCAGTTCTTTTGGGCTTCTGGAGCTCTTTGCCTCTACCCTCCCTCATGGACTCTCTCATGTTTACCAATTGTTTTTGAAAAACAAGAAATCAAATTTCTTTTATTTCCAAACCTGATTTGTTTTTAAAATGTAGAACACCTTTAAATTTTCTTCCTCTTTTCCATGTTTAAATTTCTTTAATGTACTAGCTCCCAATTAAACGTGTTACAGCACTCTTAACAGAAACATCACGCATGGTGTTAAAAGATAAACTTAGGCACATTAAAATTTTAAAGAGTTTATTTGAGCAGACAATCCATGAATCCATTGGCACTAGACGGCAAGAGGTCTGGTGCCAATGGGTTTTCAACTGAAAGAGGAAGCGAGAAGCTTTTATAAGGTGTTCATAGAAGCAAGATAAAAAATATATTTGGTTAAAGAGAAAGTCCTAGTTAGAGGTTAGTTTGGCAGTTTCTGGTTGGTTAAGCTTAAGTTTTATTTCATTGTGTACATTGAGTTGGGATTCTGTTTGCTTATGTAGGAGTCCAGGGCGTTGGGGCCCTCAGACAATTGATTTTTAAAAAAATTTTTTAATTAAAAAAAAAAAAAAAACAGTGTGGTTGAAAGAACCTGGAAACCCAAGTTTTCCCCGGTTCTCTAACTCACCAAGAAGCCTCAGATGACCTATATAACTTTGCTGACCCTGGCTTCCTCATCTTTCAAAAGCTTACTCTACTTCCTGTCTACCTCACAGGGACATAAGGGTCTAATAAGCCACTGCTTGGAAGGTGCTTTCTAAACCGTCAAGGGAGGGATCTACCAGTTAAGGTCTTGGCAAGCAAGGCAGACGAAGCCCTTCCCCTCTTAAACTCCGTGTTAGAAGGACTGCTCACACCGCAGCAGACTCAGCTGAGTGCACGTTTCACTGCTTTACCACGCCCTCCTTGAGAACAGGGCTTATTTCTTAGAATCATTCTATACCCAACACCTAGTTCAGTGAGCTAGGCTCAGAGAAAGATGTTAGTGTGTTTTGAATGGCTAGAAGGATAGGCAGAGGAAGGACTATGGTACAGTTTTAAACTCCTGCCTCACCATCTGGGCCTCACCTTGGACTTAACTCCAGTCTGTCAGTGTCCTGACAGGGTCCATGTGCTACCTTGGGCTGATTCGGGTTGGAAAGAACAGAGTACACCACTACGTCTCTTTCCCCTGGACAGGGACACTTAAGATCATGAGCTTGTATTCACCCCTTCAAGGAGTAATTTTTATTGAGCCTCTGTCGTGTGCTGAGTCCTGTGCCATGCCCACCACCCAATCCTTTCTGAAGCTCACCAAGGTTTCCTTTGGTCCTTAATAGCCTGTGCTAATGAAGAGAGAGGAATGTTGCCTTATGACCCCATTCCTCTTAAGTCTGCTGTGATCCTCTCCAACCCCAGGAAGTCTTAACCTCTCAAACTCTAAACTGTTGTTACATAGGCTTCCAGGAGTCCTCAGAAGGCACTCACAGGCAAGTATCGAGGTGCTTAATACATTCTAAGCCCATAAAAGGTGCTTAGAAAACATCTTTATTAGACTGTTCTTTTTTCATTTTATGCCATTTATTGGAAGCCAGTCAAACCTCAATAATGACTTAGGCAATGAGAGTCGTCTTCATCCAAGCCATCTAAATGGCTGTCACAAGAAAAAACATCAAGCCACATTCATATCATGCCCAGCAAATTTAATGGATCTTCCTCCATTAATAAAACTACAGGTTGGGCCTGCAGGTGGCATGGAGGTTGAGGTGCTATATCCCACATGGCTGACTGTGCAGTACAAGTTCTAGACCTGGTGGCTAGAAAAACACAATGAACACAATGGGCATGGACAGCAGGTGGTGTGGTGGTTAAGGGTGCTGGACTCCCATATGGTCAACTGGGGTTCAAGTCCCAGACCTGGACACTTTCTCTCTCTCTCTCGTTGTGTCCCTCTCTGGTCAAATTTAAATGAATAAATAAAGTTAAATAAAATAATTCTTTAAAAGAAAAAAAACATGAGCATGTATGTGTGCATGCCCAAAATCCTGAGAGGAGAATATACAAGGGCTTTTAGCGTGGCCATGCCACCTAGGCTATCCTTTCTCTCTCTCTCTCTCTCTCTCTCTCTCTGTTTCTCGTGAGAGCACACACACCCTAGTAAACTTTAAAAAAAAAAAAAAAAATACATATCACCTATAAACTTTAAAAAAAAAAAAAAAACTACGTATCACCTGACATGGTATTTTCTATAGGTGTTCTCTGCATAATGTATCTTATAATTCTAAATGGCATTATTTTAACTCATACTTATTCGGTAGCCTCCTTAGCATATATGATCATTGCATTCTCTGTTTTATCATTGAATTTGCACTGTTTTTCATTTGGTACAGCTCTAGCCTTGAAGAAGTTCACAGCAATGATAATAAAGTTTTGAATCCTGCCTTAGTTTCCCTAATCCTGATGAATACAGCTCGTTAGTCCTTTGGTCCATTCCCTTCTTCTTTCCCCTCCATACCAGCGCTCCACATTCAGTTTTTTCACCCTGTCCTCCCTATCACTGGTGTTTCTTCTCTGTTTATACTGTATGTGTGGCATCTCATCACTTCCACATTCTTCCTCCACTCCAGCCTGAACCTCATACCTGCATTTAGAAAATCTCCCAGGAAAGATGGTGTTTCCTGCTTCGTTGCCCTTCTTATGTTGCAGTTAGGAATTCCGGGCCAGACCTGCAGCTAACTTATCTGTGGTTCCCCCTCCCCCACAGGTGAAGAAGACCTGAGTGTGGAAGAGGACGAGGAAGTGCTGACTCTGTTGTATGACCCATGTCTGAACTGTTATTTTGACCCGCAGACTGGGAAATACTACGAGTTGGTATGATCCCTCAGTCCAGCCCAGTCGGAGCAGGATAGCAGTTCAGAGTCTGTTAAGGAAGCTCCACACCCTGTGTGTTGGGCAGGCCCATGGACTTAAAAGTAACCGAAAGAAATGAATTCATCTTATAAATAATGTCCAACGTTAAAAATTCCTACATTCTTTCGGTAGATGTGTGTGATTTTGAAACTGTGATAGAAATTAATAGAGAGACAAGTCTTTAGGACTTTGAATTGGTTCTTATTTGTTTGTTCTCACCCTCCATTTAATTTTATGTCATATAATTTTACATAAACGAATTAAGACTTATTCAAATTTTTTTGCAGTGTTAATCTTTAAATGATGGCTTGATATACAGAAAATGTATTCTTGTTTAAAAGATGTCTGGGTACTTATTTTATGATATATTTGTATTAAAAAATAAAGTGTGATGGTCAGAAGGATACCTTTTAAAGAGCTTCTTTTTATTCACCCTGCTTTCTTTGCTAGAATATTCCTAGGTGATGGCTACCTTGTCTTAGACCCCTAGAAGAGGGTCCATTAAGGTCAGCCTTTAGGCTCCCAGTTCCCTGGCACAGGCCCCACTATCTCCATTTTAGTACAATTCTTTCAGTTTGCCAAAGATCACAACGTTGTTCATCACGTAAGCTGCTTAGCTCTGGGCTTTGCTTTTCTAAAAAGCCTTATACTCATTGTCTCTGAACGCCTGCTCCATGGATCCAGATTTAACAAGAAGTCACCCATTCGAACATCCCCCAGACCTCACCACAGCTGCGTCTTGGACCCAGAGAAAACTTGACGGCTTGCTTTGGCCTTTAACGTCATGTCAGTGCAACTGCTTGCTGCCTCACAAGAAAAAAACGTGTGCTTCCTGCATTTGGGTAGATAGCCTTGAATTGTGTGCCAAGTATAGTAATATTGAGCTTGAGGAAGTACTTATTATGTTAGTTGGCATATTTTGTTATTTAATAAAGATTTTCAATAAAGTGTACTATTGGAAATGGAAATTTATTGGTGTACAATTGGATTTAATGGTAGTACTATAATTTCATTTAATAGTGCTTCATAGAGGAAATAGCTCTTTTTTTTTTTTTCCAGGAGTAGCTTTGGACTCCTGTTCACAGGATCATGCATTATTTAGAACCATGTTTGCGTTTGATAAGCTTTTGATCCTGTTATTCACAAAGTATACCTTTGTTAGGAATTTCTCCCCAAGATCTTCATGCTTACAAAATGAAAATGAATAACTGAAGCTTCATCAAGCATGCAGAATTGTAAGAGAGGTGGGTTATCTTGATTATGACCTTGAGGACGGAAGGGCTTTGAAGGCCTTATTCCTGCTTTATATAGTCTCAGGACCAACTGCATGAAGGTAGAGTTGATTAAAAATTTATATTGTTAAAACTTGTAGTTACAGTTATAAAAAAGATCATGAGCTATATTATGGAGGAAAAAAATATTAGCAATACCAGGGTGACCCATGAACCCCAAAATAGAATGCTCCCAGATTGGAGCTGGGACATAGAAGACTAGAGAGAGCTCTGTTGGAATTCATGAAATGGAAACCATATATCACCTTTGGTCCCAGAATTCAAAGACTTGCTGAAAAACAAAGCTCCAAGAGGCACAGGAGTGGCAGCAGCTAACAGTTTCTCCTGATGACCCACAGTCACCAAATGACAGTGCCACCTTTTTCTACTTCGGGTCTCTGCCAAAGGAGCAAGAAGATGTTGGCCTGACTTGTTTATCCCCAGGACCATGTGGAATGGTGGTGAGATGGGCCCTGAAGAAGAAGGCAACCTTCACAAAATGGGGAGGAATTCCAGACAGGCAAAAACAAGAGATGTCTGTCCTAGGAGTCTACAGGTATTCCTCTGTTTGTTTTGTCCATAACTTTCTCGACTACTCAGTCCATCTGCTAAAACACTCAGCCACTCCACAATGCCACAAAAACAATGAACTCTCAATTTCAATTCAGATATCCAAGAGTCATGATTCTATGTGGTCTAGTTTTGTCCAGTGTCCAGCAGAACCTTCTTTCATGGATAAGGAAGGAAGGCAAGTAAGGGGTTACTCCTCACAAGCCAAGCAGACACCCCAGAGCTGTCTAACACAAGGTCTTAATATCCACTTTTTACATTTTATTTGCCATTCTAAAAGGGATAGCTTCATATCTTTTGAGAGTTCTACAAAGAACTGAAAAATCAAAATAGATGTGTTTCACATTGTCAACTTTAAACCAAAATGGTGTGGGCAGTTTATTTGGGAATTCCTTGACTGGGCCATACTTGTTCACTGGTTATCAAATTTTGCTACATATTAGAATCTCCTAGGGAGAATCTAATCATATCAACACCTAGGTTTCACACCTAGAATCTGATTTGATTGGTCTCGGGTGCAGCATGGGCACTGGGAGTTTTAAAAACCCCTCTGGCGATTCTAATGGGCAGTCAGGGTTCAAACGAATGCTGTAGATTAGATCTGACATAATTAGAGGGCATATGTACCTGTGGGGAAGAGTCTATATTATTCATTTCCATGTTTAAGACCTTAATTTCTATTCTAATCAAATTATACCAGACATTTATATCTGAAACTGACTATTGCACATGGATACTAAAACTTGGATTGATTCAATATGAAAATACAACTTAAGATCATTTGATATCAGCCTGGGGACTGATTCAAACAGTTTTTTGTTTGATAGAATTGGGTTGCGACTTAAAGTCATCAATCTCTAAATTATTTTTAATTTCTGAGCCCACTTAATGGGAATTATGGAAAAACAGCTCTCAGTGACACTGGTACCAGATCAATGATTTCATTTCCCTGGCAATTATAAGTCCTTTCTCTCTCCAATTTATTTTATTTTATTTCCTATTAAAAATAAATACTGAGCCAGCCAGTGGCATGGTTGTCAAGATAGCTAGATCACACATACCTGACTGCCTGGTTTGAATTCTGGCCCCAGTGACTTAAAGAACACTCTGGGCACATGTGCATGCATGCCCAGAATCCCAAGAGGAGAATGGAGAAGAAATGATTGCAGCATGGCCATTCTCCGGGGGGGAGGGGGTGCTTTCTCATTTTCTCTCTCACATTCTCTCTCTCTCCACCAAGCACCTGTACCCTGTAGCAAATTAAGATAAAGAAAATACCGACATAACAAAATGCATACACACTTGTGCAAAATACTTTGCCCTGTTTTTCCATATTTAAATCAGTTGTTTCATCTACTTTTCATCTTGACTTTTCTTTTTATTTTTGAAGTTCAAACTGTTTAATAACCAAGAGTAGTGTAGTCACAGAGTGTGCAAGCAGAGAACAATTAATTAAAAGGATAATTTTTAAATTTCTCTTTGACTTTAACTGAATATCTAGCTGCTGGAAGTTTCTGGACTTTAAAAAAAAAGAACTACTCTAGGTTGTATCCTATGACCCCCTCCCCCATCTTCAATCAAAACTGTAAGAATAGTGCAAATTAAGAATCACCTAACTATGTGTGGTTTTATAGTGCTTTTATTTTATGCAGCCCTCATTTTGCATTCCAAAAAATTTGATCATAAAGAGATTATTGGTTTGTTTTTTTTTTTTCCTTTTAGTTTTGCCAGTGGGCTCATGGGGGGCGGGGGCGGGGAGGCTAGAGAGAAAGGGGAAGTGAGAAAGTACTCCTCCCCCATGGGGCATGGTCACACCCAAACCTCCCTCTTCCATTTCTTCCTCATTTCAGGATTTGGGGCATGCATGCACAAATTGGGGGCATGTGTATCTCAAGCTGCTAGGTCCAGGACTTGAACTGTGCAGTTGACCCTATGGGATCCAGCCACCTTAAATACCATACCACAGCCTGGCCACATAAAGAGAATTCTTGTCAAGCGGGACCAGCAGATGGCATAACCGTTACGTTGCTGGACTACCACATGGGTAACCACAGCAGCTTAAAACTCAGACCAGTCCTATGAGCGTGCATGCCCAAGGAGAGGGGAGTGGAGGAAAAGGGATTGTGGCATGGCCATCGCCCCTAGGGAGTGATTTTTTGCTTTCTGTCTCTGTCTCTCCAGTGAGCACATGCACCCATAGCAAAAAAGAATTCTTGTCAAGCAAATCCTATTTTCTCCTTTTCTCTCATTATAGTAGTTGAGATAGAATCATGTAATTGGGCCTAGAAAGGTCAATCATGGCCATTTCTTTAAACTCTAGTTTTACAGTTGAGAAAAGTGAGATTTAGATCGAGGAGTTCATTGTCAAAAACCACTTAGTTTGGAATCTATTATCCCTCACTTAAGATAAGGATTCAGGTGCGGTTCCATGGCCTAGTGGTTAGGACAGTAGGATCCCACATGACCAACCTTGCGTGCAGGTCCCAGAGCTGGTGGCTTGAGAAGCATCCTGAGAGCGTGTGCACATGAGTGTGGTTCTCACTCAGTGTTTCCTTCTCTTGCTCTGTGCAGGCAGATTCTTTCTTCCTTCAGTTGTCACCCTTTATATCTCAGGATCAGCATTTTGCCATGTCTGCTCTAAGAAATAGTACTTCCGTTACATGTTACGAATAATGGAAGAGGTCCATGGTCCAACAAAGTTGGAAAGTATTGGAGAAGAGAAAATGCTCATTTGCCTTTTCTGGGGAAGTTCTCAGTGGCTTTCCTAGACTGACATTCCCTCCCAGGGAATCTCCAGGGAGGGGAGGAATATGTGCCCTTCAACTTCTCACTTTGATTTATCTACAGAATTCTTGCTTTAGAGCATCTCAAGGGTCTTCTCTACCCATGGAAACTGCTTTGAGAAATGCTGCTGTGAACCTCTTCTCCAGAACCTGGAAGCCTTGACTCCCAGCAGAACTCCCAGAAATGTCTCCCCAGTTTGGTTTTGTGTGTGTGTGTGTGTGTGTGTGTGCACCTGTATGTTGTTTTGTGGAGGAAAGGGGTTTGGAGCTTTTTGCTTTACCCAGATATTTCACAGACCTCTGACCAGACTATAATAAGATACATTATTCTTCAGGGGCTAGCAGGTGGGTGGTGTCATAGTTATGGTGCTGGACTCCCACGTGGCTGACCATGGTTGGCGACCCAGTGGCTTGAAAATCGTGCTGGTCGCATGTGCATGTATGACCAAAGTCCCAGGAGGAGAATGGAGGAGAAGGGGTTGCAGTGGTGTGGCCATGTCCCCTGGCGGGATGATTTCTCACCTTCCCTCTCACTGACTCTCTCCAGAAAGCACACATGCCCTATGGCAAAAATCTAAAAAAATAAAATGATTCGTCAGGCTCACTTTTCATCCAAAACAAGCTCCACTGAAGCCTTAATATTTCCTAGGTCTGAGGTTTTGGTCACCTAAGATGAAGAAATTTTCTTTCTATTACTTTAAATTATACAAACTTACAATTACAGGTAATATAGCTAACTTGTAACAAAGGATAAATCTAAGTGAAGGTCCATTCATCATGAATATTGGAACTTTACATCTTAATGAGTATTTTGGTTCTGGCTTGTGTGGTTTTAACGCAATTTAGAATCACATTAAGTCAAAATAATTTGACTTATAAGAATTAAATGACCAGTAAACATGGACCACAGATAACACTAATTTTTACTGCTGACATATTCTCGTGTAATTAATCACCTGTAATTCCATGAAGCATTACAGAAGTGAAGTGCTGGAAATGGTATTGATTGGTTTTCATCAGCCCAACTTATCATTGTCAACGTTATGCTGAACCTGGCAAGATTTAAGCATATAAACTTGCTCCTAATAGTAATAAGTATTGTCACTATTTCAACCTGTAGATCAGGGGAAATTATCCCGAATATTCTGTACTAGGTACTTCCGAAGGCATTAGGCATTGGTACCCAAATGAGATAAGCACCATCAGCCAAGAGTATTTGGCTTAAAAAGTCCAGGAGGGAAAATTACTCTTTGTTTATTCTTTATAATATACCATTCTGAAATATGATTTCTATTAATGATGGAGTTTCAATAATCTATAAATAAATCACAAAGTAGAATTTAACTCATACCCAGTTTTGTTTTATGGATTCTTAGTTTAATTAAAGATTAGTTTAATTAAGGAAAATCAATTTAAAAAATACCTTTTTTTTTTGTTCTACTTGCAAAAGTGATTCAGACATTTCAAACCCTGAAAATTTACACACCTTTTAGCCAGCTCATTGGAGAGAGTTTCCTTTCTCCTTTAAAACCTTTTGGCCGGTCAAAGAAATTGATAGTATCCTATTACGGGTTTATTTTAGCAAGCAGGGTATCTTTTTTCTCCTCCAATACTTGTCTTTTCCTTGACTTTTCATGTCTATTCTAGCTCTAAAATTCATCTAGATATCTAGGTCTGGACAGGGTACTTATCTTTTCAGTTCACTTATTTCAAAAGGTTTTAATCTACTTAGGTACTTCTCAAGAACATCTGCCTTTATCAAAAAAAAAATTATTTAAGGGGGAAAAATGATGGCTTCCATTTTTTTCTTTTTTGATTGCCAGTAAACACATGCACTTGCCAGAGAGATATAGAAAGACAAAGAGAGATGGAGAAAGCACTCCCCTATGGGGTATGGTCATGTCATAATTCCTTCTCCTTTTCTCCATCCTGTCAGGATTTAGGACATGTCCCACGTGCCTCTGGTATGTTTTTCAATCCCCCAGAGTAAGGACTTGAACCATAGTCAGCCCTGTGGAATCCCATTCCTTTAACCACTAAGCTATGGAGCCAGCCTATTGGCTCCATTTTTCAGCTAAGCGTAAGACTCTATGGATGCTCCAAAGCCCAGACAAAACAGAAAAAGTCTGGAGATTCCTGTTAAAATCTGTTCTCACCCAGAACATTATCATTGGGAATGTCTATAGCCTTAATTGACAAGGGGCATCACCATTTGCATTTCTCTTAAAACCTGTGAGACCCCTTCCTATGTTTTTCCAGTTGTTTTCAATGTGATGTAGTGGTTCTCAACCTTGACTGCTACTGCATTATCTGGGGACTCTGAAAATGGCTGCTGCCTGGCTCTTACCCCTGGAGATTCCGACCTCCTCTGGCCTGGGCCATACCCTGGCATCATGATGTTTAATAGCTCCCCAAGCGATCCTAATGTACAGCCAAAGCTGAAACCCTCTGGCCTAGCCGGTTCTCATTTCTTGTCTTTCTCTCCCCTCTTTACTTCCCGTTGTGCCAGAACAAGCGGTTTGGAAGTTCCCAATGGCATACGGTGTCGATGACATTTGACAGAGTCAACAAACTAACCATCACTTGATGGATTTCATCTGTAGGCTGTCCCATCACCTTCTGACAACTTGTTTTACCTCCTTGTGGGTGATGACCATAGATTGGGAAATAAGACTTGTTTTGTTTTCTTTCTTCACTCCATTTTGTATGTGTTTCAAGCTACACCATTAATTTTCCTTCCTGGATATCCGATTATATTCTACATTAAGGAACATGTGTGGGTTTCAGCTTCCAATTAACACAGGGAAGAAAGTTTGTTGAGTGACTGTGTGGCACCGATGGGAACCCCATCTTAGCTATTAATATCTGTGTGCCTTGTGTGACTATGTATTTTATATCTGGGATCCATCAGTTCACAGTACCATTCATGACTTAATATTCTTAAGTTAAATACTGGTGCTGAATTTTGGAGTCCTTGCCTTTAAAGCAGCTCTTGGTGATTCAGATTTTTCTTCTACATAAAAATTCTATTTACTCCAATCTGAGCAAAAGTATAACCTATGGCTTTCAATTTCCCTGTGTCTATCACATTCTCTAAATATGAGACCATGGGAGAGGCACTGGGAGTTTAAAACCTTGTTGAAATCACCCCCTTCAGAGTTATAAACCTTTGGAAGGTCTTTTTTTTATACACAGCCTCAAGCGCAAGGTGCTTTGGAATTAAGACAGTTGATATACAGGGAGGTGTCATGGTGCAGAAAGGAGAGGGTGAGAGTGGGAAGGGAAGGTAGGAGTGAGGTCAAGAAACCAGTAAGGCAAAAACCACATCAGAGGGAACGTGGAAGACGCAGACCCTTCCCTGCCAGTGGGATTTTACACAGTGCAAAAGGGACAACATGTGAGGTGAGACCACATCTCATTTTGCCCTACAATCTTAAAGGACAGTTAGAGCTCAGCAAGCTGGAGAACTTGGAGACACCCAAGATGCCAACAAATGAACTACCCATGGAAAAGGACTTAGCACTTAGCAAGCACCCAATAAATGTTTGCTGTCGTGATTCTAATGTTCAGGCATAATGCCTGGGCCTAGCAGACCAGGGGCTTTCAAGTTTGGACCTCTGGTGATTGGCAGTGGCTGTAGCATTAGTCCTGAAATGATGTGTGGACACGTACATTCTTTTATGCATTGAAGTTAGAGTTCTCTATTTTCTCTTATAAGACCAAGCTAAAAAGAAAAATGTTTATCAATACTTGGGGGAGGAAAAAATGGGAACATCAGCTTCATGCAATAAGCCATAAAGAAAACTACCCATTTATTTACAGTTAGGGGAAATAGGACCTATACTGACCATATACTAAACTCTTGGGGCCAGTGGTTGAAAATAAGGCACTAGAAAAATTCTTTAAATCTCTATTTGTTCAACATTTGTAATAATTCAGATATGACCCATATGGTTGAAATAATTAACCCCACTATAAATTTTTAGTCTTACTCCTAAGTAAAATAAAAATCCAAGACCAAATCAACAGCTACTTTTCTTTTAAAAATAATAATAATAATAAATAAGTTTATTTACCCTACTTGTAAAAAAGAACATGTAAGCACACATGAGATAGAGAGAGAGAGAGAGAGACCTCATCTTACTGCTTCTTACAGATAGAGAGGGAGAGAGAGACCTCATCTTACTGCTTCTTACAGATAGAG
This sequence comes from Tupaia belangeri chinensis, assembly GCF_000334495.1. NCBI lineage: Eukaryota > Metazoa > Chordata > Mammalia > Scandentia > Tupaiidae > Tupaia > Tupaia belangeri. Next base: position 830,003 of record NW_006206682.1, read on the forward strand.
AGAGAGAGAGACCTCATCCCTCTGCCCCAGCTCCCCAGCTTGCTGGTATCCTGGGTATGTGCATGCATGGCATGTTTTCAGGTCAGCTCAGGAAATGAACCCTGGCTTAGTTCCATATGGCTTTCAGCACTGCCATTTGGTAGCCCTCCCATCTGCACTGCAGTTTAGTACCCCCACCCCAACCTGCATCACCAAGGCCTAGCCAACAGCCCCTTTTCAAAGCAAGGATTTCAGATATGATCAATTCCAAGCCAAGCAACTCATGTAGGTTTAAGATTTTCTTTACTTTTTTTTTAAGAGATATTTTTGCTATGGGGTGAACATGCTCGCTGGAGAGACAGAACAGAGAGACAGAAAATGAAAACTCACCCCCCAGGGGGATGGGCACACTGTAATCCTTTCTCTTTCATTCACCTCAGGATTTTGGGCATGCACACACATGCACCCTATGTGAGTTTTAAGCCTCCAGGTCTGGGACTCGAACCATGATCCACTACATGGGAGTCCAGCAATGTAACCATTATGCCATCTGCTGGTCCCAAGATTTTCTTTACTTTCATTCCTTGTTGTATGGTATAAGATTATTCCAAATCATCTCGTTATCTGTCAATATACCTTTTACGTTAGGATATATGAAAAATATTTGAGATAATTGAAGTATGTTTGTTTACACAGAGTCAGCAATCCCGATTTTTTATCAGTTCTGACTGCCCCTCTTTTACTTAGGCAAAGTTAATTAATTTTTTCTAATTGGATAAGATTATGTTAAAAAGTTACAGAAGCAATCCTCTTTGACTTTGCCTTTATTTCCTATTCAGGAGGTCAGCCATTCCCTACAAATGTTTCCCCCCAAATTTCTACCCAGATCTTAATCACAAGTTACAGACACTGAGCACATTGCCAAAGAAGTATCAGTGTCTTCAGAACCACAATTTTCCATCCATTTTTGGAGGTGTTTGCTGCCTTTGACAACTGAGACTAGGAGGGAAATTCACAATCCCCCTGGTGAGCTGCTTTTGCCACGGCTTTCATGCCATGTTGGGTGTTATAAACCCGTGAGAGTGAGAAACAAGTTTTTCTCCTTTCTCTCTTTACTCTCCTACTAATTCCAACACCATCAGGCTGGATTTCCATTCCCAATACCAAACTGTAAAAAAAATCATAGACGCCAGCTTCTAAAATAGTGTGTACTATGAATTTCTTGCAGTGCTTTCTGAAAGTTATCAGTTCATCTACCTAAAGTCACAGAGAGCATTTAAGCCATCCTTTGATTGATCCTGTAGCACTCAAGGCTCTGGTATCATTCTGCCACACAGTCACATCCCAAAAACACCGTCTATATCATTAACACGACGATTCCTACTTGAAGTTATATGCAGAGTTCAGTGGTTTTGCAAGTGCATTCCTATGAGCTGCTTAGCACTTCTGAGCTGGATTTGACAGTTCCTTCAGTTTATATATCAAAGGGAAGTTGCCCATTTCTTTTTTCATTTGATCTAATGGGTCATTAGGGTCGGCCTGAGACTGGGACTCCGCTCAATGCTTTCTTCTGCCCCAGAAATGCTGCTATTTACACCAAGTGAAAATGACTCTCTTGGTGACCAGCTTCATCCTCTCTATTGTCAGCACAGCCATTTATTGAGCTCTCACTGTGTCACCAGACATTACACTACACTGCATGTGTACGTGTTCTCACGCAGTCATCATGAAAACTCTGAAATAAGCGTTAGTCTACTTTGTAAATTAGGAAATTGTTGCACCGACAGGTTCGGGGACTTACCTGAGTGGTGGGTGATACAGGGATCTGTCAGGCCTGGCCGACACCACACCGCCTGACTGCAGCGTAGGCAGCTCTACTGGCCAGCAGTCGTGATGGCAAAAATTCATATTGCTGGGACCAGCAGATGGCATAGCAGTTGCGTCGCTGGACTCCTACATGGCCAACTGCAGCTTGAGTCCTGGACCCTGTGGCTTGAAAGATCATGCCGGGCAAGTGTGCATGTATACCCAAGATCCCAGGAGGAGAAGAGGGGAGAAAGGATTGTGGTGTGGCCATACCCCCCCGGGGGGGTTCTCACTTTCCCTCTCACTGTCTTTGTGTCTCTCTCTCTCTCTCTCTCTCTCTCTCTCTCTAATAATTAACCCCACTATAAATTTTTAGTCTTACTCCTAAGTAAAATAAAAATCCAAGACCAAATCAACAGCTACTTTTCTTTTAAAAATAATAATAATAATAAATAAGTTTATTTACCCTACTTGTAAAAAAGAACATGTAAGCACACATGAGATAGAGAGAGAGAGAGAGAGACCTCATCTTACTGCTTCTTACAGATAGAGAGGGAGAGAGAGACCTCATCTTACTGCTTCTTACAGATAGAGAGGGAGAGAGAGACCTCATCTTACTGCTTCTTACAGATAGAGAGGGAGAGAGAGACCTCATCTTACTGCTTCTTACAGATAGAGAGAGAGAGAGACCTCATCCCTCTGCCCCAGCTCCCCAGCTTGCTGGTATCCTGGGTATGTGCATGCATGGCATGTTTTCAGGTCAGCTCAGGAAATGAACCCTGGCTTAGTTCCATATGGCTTTCAGCACTGCCATTTGGTAGCCCTCCCATCTGCACTGCAGTTTAGTACCCCCACCCCAACCTGCATCACCAAGGCCTAGCCAACAGCCCCTTTTCAAAGCAAGGATTTCAGATATGATCAATTCCAAGCCAAGCAACTCATGTAGGTTTAAGATTTTCTTTACTTTTTTTTTAAGAGATATTTTTGCTATGGGGTGAACATGCTCGCTGGAGAGACAGAACAGAGAGACAGAAAATGAAAACTCACCCCCCAGGGGGATGGGCACACTGTAATCCTTTCTCTTTCATTCACCTCAGGATTTTGGGCATGCACACACATGCACCCTATGTGAGTTTTAAGCCTCCAGGTCTGGGACTCGAACCATGATCCACTACATGGGAGTCCAGCAATGTAACCATTATGCCATCTGCTGGTCCCAAGATTTTCTTTACTTTCATTCCTTGTTGTATGGTATAAGATTATTCCAAATCATCTCGTTATCTGTCAATATACCTTTTACGTTAGGATATATGAAAAATATTTGAGATAATTGAAGTATGTTTGTTTACACAGAGTCAGCAATCCCGATTTTTTATCAGTTCTGACTGCCCCTCTTTTACTTAGGCAAAGTTAATTAATTTTTTCTAATTGGATAAGATTATGTTAAAAAGTTACAGAAGCAATCCTCTTTGACTTTGCCTTTATTTCCTATTCAGGAGGTCAGCCATTCCCTACAAATGTTTCCCCCCAAATTTCTACCCAGATCTTAATCACAAGTTACAGACACTGAGCACATTGCCAAAGAAGTATCAGTGTCTTCAGAACCACAATTTTCCATCCATTTTTGGAGGTGTTTGCTGCCTTTGACAACTGAGACTAGGAGGGAAATTCACAATCCCCCTGGTGAGCTGCTTTTGCCACGGCTTTCATGCCATGTTGGGTGTTATAAACCCGTGAGAGTGAGAAACAAGTTTTTCTCCTTTCTCTCTTTACTCTCCTACTAATTCCAACACCATCAGGCTGGATTTCCATTCCCAATACCAAACTGTAAAAAAAATCATAGACGCCAGCTTCTAAAATAGTGTGTACTATGAATTTCTTGCAGTGCTTTCTGAAAGTTATCAGTTCATCTACCTAAAGTCACAGAGAGCATTTAAGCCATCCTTTGATTGATCCTGTAGCACTCAAGGCTCTGGTATCATTCTGCCACACAGTCACATCCCAAAAACACCGTCTATATCATTAACACGACGATTCCTACTTGAAGTTATATGCAGAGTTCAGTGGTTTTGCAAGTGCATTCCTATGAGCTGCTTAGCACTTCTGAGCTGGATTTGACAGTTCCTTCAGTTTATATATCAAAGGGAAGTTGCCCATTTCTTTTTTCATTTGATCTAATGGGTCATTAGGGTCGGCCTGAGACTGGGACTCCGCTCAATGCTTTCTTCTGCCCCAGAAATGCTGCTATTTACACCAAGTGAAAATGACTCTCTTGGTGACCAGCTTCATCCTCTCTATTGTCAGCACAGCCATTTATTGAGCTCTCACTGTGTCACCAGACATTACACTACACTGCATGTGTACGTGTTCTCACGCAGTCATCATGAAAACTCTGAAATAAGCGTTAGTCTACTTTGTAAATTAGGAAATTGTTGCACCGACAGGTTCGGGGACTTACCTGAGTGGTGGGTGATACAGGGATCTGTCAGGCCTGGCCGACACCACACCGCCTGACTGCAGCGTAGGCAGCTCTACTGGCCAGCAGTCGTGATGGCAAAAATTCATATTGCTGGGACCAGCAGATGGCATAGCAGTTGCGTCGCTGGACTCCTACATGGCCAACTGCAGCTTGAGTCCTGGACCCTGTGGCTTGAAAGATCATGCCGGGCAAGTGTGCATGTATACCCAAGATCCCAGGAGGAGAAGAGGGGAGAAAGGATTGTGGTGTGGCCATACCCCCCCGGGGGGGTTCTCACTTTCCCTCTCACTGTCTTTGTGTCTCTCTCTCTCTCTCTCTCTCTCTCTCTCTCTCTCTCTCTCCTGCGAGCACATGTGCCCTAAGGTAAAAACCTCCTAAAAATAAATGAAAATTTGTATTGCTTATAACAGAGGAGTGGTGATCAGGACACCTTGCTTCTTGGTTAGGTGTTAGTTCCATAGCTGCAGCTTGAAGAATGATTTTCCTATTTATCTGTTGTACTTTCCACTTAAAAAGAGTTTACATTAAAAAAAAGTCCACAGAAATTTATTATCACATGTACCTAAATACATTTCAAGGTTATTGATGGTATTGCATATTAGAAACATTGGTTCTATTATCTACAAGTTTAATAAAAGGAAAACATTAGACATGTCACACAGGTATCATTTCAAAAAACCCTTTGCTTCTCCACAGGGCATCCTTATTCTTCCCTTTTTCCTGGTGTTTCTATAGTAACCTGGCATCCTCAGATACTACCTTTTTGTTGGCACTAAAAGATCATTTATAATCAGCCCTCCACTTGTTCTGAAATGCACCCTTCAATTCATAACACAACAGATAGTGTGTAAGTTTAACAGGACCTGAAGCATTTCTTATCTAGAGTTAAACTCACATGTTCAGAGGAGTGAAAATATCAAGAATCAGGGTGTTACAGGATTCAGCTTTCAGCTTCCCGACTCATGAAAAGAACTAAGCTGGTTTCTGGGATCCTGGGAGTCACCCTAATCCCCTTCGCGTTATTAATACTGCCCTCGCAAGACTGCAACTGACCAGGGGTGCAGACACTTCAAGAAAAGAAAATTTCAGAAACGTCTTTTCTGAGGTCAGTGGTTTTCTGTTCAGAGAAGCCTCTGGCTCTTCTGCCTATACAACAGGATATGGCAAGGCTTTTCAGTTACATCAGATAATCAAGCTTCGTACTTAGGGCCTGTCATGGCCATACAGAAGAGCCATTACAGCTGGGCCTTTCTTTCATTTCCTCCCAATGTCCTGTCCAATCTCCTCATGCACCCAAGTAGTGTACAAGAAGACATCTTTCACATCCTATGCAGGAGAGCTGAATAACTCAAAACTAAAATTATTTAGTCTTTGCATACTCCCATGGAACAACCAATTTGCAAGAATCCTTCTATCTAAGGCTGATGGGTTTGTTTTTTGTTTTTGTTTTGTTTTGTTTTGTTTTGTTTTGTTTTGTTTTGTTTCTGTCGTGAAGATTCGAATCTTCTTTCAACTATCTCCCCAATGGGATAAAGGTATGTTCCCATGCAAAACTGTCAAGGCAGGCACCTGGCACTCCACATTGTTCCATAAACAGGCATCGTGGATTTAGATTACTTACATATAATCAGTGGCTTTTCCATCATAATCTCACTTCTTGCCTTCTCGTTATGCTGCTCCGTTCTTACCAAAATGCAGTGACTTATTGTGGCCCCATGTGCTGTTCTCAAATACTCTCATTCTCACTCCAGCCACGTTCTGCCACCTGCCCTCTACTGCCCACTGGAGGTGAAGTATGGTGACATGACTTGTTTCAGCCAATAAAGGAGAGCAGAAGTGATGTGTGTCACTTTCAAGTGGGAGATGTAAGAGCTGGCACACTTTGCCACCTGACAGTTTTCCAATCTCCATGTCACCTGCAATGTTTAGGGTGCTGGTTTCTCCATCAGCATGGGTTCCTGGAATCAGGAGAAAAGGGCCCAGGAAAATGAGGGTAAAGTATGACTTTTCTGTCAAACCCAACAGGTTCAAGTCAAAGAGGGTGGGACACGTGTCCAACTGAATGTAACTAAGGGCGTGTGAGGCTGATTGGAATCAAATAGGTGAAAAGCCAGTTAAGCTTTCGAAAAAGTTGTATAGCCAAATAAACCAGGAGTCTGGTTTATGACTATTCAAGATTTCTGACTTCCCATGGCCCTCACCTTCCTCCAGTAGGAAGCAAGCTGAGAAAGTTGCTCAGCCCCCAGGAGGGCATGTCCTCCAGTGCTCACTTCATTCTGGCCAAGGAGATCACAGGTGAAGGAAAACCTCCCAGAGGGTGAACCAATGGAATGGGAGCGACAGAATCCAGACCTAATGAAGGAAACTTCCCCACAGCCAGGGTAGGGGGCCCCGCACCATCTCCCTTTGATGCTCAGAACTGCCCGGGAAGTGGCTGCTCCATGATCACGCAGTTCTGTCCCTCTTCTACCACCAGATTGGGTGCTGTATGTCACTTGTCTTTCTGGTTCATGTATCTCTGTAGCAAGAGAAGCTGTGTCTGAACCTGGTGTAGAGACCACTGCCTGTGATCCTGAGACCCTGCTTCCTGAGGTGGATGCCATGGTAGAATGGGACTTGAGAATGTCTCCCATGGGTGAGGGCTAGTGTATTTTCCCTGCAGGAGAGAGTGTGGGATGGATTTTGGTGAACAAAAAGGTGGCTATGCTACTCACCGATACTTCCGGTCCTCTCCCTCCCAGAACATGGTAGGTTGCACTTCCCGGCCCATTGTGGTTAGGTGGAGCCAAGTCATCTCTTCTGATAATCTGAGTGGAAATGAGTTGTCACTTTCCTACTCGGCATTTTTCTCACTTTCCTGGCGTAGGCGCTCCAGAATTCCCTTTGCCTCTGGCTCAGAGACCTGCATCATCTCGTCAGCCTGGGTGCCTGGATGATTGTGGTCAGCAAAGTGCTCCCATCTACCTATGGTGAACCTGCTATGTGAGCAAGAAATAAACCTTAACTGTAGTGAGCTTAGATTTAAGGGCCAGATGTTTCCAGAGCATAACTTGATTCTTACTGATCTACTGTTGGAGCCTAAATCTCCTCTGGAGAAACTAGTATTGATATTTACCCTATACAGTTATTTCTCTGAAGATATCATGTACCTTACTTGATGAATTCTGGGACTAAAGCAAAGTTGAAGTCATGAGACACAGTCCCAAGTCCTTAGTCTCATGAACTGGTTTACGTTTCCCCTAATGGGTCATGCTGGTCTTCCATCACTCCCAGACAGTGCCTCGCTCTGCCTGAAAATTAGAGTATATATAAATTTGCTCCTTACTCATGACCCCCCACACACCCAGTTGCTAGGTGCAAGAATGCTATTTTCAAAGTCGGAAAAGTTTCCAAGACAGAAAACATTCTTGCAAAGACAGAGCGTGAACTCCAGCTCCAGCGTATGCGTTCTTTCATGTTACAACTGCAGCTCCACTAGTACAGTCGTTGAAAGTGGGATGCTATTTACATTACATGACTTGAGTTTTTCCATTAAAAAGTATAATACTGGATGATTGTGCATTTTGTTTGTGTGAAAGGGGGGAAACCTTTATCCCTCTGAAATTGCAAATGTCATTACAACGTGTTGCATATTTATTAGCCCATCTGCTGCTACAGCATTAAAGGGGGGAAAAAATCTTACTATAAGCAATTTATTCACAGTTACAGTTTTACCACCTGATGTGCAAAGTAACACTTGGTAAGCATTTATTATTGTGCTGAGTAATTTCTATTTTCAATTGAAGTCTGAACATTTTTTAAAGACCACAGAAGTGAACATTTGCTCAGCCGTGGTTTTTGTTTCCATATTTCGGTGGAAAAGAATAAGCCCTGGTATTTGAGATGATCAGGATGGGTTACTTGCCAGCATGGTCTGTAGGGATTTCCCTGTTGGAGCTTTGAGAACCCTGATCACCTGATCACTCCCGTGGCCGCCGCATGTGTCCCACACCGACCAGGTAAAGGTTGGAAAGGTGAATTTGAATCCATCCACCTAGGTCCTTTCAGGGCAGACGGCTCTGCTGGGAGGCAGCTGCTGTGTGTTGCTAACACCGAATCCAATTGCAGTACAAGCTGAGACTGTTTATCTCTCTTGGCAAAATACCAGCAAGTGTATCAGTCGGGGCATCTTTCAAAAACAACTAATCCCCAAATCAGTTAAATAAGGACTCAGGCAGACAATCACAGCCAGTGGGTGACTTTCACACACTGTAAAGGTAAAAGAGGACTCTCCCTGAGAGGGACTGGCCCACGGCACTCTTCTCCCCCACCTGCTTTCGCCTTGCCTTAAAGGCAGAGGTGAACTTTTGGACTGAAGACTTTCTCTCTCTTGTCTTATACCCCATCACGAAGCGAGTCCTTTAGGCAGGACCTCTGTGTTCCTGTCTGATCACAGGAATCCAGGTGACCCAGCTGCCACCTGCTGCCCTTGGCTCCTTTAACATGTTCTGGGTATCTGTTGCCGCAAAACAAGCAACCCCAAGCTTCAGTGGTGAAAGACATGGCCATGGTGTTATGCTCAAGGATTAATCTGGGAACAGCTTAACTTAGCTTCATAATGTCTGGGACCTCAGCCACAAAGACTCAAATGGGGAGAGGTGACAACATCTGACAGCTAGAATCACCCAGAGGTGGCTTCTTGCAGTCTAGTTCCTGAGCTGGGTGACCTGAAGCTAGACTTCAGCTGGGGCTGTTGCTGGAGACTCTCCATGTGCCTCTCCACCTGGCTTGGTCCATTTCCAACACGGTGCTGGGTCCCAGGGGAGGATCCAGAAAGCAAGGGTTCCAAGAGAACAGGTAGAAAGCTGCATGGCCACTTCTGAACTTGTCTCAGAACTCTCACAGCTTCTCTTCCTCTGCATTTCCACGGGTTACAGTTCATACCAGCCCAGGTTCGGGGGGTCGATGGCAAGGTCACCTCTCAGGAGAGGATGAGGAACAATAGCTGTTGTGGGGGCAAGCTTGGGAAAAGACAGCCCTACACTACGATATGACTAGAGCATGGTGGTCCCATTTTGGATTCCTGTCCTGGTTCTCAGAAAGGAATGAGTCAAGAAAGGAATAGAGGCCAGCAGTTGGCGTGGTGGTTAAGGTGCTGGACTCCCACATAGCCAACCACAGTTCGAGTCCCAGACCTGGCAGCTTACTTTCTCTCTCTCTCTCTCTCTCTCTCTCTCTCTCTCTCTCTCTGGTCAAATGAAAAATAATAGTAATAATAAACAAATAAAATTTGATGAATAAAAAGGAAAGGAAATTATTTTTAAAAAATCAAAAAGGAAAGGAAAGGAAAGAAGTAGAGGTGCCAGGGAACATCTTTGGGAGAATCCTTTCATTCCACCCCTGGGTTAGACAGTGTGTCAGGGCATCTAAGTCCTGACTGAGATGGTCCGTCTCCTCCCTCCTAACTGGTCAGGGCCACGTGGCTGCCCTCTCTGGCCATCAGGATTTCAGGTTTTCTTGCTGAAGGTTTTTGCACCTACTTGCTCCCTCCCCTCTGGGGCTTGATAATGCCCTCATAGCCTTCAGGACTCAGCTGCAACATCGCTTTTTGTGGAAAACTTTCCTGACCTTCCTGATTGGGGCCAACAATCAGAGTAGACATTCATGACACTAAAGTACTTCATTGTTATTCATTGTTATCATAGTTGTGAATTTTTTTCAACATTTTTTTTTTTTGGTTTTGCTGTAGGGCACGTGCACTCACCAGAAAGAGACAGAGAGAGGAGGGAAAGTGAGAAAGCACCCCCAGGGGAGATGGCCATGCTGCAATCCATTCCTCTGCATTCTCCACTTGGAGATTTGGGGAGCACATGCACACACTCACCCAGCATGTTTTTTTGTTTTGTTTTGTTTTGGTTTGGGTTTTTTTTGTTTGTTTTTTTAGAGAGTTTCACTGTAGGGCGCGTGCGCTCGCCAGACAGACAGAGAGACATAGAGACAGAAAGCGAGAAATCACCCCCCGGGGGGATGGTCACGCCGCAATCCCTTCTCCTCCATTCTCCTCTCGGGATCTTGGGCACGCACGCACACACGCCCGGCGTGAGTTTTAAGCCACCGGGTCCGGGACACGAACTGCGGTCGACTACGTGGGAGTCCAGCGACATAGCCATTCCGCTAACTGCTGGTTCCCCACCCAGCATGTTTTTGAAGCCACCAGGTCCAGGACTCAAACCACGTGGTCAGGCGTGTGGGATCCAGCACCTTAACCACCACACCACCTGGCTAGCTCAAAAATTTTTTTTTAACTTTTAATGTCTATCTCCTTACCTTGCCTGTGAACTGTATAAGGTCAGTAATTCTGATTCGGATGACCATGCATGCTGTCCATCAGCACATACACATGCAGTTAGAGTCCTCAGCCCAGAGAAGGGGTCTGATGAACATTTGTTGGGACAGAGTTAGAGTTTTTGAGCACCACGTATCCACCAGGCACTGGGTCAGGCGTGAGACACAGAAGTGACTAGGGTAATCCCACTTCTGCCAACTTGAGACTTACATCTAGATGGGGAGACAGAAGACAAACAGATAAACCTAGAGGCATGTGGATTGAAAGACGGGCTCTTGGAGAAGCAGGAGTCATAACCTAGCTGTGACATGAGGGAAGGCTCTCTCGAAATGAGATTCCCACCAGGCGTTTCTACCCCACCATCCATCCCCGCCAACCACGTGGCCACACAAGTCACGATTTCGCCCTTTCTTTAAGATCAGATAATTAACTCCTCGGTAATCTCTATTTCTGGGTGTCACGGGATAAGTCAATCAAAGCCTAGGAAAGAGAAGCGTACATGTATGCCTTGGTGCGAGTGGGCTGTTCCATATTACTGTGCGTACTAACGAAGTTGTGTGTATCACAGGGAGCGCTTTGATACTGTTAAGCTTAATGACCCTCTGCTTAAAGAGGGGCGATGCGTTTACGCCGAGATGCCTCGCTGGAGCAATGCCTCTGAGTGCATTGGTTCTAAACGCCTCAAAGCGCCAGCTTCAAAATAACAGTAATGGGCAAGAGGCAGTGCTGGTCCTCTGAGCAGTTTTATTGTCCGCAGGTGTGTTCCTGCTGCCTGTCCACCCACAGAGCTGAAAGAGCAGTTAGAAAGGTTCTGGAGTTCTGCTGACCCTTGAAGCCCAAAGAGGGGACTAAGGAAGACTTCGAAACCTCTGTCTCAAGAGTTCCTATCTAGGCCATCATTTCCACACCACAGTTACTCAGGGACAGCCTTCTAAGGCATTGGGATGTCGGAAAAGTCACGACACATCGTGCTTAGAAACAAAAATATGTCATGACTTCTCCAACGACACTATTTTCATAGCCATTTGAAAGACGAGGACACCGAGACTTAGAGAACTTTCTTCATTCCTGCCTTCATTTCAGCAACAAGGCAGTCCTGGCCCCAGTCCTCCGGGCACTTACACGGTGGAGGCTCCACGTAAGCACACAGACAGCAGCCCAAGACGAAATGTGCTTGAAGAGGGTAAAGCAGGGGGCAGGGTGGCGAGTGACGCAGAGGGAGAGGGGCTTCTGCATGAGACGGGTAGTCGGTGAAGACCCCAGACAGGCATTGGACGAGACTAGAATGCTCAGGAGGGGTGAGGGGTTTCCAGACAGAGAAGGCAACTGGCACAAGGGCCTGGAGCGGGATGGCCCTGGCACGTGTGAGGACACGTGAGGCCAGAGCAGGGTGCTCAGGCACTGTGTCCGGAGTCTCCAGTGGCCCCGGAGCCCATGGTCAAAATGGCTGTACTTGTCGGCCTCGTTGCCCAGAGAAAATAACTGAGGGGAGCATGGCTGATTCCTTAGGGAGAGAGGAGCCAAGAAGTGGATTCCCATCTTCTGGGGAGACACCAGCTGTCAAACTAGGAATGTAATGAAGGCATTTTGAGACTTGGGTGGAAACAGGTTCTCCAATCCCAGCCCCATCCAGGAGAAATGCCATCGTATCAAATAGAGGTATTTCACAAAAGGATTTCGTGGACAGCTGTCTCAGCTATCTTTGATGGCTGAAAAATCTGAGCACAAGTTGGTTTTCTTTTTAATCTTTTATTTTCTCTATTATACATGTAAAATCATTCTTTTGAAAAGGAATCCATAAGCTTCGGACTGCCAACAGAGATCTACACAATGAGGACTCAGAACCCCTGTTCCATCGAGCTCAGCGCTGTGTTGTGTTTCTTTACGCGCAGCACAAAAGCATTCCTAACTGGTCCCTCTGTTTCCTCCATTGATGCATGGGCAATACTAGGGGCTGGTCACTTCTAGAATCAAGAGTAGAGACACCGGAACCAGCAGTTAGCATAATGGCTATGTCGCTGGACTCCCATGTAGTCAATCATGGTTCAAGTTCCAGACCAGGTAGCTTAAACTCACACTGGGTGCATGTGCATGCATGCCCAAGATCCCGAGAGGAGAATGGAGGAGAAGGGATTGCAGTGTGGACATCCCCCCTGGGGGGTGATTTCTCACTTTCTGTCTCTCTCTGTCTTCTGGCAAGTGCATGCTCCCTATGGCAAAAACCTCCAAAATTAAAAAAAAAAGAGTAGAGACACCAATAAATTGAGGACAACCATTGGTAACTAACTCGTCTCCCTTTGATCTGGACTTCTTGTTCCCTCTCTGCATTTCCTTGTTGAAACGCAGATGCCCTCTGGAAGACCCTAAACAAGACTGATCCACAGTGTCTGCCTCCTTCACGAGTCTCCCCTTGGACTGGACTTCCCCACTCTTCACAGGACAACATGCAGCCAATGAGCCAAAAAAATGGCTTCCTCCTTGTGAGCATTTGGTCCCCCAGGACCTGAAAGGCTTAAAAATTAATGGAGACTTTCCCCAACCTGTGCTGTCATCCTCAGGCAAGCCTCCCGCATTGGAGCTGGCTGGCGGTTTTCAGGCCTAGTGCTTTACAGCGGCTGACGTTCTGTCTTCCCGCTGGGGTGATTTGCACTGACAGTTACCCAACCTGGCATGCCCAACCTTCGCACGACCTGCCTTCCATCACAGCTGCTGGTCTGCCCAGAGCCATTTGTCCAGACCTCAGCCTCTTGGCTCCTTGTGACATGGCTCCTGCACACCCACCAGAGAGCCGAAAGAAATAATGTCATAACCACAGGGTGAGCAAAGGTCACCTCTTCTCTGTGGCAACAGAACATCTGCCCTGGGGAGATGAATTGATGACCACTTGGTCATTCGTAGTGATGAAAGCTAGTCCACTTTCTTACTGTGATCAGCCATAGAACAGAGCCAGAGCTTGAGAAGGGAAAGCCAGAAGACCTCCAACACCACTGGGTGGCCCATTGTTGGCAGTGGCTGGGAGGCACGGGCCCCCTGTGGAGCTAAGTTCTGCCCTCCCCAGCCTACGATCCCAAGACATGTCCTGCTTTCATGCTTCTTAACATCTTTGAGGCCAGCTGTGGCAGCATAGCTGTGGCCACATGGGAAGGTCCTCGCTTCGCGTCCTGAGGTCTCCCTGGCACACAGTGCATGCACATGCCTGTGATTCTGGCTGGGGGGCCGTGATTATTATCATGATGCAGCCACAGCCCCCGTTTTCCAAAACACACCATTCCATCATTAAACGCAATGATGTCTCTTTAACTAAAGCTCATATTTGGTGAAAGAAAATCCATTCTGAGAGAAGGAAATGCCCAGTGCTTCAGTCCAGGGCCTGGGTGGCGTCACACACCTATTTTCATAGGAGAAAGGCCCTGAAATTGAATTACTGCCTGAAGGTTTTGTGCAGAAAAGGGCACTGGGAAAGGACCTTGTCAGATCATACTCGGGGTGTTTTATACGGCATCAAGTGGTAGACGTTCAAATCTCACAGATTTTATGCCTGGGGCACAAGAGGTCCAGAGCTGGGAGCACTGGAGTGTCGGAGAACAGAGATACAGTGAAATAAAATGCTGGCTCTTCAGTCTCTGCCGTAATTCTCTCGGCTTACACAGTGACACTGGAAAGAGAGAGAGGAGGAAAGAGACAGAGCGCGTCTCTTAGAAGGTAGGCCAGAAGGCAAGCCTGTCTTACGTATGAGTTAATATCTAAATTCTGTTCTCAACCTTGTCACTACCAACATTTAGGCAGGCCGGGTAAGTCTTACTTGGCGGTGGCGGTGGCGTGGGTGGCCTGTGTGCCATAGTACGCTAGGCAGCAGCATCCCTGGCCTCCATCCACTGGACACAGTGATGCTGCCCAGATGTCCCAAGTGGGGCAAAATCACCTCAGTTAAGAACCAGTTATCCAGGCCAGTAGGTGGCATGGTGGTTAAGGTGTTGGACTCCTACATGGCCGACAGTGCTTTGACTCCCAGACCTGGTGGCTTTCTCTCTCTCTCTCTCTCTCTCTCTCTCTCTCTCTCTCTTTCATGGTAATAGTAATAGGGGCCAGCAGGTGGCATAGTGTTTAAGACCCTGGACACTCCTACATGGCCAAAAATGCTTCGAGTCCTGGACCTGTTGGCTTACTTTCTCACTTTCTCTCTCTTTCTGTGTCTCTCTCTGGTCAAATTAAAATAAATTAATGAATATATAAGGTTAAATAAATAATTATTTTTTAAAAGATAATAAATAAAAATAAATAATTCTTTAAAAAAGAAGAAGAACCAAATATCCAAGGCAGATATTGGGCCCTTTATGGTTATTGCTGGGATCAAAACTTAGGAAGTAGAAAAGACATAACATCTGGTGTCCCGTGCAGCTGGGGGTATGCCCAGGAAATCTGACCTAAGCTACAGAAAACAATATGGAGGCTCCCAGATACTTTCCACCTATGATATCATTAAAATGAACTAAATGTGTTTCCTCAGGCCCTGCCCACACAAAAGGGTCACACATTACTCAGGGTTCTTCACAGACACAGGAGCAATAGAACATGTATATGGAGTGATAATGAGATCTAATTTAAGGGACTGGCTCACGTTGTTGTAAAGGCCTAGTGAGTCCAAGATCTGCAGAGTGGAGACTTAGGAATGAGTGAAAGGTTGAGTCCAAAGACCATCTGCTGCATGGCTCCTCTTTGCTCTGGGGGGTTCATCTTTGTTCTATTAAAACCTTCAAAGGATTGGATGAGGCTTGCCATTCTGCAAAGGTAATCTGCTTTACTCAAAGCCTACCAATTTACTGTAAATCTCATCTAAATACCACCTTCACAGAAATCTCCAGAATAACATTTGAATGAAAATCCAGTTACTGTGACCCAGTCAAGTTGACACAAAGAATTCGCCGTCACAACCCACTTTCTGACTCCACCCTCCAAGAAGAGCCTGGCCCAGCCAGCTGGGCTTTCTGTGCTTGATGATGGCAGAAGTAGAGGAAAGGGCATGAAGGAGAGTTAACAGAAGGCCGACAGGAACATCTGTAGGAGACTCTGGCTTTGTGTAAGTAGAGAAGGATGGGTGTCATGAAGGAGTGAGTGGCAGAGGTTTCTAGAATAAGATTTCAAGCATGTCAGTGAGGACTCTCATCATTATCAGAATGTTCCAAGTAGTGCAAATTCAGGAACTGATTGATTGATCATTCGTTTGTTTTAGATTTTTGCCACAGGGCATGTACACTCACCAGAGACAGAGAGAGAGAGGAAAAGTGAGAAACTACCCCCCAGGGAAGATGCTCACTCACAATTCCATTCCCCCTCCTCCATTCTCCTCTCCAAAGTTTGGGCACTCCTGTCCATGCTTCTGGCCTGTTCTTCAAGTTACTGGGTCCAAGACTTGAACCAGAGAGTCAGCCATGTAGGATCCAGTACCCTAACCACAACACCAGCTGTTGGCCCAGGAACTGATTTAAGAGCACTTTTGATGGCTTCAGCTGTGTTCCTTTGCAACATCTGTTTGGGACTGATCCTTGTGGGTCTTGGCTTTCTAGGTATTACATTTATGAGGGCATTTCCACTGTGCCAACAGGTGCCTCAGGCGAGGCATGGCTACTGCTGTGGTGAGCAGACTCCAGCATATTTATTTAGCTATTAACAGTAGAGGAAC
Source organism: Tupaia belangeri chinensis (assembly GCF_000334495.1). Lineage (NCBI taxonomy): Eukaryota > Metazoa > Chordata > Mammalia > Scandentia > Tupaiidae > Tupaia > Tupaia belangeri. The sequence goes on from NW_006206682.1 coordinate 846,272, forward strand.
CAACAGTCCTCCCTGCCTGACCACGTCTCCAGGAAAACTCTCCACCTGCCTTGCAAAGGAGCTTCTCATGCAACTCATGATGAATGCGCAAGGTGGCCAGGTGGCCGCGTGACCCAGCCTCCAGTCTTGGCTAATCGGAGATGCATACTGTAGACTACATTGGTTCAGAATGGAACAACCAAAATCTCTCTTCTCTGAGCCTGCAGTCAGCTCTGTTGGAATCATGAATTGAAAGCCAGGGGCTGGCATAGCTTGAACAGGCTGCAGCAGAGAACACCAGTTGGCAGAGTTAGGAGAACCAGACAGATGCACAGAGAGAAGATGAGATGATGCAACTCCTCTTGGTCCAAATATCTGAGCCACACTGAGAGGAGATGATTAGAAGGGGATCTCCAGATCTGCCCTTGTTCTTGCCCTCTCTCATACTCTGTGACCTCTTCCAATATTCTCTCAATGGTTTTGCTTTTACTCTCGGGCTTATTGGAGTGAGTTTCTCTATCTGAAAATATGATGTTTAGTGAATGCAGACCGCCTTCAACTCCCTCCACACAGAGCAGCCACAAAGCAAACCCATGGACATAAGGAATATCATGGTTTGTACTTTATTGATAAAGAAATAAAAAGGTAAATAATCTTGCCTCACATCACACAGCCAGTAAATGGAAAAGGTAGGATTCTGTCTTTCTAACTCTAGGACCTGAATTTGGAGCAACAAGCCTATATTTTTTCTACTCCTGGGGGTGTTTTAAAAGGTGAAACAGGGGCACCTGTAGATGGAGTAATGGTTACATCACTAGTCTCCTGTGTAGTCAACCACAGTTCCAGTCCCAGACCCAGTGACTTAAAACTCATGCCAGGTACATGTGTGTCCATGCCCAAAATCCCAAGGGGAAAAGAGGGACTGCAGCATGATCGTCCACCCTGTGAGGGGGACGGTGATTTCTTACTTTCTGTCTCTCTGTCTCTCTATCTCTCTGGCAAGCACATGTGCCCTACAATATAAAAAACTTCTCTCTCTCTCTCTCTCTCTCTCTCTCTCTCTCTCTCTCTCTCTCTCTCTTTAAAAGTGAAACAGAGTACCCATGATGAAAAGTCCCTGAAAAACTAAAAGCATATTCTATGGTCTGAATGTTTCCACTGAAAAAAATTTATATATTGAAATACTAATCTCCCAAGGTAATAGTATTAAAAGGTAGGGCCTTTGGGGATGATAAGATCATTCCATACATGAGGACACAGTGCTCATGTATGGAATTTTAGCGACCTTATAAAAGAGGCCCATGAGAGATCCCTTGAACCTTTCACAATGGGAGGACACGGCTAAAAGGAGCCATCTATTAACCAAGTAACAGACCCTCACCAGACACTGAATCTACTGACATCTTCATGTTGTACTTCCCAGCCTACAGAACTATGAGAAATCATTTTTCTGTTGCTTGTAAACCACCAAGTTATAGTATTTTTTTATAACAACCCAAACAAAGACATCATTTGTTTACTTTTTCATCTTTTTAATTACTTAACAAGTAATTCATTGTGCTCCTGCTAGTTATCACTCTCAGGCTAGGTTTTGAGGACAAGCATTTGGAAAATTGGAGGCCCTTTGAGCCAACTAGAAGTCAGTGCTCTTCTGCAAGAGGTTATAGGATCCTGTACTTGTAGCAAGGAAGAGGTCAAGCAGGCCAACACCCAGTGGGAAATGCTCAGGAATAAAGCTAGCCAAATGGGCAGATGATTGGGAATGAAGAACTGAGAGAAGGACCATAAAAAAGTAGCCACAAACCAGCAAGCATGAAGCACTTAGTAGAGCAAGGCACAAAACCTGGACCAGAGAAGAAATTCATCTTAATGAATCATTATTACCTAAAATTGCTGATGAGCAAGTTAAATAATTCTCAGCACCATAGCTTGGGTTAGGAGACTGCCTTGCTGCTCTAATTAATGAAATGAAGGCTTAATTTATAAATCAATTGCTCATATTAAAAATTCAGAGGGTGGCAATCAATATTTTTCTGCTCATGTTAAATTTATCTAATTTTGTATAATAAATGACATTCTAAGATGATTATTGGTAAATTAGCAGAATATCTACTTGAAGCACTTCTTGTGAGTGTTTGCCAATTTGGTGGGCTTGTTTATAGAAAATACAATCCCTGGGTGGATCGTGAGGACTGTGAAATAATTGACTCCTCATTGAGCCACAGAAAGGTCCAGTTTGAATGGCCTGGTGACAAATCAGCAAGAAACATTGAGGGAATTAGTAAATGTGTAGAATCCTACAATGGGTCAAATCTTGCTTCTACTAGATACCATCAACATCACCCCAACATCCAGATAATTGGTATCCCAGAAGAGGAAGAAAATAATAAGGGCATTGATAATTTATTTCATGAAATCCTGGAAGAAAACTTTCCAAACCTAGGAAGGCATTTAAATATACAGACCCAAGAAATACATAGGACTCCAAATAGAATCAACCCAAGAAAATCCTCTCCAAGGCACATTACAGCCAGATTGGCAAAATCTACAGACAGAGGCAAGATACTAAAATTGGCAAGAGGGAAACATCAAGTTACAAAGGTTATCCCATCAGGCTAACATCGAACCTCTTGTCAAAAACAATGTGGGCAAGGAAAGAATGGGAAAATATAGTCAAAGTATTAAATGGAAAACAATTTCAACCAGGAATACTATACTCATCAAGATTATCCTTCATATAAAAAAAAAAAAGATAAAAAACATTCTCAGATAAACAAAACCTGAAAGAATTTACCAACTCTTCAAGAGGTTCTGAAGGGAGTGTTATACCGGGAAAACTAAAAAGTCAGACAGACCATTATAAGAGAACAAAAAATACTCAAGAAAATGGCTCACTTAATGATAGGAATAGGTTCAGAAATATCAATAACATTGAATGTTAATGGATCAAATTCTCCAATTAAGAGACACAGACTGGCTGAATGGATTAAAAAATAATAATAATAAATAAAACAGAAACCCTCTATCTGTTGCCTACAAGAAACACACCTTATGGATAAAGACATAGGTAGACTAAAAGTGAAGGGCTGGAAAAAGATACTCCATACAAATAGAAATCAAAAAAGGACTGGATTTGCAATACTGATTTCAGACAAAATAGGCTTCAAGACAAAGACTGTAAGAAGAGACAAAGAAAGGCAATATATAATAATAAATGGGATGATTCATCAAGAAGACATAACACTTACAAATATCTATGTACGCAACTCAGGAGCACCTAAATATATAAAGGAAAGATTGCTGGAGCTAAAAGGAGAGATATGGTACAGCACTATAATTGTTGGCGATCTCAACACCCCATTATCTCCTTTAGACAGATCTTCTAGACAAAAAATAAGCAGAGTAGTACAGGACCTAAATTATATTTTTAATCAAATGGGCTTGACAGACATCTATAGAACTTGTCACCCTAAAACCACAAAATAAACGTTTTTCTCACCCCAGCATGGAACCTTTTCAAAGATTAACCATATGATGGGATATGAATCAAGCCTTTCCAGATTCAAAGGGATACAAACTATATCCAGCATTTTCTCTGACCATGATGGAATTAAACTCAATATTAATCTCAAGAAACACCCTTGAAAATACACAAACACATGGAAACTGAACAACCTACTTCTTTTTTTTTTTTTTTTGGGGGGGGGTTGGGACTTTTTTTAGCACCAAAACACTGCGTCAGAGAGACAGAAAGCGAGAAATCACCCACCAGGGGGGATGGCCACGCCACAATCTCTTCTCCTCCATTCTCCTCTCGGGATCTTGGGCACGCACGCACACGCGCCCGGCGTGAGTTCTAAGCCACTGGGTCTGGGACGCGAACCGCAGTCAACTACGTGGGAGTCCAGCGACATAGCCATTACGCCAACTGCTGGTCCCTGAACAACCTACTTCTGAATGACTTCTTAACTACTGAAGAAATTAAGTCTGAAATTTAAAAATGTATGGAAACAAATGATAAGGAGTACACAAATTTCCATAATCTATGAGACATGGCAAGAACAGTCATAAGAGGGAAATTCACAGCAATTAGTGCACATAAGAAAAAGATGGAAAGGTGGCAAATAGACAATCTAACATGTCTCAAAGAATTGGGAAAAAAAAAGTGAAAAGAAATCATAAAGCCCAGGTCCAAATGGCTTCACTTCTGAATTCGACAAAACTTTTAAGGAAGAGTTAACCCCTATCCTACTCTATTTCTAAAGATCCAAAAGGAAGGAAACCTTACAAATTCATTTTATGAAACCTCCATCGTCCTCATTCCCAAAACGGGGAGACAAAAAAAGACTTGACAAAAAAAGGAAAACTAAAGACCAATATCTCTGATAAATATAGATGCAAAAATTCTCACAAGATACTGGTAAATTATATCCAATAACATATAACAAAGTTTATTCATCACAAGTAGGTAGGCTTTATTCCAGAAATGAAAGAGTGGTTCAACATATGCAAGACTATAAGTATAATACACCATATTAACAGAAAGAAAGATTAAAAAAATCATATGATCATTTCAGTTGATGTAGAGAAAGCATTTGATAAAATACAACATCTTTTTATCACTAGGACTCTCAGAAAAATTGACATAGAAGGGTAATTTCTCAATACAATAAAAGCCATATATGAAAAACCTATAGCTTACATTATACTGAATGGGGAAGAGCTAAAAGCTTTTCCACTAAAAACTGGTACTAGAAAAGGCTGCCCACTCTCTCCTTTGCTTTTTAATATAGATTGGAAGCCTTAGCCAATGCAATCAGAAAAGAGAATAATATAAAAGACACTCAAATAAGCAAAACAGAGTTGAAAATATCTTTATTTGCAGATGATATGATGATATACTTAGAAGACCCAAAGGTTTCCATGGAAAAACTTCTCAAAGTAATAAATGAATATAGTAAAGTGGCAGAATACAAAATTAATGTCCAAAAATCTATAGCATTTCTGTATACAAACAAGTTGAATGAAGTAGAGCTGAAGAAAGGAATCCCTTTTACTATAGCCACAAAATATATAAGATACTTAGGAATAAACCTAACTAAGGAAGTCAAAGACTTTTACAAAGAAAACTTTGAAAATCTCTTAAAAAGATATTGAAAATGATATTAAGGAGTGGAAGGACATCCCATGTACCTGGATTGGAAGAACTAACATAATCAACATGGCAATTCTACCCAAATTAATCTACATATTTAATGTAATTCCAATCAAAATACAGATCTAGAAAAAACCATCATAGAATTTGTCTGGAATCATAAAAGACCTCATATTGTAAAAGCAATCCTGTGCAAGAAGAGTCGAGTGGGTACATATCACTCCCTGACCCCAAAATATACTGTAAAGCTGTGATTATCAAAACAGCATGGGATTAGCACAAAAACAGACAGGTAGAACAATGAAATAGAAGAGAGACCCCATAAATAAACCCCAAAGCTTACACCCAGCTGATTTTTGACAAAGGATACCAGTCAATCCATTGGGAAAAGGAAAACCTTTTTAGCAAATGGTACTGGAACAACTAGGTATCCACCTGCAGAAAGATGAAACTGAATCACCATCTTTCACCGTTAACAAAAATTCACTCAAAATGGGTCAAAGATCTGAACCAAGATCTCAAACTGTAAAGCTACTGGTGGAAAACACTGAGGAAACTCTGGGAAACATTCATGGTAGGCAAAGACTTGTTAAATAAGACTCCCAAAGCATAGGCAATAGTCCCTTCAATAGACAAATGGAACTATATCAGGTTAAGAAGTTTCTGCACAGCAAAGGACACAGTAATTAGTGTGAATCGACAACTCTCAGAGTGGGAGAATATTTTTGTAAAATATGCTTCAAACAAGGGACTGATAACCAGAATACACAGGGAACTCAAGCAGCTTACCCAGAAAAAGTGGTCTAACCCAATTAAAAGATGAGAAAGTGAGGTGAACAAATCTCTCTAAGGAAGACATTCGAACAGCCAAAAAGTTTATGAGAAAACACTCAACATCCCTCATCATAAGGGAGATGCAGATTAAAACCACAATGAGATACCACCTAACCCCTGTCAGAATGGCAAAGATTAAGAATATAAAATTGGTAAGTGTTGCTGGGGATGTAGTGAAAGGGGAACTCTCCTACACTGTTGGTGGGAATGTAAACTGGTCCAGCCACTGTGGAAAATAATATGGAGGTTCCTCAAAGATCTACAAATAGAACTACCATTTGATCCAGCAATCCCACTTCTCGGTATCTACCCAAAGGACAGGAGAATGGTCAGTTGGAAAAGCGCTGGCACATCCATGTTTGTTGCAGCATTATTCATGATCACTAAGACATGGAGCCAACCCAAATGTCCAGGAAGAGATGAATGAATGGAAAAAGTGTGGTACATATACTCTTTGGAATGCCATTCAGCCAGAAGAAAAAAAAAAAAAAAAGGACACTGGCATTTGAAAGAAAGTGGTCACATATGGAAGATCTGTTGCTGAGTGAAGCAGCCAGGATATGAAAGAACGATATTGTATGTATCCACTTAATATATACCGACTAACCACACTTTATGGTACAGATTGAAATATTGGAGGGCATAAAAGCAATGAAAATAGTTAAGGATGCTGAAGACAGTGTGAAATGGAGGGGAGGAAGGGAAGAGTATAAAGAAGGGTAGCAAGAGAATAGAGAGGCATGACATTCATGGGACACAGAAATGGTTTATTACATGTTGATGATAACATGTATAGCATTCTCAACTGGACTGGTCTGAGAAGTATTTCATGTTGAGTAAATTCTCTTTACAATCAAACGATATATAGTGGTTGAATGTTTAAAAAATAATGAGAATAAATAATAATAATCTAAAAAAAATGATGAGAAGCTATTTGATGACGATGATGATGTGGATAGTAATGTCTTTGTCTTGACTGATATGCATGGTAATCTTACTGTAAAAAGAAATGTAATACGCTGTAAAGATATATGTGATTAGGGACCAACAGTTGGCGTAACGGCTATGTCGCTGGACTCTCACATAGTCGACCATGGTTCAAGTCCCAGACCCTGTGGCTTAAACTCACAGGTGTGCATGCGTTCCTGGGATCCCAAGAGGAGAATGGAGGAGAAGGAATTGTGGCGTGGTCACCGCCACAGCCCCCCCAGGGGGTGATTTCTCACTTTATGTCTCTCTGTCTCTCTGTCTCTCTCTCTGTATTTCTGGCAAGCACACATGCCCTATAGCAAAAACCTCTCAAAAAATAAAAAAGATATATGTGATTAAATGTAAAATAAAATAAAATAAATAAATAAAAAGTTTAAAAAAAAAAAAAAAAGAAAGAAAAAGAAAGAAACCAGCAGTTGCTGTGATGGCTATGTCGCTGGACTCCCACGTAGTCGACCACAGTTCGAATCCCGGACACGGTGGCTTAAACTCAACACCGGGCATGTGTGCCTGCATGCCTAAGATCCCAAGAGGAGAACGGAGGAGAAGGGATTGTGGCATGACCATCTTCCCTGGGGGTGATTTCTCGCTTTCTGTCTCTCTGTTTGTCTCTGTCTTTCTGGCAAGCACACACACCTTATAGCAAAAACCTCTCAAAAAAAAAAAAAAAATCACAACTTGCTTTTTGCCACCATGGAGCCTGGAGCCAGAATTGGCCTTGGCCAAGCCACTTGGACATTATTTCCCAGAACTTTGAATATTCGGGTACAAAGCAGAGACGGGAAGAGTTGAAGGTGCCTTATCCCAGTAATCCCAGTGGCATGCTGATACCTGTCCCTAGAAAAAACCCTAGATTGTCACCCATTTCCTGATGATTTTCAAGCCACCTATCAATTCTGAAAACTCTTATGTTCTTCCAGTGAATCCCCTTGTGCTTAGGACGGCAGCGTTCAGTTCTTGCTGGCAACCAAGACTAAGCTGAGGCATACGTAACCTGAGAGAAGAGGGAAGTTGCGCATTAATCAAGTTCCCTCTTCAGCTTAGGCTCTCTGTGGAAGGTAAGAGAAACTTGCTTTTAGAAATATGGTGGAAGACAGCAAGAAGCTATTTAGCTTTGATAAATGTGAGGAGTATAGCTTAGAGGACACCTGTCTCTTGCTAAAATGGGAAAAGAAAGAATTATGAGCAGAGAGACAGGTGAGAGAGAGGAGTCGATCTCCTTACCAGAGCACAGGAGACGAAGTCATTATCCCACACACAAACAAAAGGTAGAAGTGCTGTTTAGGCTGCCGCGATTACTTGAGGCCTCCCATTTGAAAGAATTATTAGGATGAATGACAAACATTCAGGTCTGGTTATGAATCAAGGCAGTCATTCTTCCTGGTCTCGTCTGTCTGGTTCCTGACTGCTCCTGGGTGTGCCTCTGTCGCAGCACCTCCCCTGCAGAGGTCCTACAGCAGCTGGCAGCCCCTCAGAGGTGTCCCATAGATACCTGTTGTAAGAATGGGCAAGTTGTGACCCCAGCATTATCCTCCTTCTTGTGCAAAGGAAGAACAGTAGTCTAGAAATTGGTTGTGCTTTTAGCCATCTGAGAATGCAGGGGGTGGGGAGACAGATAGCATAGTGGTTAAGGTGCTGAACTCCCACATGTCTGACCACGGTTCAAGTCCTGGACTTGGTGGCTTGAAAATCATGCTGGGTACACCTGTGTGTGTGTGCCCAAAATCCCAGGAGGAGAATGGAGAAGAAGGGATTTCTCTCTCACTCTCTCTGTCTCTCTGGCAAGCATAGGTGCTCTATAGCCAATACCATAAATAAATAAATAAATAATAAACAAATCAGTCCTTTTGCACAATGAAAACTGACCCTCTTTCTTTATGAAAGTCTGAACAGAGCCAGCCTGAAGCCAAACTCTGACTCCGAAGTGAAAATGACTTCATTAAACTCTCAGTTTTGTCTTTTTTAGATGAATGTTTTAGCTTAAACTTTCTCAAGCACATGGATCATTACTCTTTTGGGATACCCAGAGAAAAAAAAAACAAAAGATTCTGTGAACGAAAACACAAAGGACTTGCCATGGTCTTCAGCTCCCCCTCGGAGGTGCGCAGTGTCTGTTTATGTCCCACGAAGTCTCACAGTGAGGGGACCTGGCTAACCCGGTTTTACTTCCCAATTGCGCGTGGACATGGGACATTTATACCCTGCTAGACCGGTGCTCAGCAGGTAACCTTTGCAAACACCATCTTAGCCCGAATTTTAGCTTCCTGTTCTTTTTTCTTTTTTTTTTTTCCATTTTTTTGAGAGATTTTTGTTACAGGGTGCATGCACTCACCAGAGAGACAGAGAGACAAAGAGACAGGAAGCTAGAAATCACCCCTCAGGGGAGATGGCCCCATCAAAATCTCTTCTACATTCTCCTTTCAAGATTTTGGGCACACACGCACACATACCTGGCATGTTTTCAAGCCACTGGGTCTCGGACTCCAACCATAGTCTATAGTGTAGGAGTCCAGCGATATAGCCATTACGCCATCTGCTGGCCCCTAGCCTCTTGTTCTTCTCAGTTATCCTTAGTGACATCTGCTAAGTCTCTTTTACCTTATTAGGTAGTATTCACAGCATCTGGGAGTGTAGAGCAGAAGCCAGGGCTTCTTTTCCTAAAAACAAAACAAAAAAAAGTGCAGGTGCTCCTTTCTGGAGATGTAGAGTGTCCTGGCAGAAGTCAGGGCTTCTTTTCCTAAAAACAAACAAACAAAAAAAATGTGGAGGTGCTCCTTTCTGGAGATGTAGAGTGTCCTAACTCTTTAACTCTTCTTCCTCCCCATGACCTCTTCTCTTTCTCTTTCCCACTGACTGTGAGCTTGACATGCCTTCGGGATCAGGTCATGCCGAAGAGTCAACTTATTTAAGTGAATGCACGCCAATAGCACTCGGAACAGTGTGACCACAGCAGGTCACATGTAGGATGTGCACTGGCCAGCCGGTGGTGTGGTGCTGGGGGCAGCTGGATCCCATGAGGTTAGAGCCCTGGACCTGTCTGCTTGAAAACCATGCCAGGCACGTGTCTGTCGAGCACATGTGCCCTTTGGCGAAATTAAAAATAAATAAATAAATAGTGCATCGACCCACCCGCACATGGACCAGACTGAACAGTGTTCGTCTCATTCCCACCTGTGCCCTTTCGGATTTGAAGCATGCGTATGCAATAAATGCCTCGATAAAGGGTCACAGGATGGACCCCACCACGGTCAGCCATTTTTCCTGGAGAGCAACAGCACGTGGTTTTCCATTCTCGCCTATGTGTTTACATCCTGCTTTCTTTCTTTCTCTTTTTACTTCCTGTCTTTCTTTGCTAGGACATACACTCACCAGAGAGAGGGAAGGAGGGGGAAAGGACCTCCCTATGGGAACATTACCCTGCAATCCCTCCTTCATCCTCCCTCCTTTGGGATTTTGGGCACACTTACATATGCACCTGGCGTGCTTTTCAAGCCTCTGGGTCTGGGGCTCCTACCACGTGATCAGCCACATGGGGTCTGACTGCCTTCACCGCCAGGCCACAGAGCCAGCCCTGCCCTCCGATTCTCTGCAATGAGTAGGTATTATTTTATGGAGGGGAAAAGAATATTTTTTCCTTAAACAGCATCTTATTGTACACATCTAAACCCCAACATGCACACTAAAATGAGTTTACATCAGGGACTTTGGACTTTGGGAGAAAGTATACCCAGCAATAAAACATGTGTTTGGTATAAGGAAACTGGAAATCATTGTACTTGGCAATGACCATTCTCTGAAACTGTTCTCAATGTGTACACTGTGTGGGTGTGGGCAAGATGGCGGAAAGTGGAAGAGAAGGTGGGAGAACTCACTTCTGGTCATAGGGGAACCAGGAGACTCCACCGAGCACTGGTCTGCGTCAGCCCAGGAAGTGGGGTGGGGCTCTAACCACTGGCCTGGGTGGCAGAGGGCAAACTCTCTGCATCATGTGACATTGCATTTCATCTTGGTCCCACGTCTCTGGTCCCAAAACTTGTGCCCTTAGCCCCTGGGTTACACTGCCTCCTGCCTCCCAGGGATCAAATTGATGAATGCAAATGAAACCACGATGTCCACCTTAGAGTGTTAATCAGGGGCCTGGGCTGGCTGCTGTTAGTGTTATCACTGCTACTACTCAAGAGAATTGCAGAGACTAGGCCTGCTCAGCAGAACAGTGTTAGGGACACATGTTTATAAAACAGGCTCGAGCGGGGAGAAGTAAACTAATGTTGACAGATGCGTGAGAGCTGAAGAGAAAGAAAAGGATGATGTTAAGCGGAGAGAGGTCATGGACATATCCATTCCGTTTCAGCCATTTACCCATCAGCTGAGATCTCACCATGTTTGCTGTCCTCTACACATTGACCCTAGTCATTGGATTTACATAGCTCTCTTTACGGATTTAGGCCAAGTTGGTTTCTGCAAACAGATTCCTAGTATGTCATGATTTCAAATAGCAACCAAGTGTTTCTAGAAAGGGGGAATGGGATGAGAAGAGAGCTGGACAAGAACCAGAAATGGAGCCAGAATGAAAGGTCTAACACACTGCGCTTTTCGTTCCAGGAAAACCTATCCTGAGCTGGTGAACAAGGGCTCTCTCAAAGGCAGCTGGACTTTGGCGCTAGGAGCTACCCAGCACCCAAACTCTTCCCTTTTATTAAAAGGGGAGAAGAGCAGATATAGACAGCCTTCTCCCAAAAAGTATGGCTCTTGATGCAAATGCCGAAAGTACACTTTCCAGCCCCCCCCACCCCCCCAGTGTGGTGCAGAGTCTCAGCAAATGGAGTTCTGAACTATGGTGACCAGAGCCTCACCGTCACTGGACTGCCCGAGTCCCGCAACGGCAGCACCGTCTCACTCATGCTTGCCCCCTCGGTGCCGAGCACGGGGTCTGGCATAGTAGAGGCAGTGGCTGTTTGTGACCCTGACATAGTCAGGAGCTTCCCCGGCCCGGAGTCCTGTTCACATAAGTGTGGTCCAGCCTCTAAGAAAAAACTGTAACAGAATTCCGATTTTTGCTTGTATTTCTGAGGAAACATGAAGGGGGTGCAGTTCATTAATGTCCATCCGGTGCTCTGCAGTGGTGCGGTGGGGCAGGAGGGCCAGAGTGTGGGTGGTGAAAGAATTTGCCAGCGGCAGAAAGTGAGAAGTTAGGCTTATTAGAGCCAGGCAAGACTGCCCAGGGCGGGACCTGAGCAGATTTGCAGGGTTGTGCCTTGGGACGGTCTCTTTTATGGTCTCACTCAATCGTAGGGGCAGAGTAAGGAGAAACTGCAAGTGTGGTCTGGATGCGGGCACTGTTTCTCAGCAATGTAGGGCAGGGATGGCACCAAAAGGGGTCTGGAAGTCTGTGTCCCTTGTAAAAGTTTGTCCTGGGGACTTTATCCTGGGTCCTTTCATTAACCTGAGCAGATTTACTTATCTCCTTAGGTAAGGCTCACCTAGGCCCTGGTTTTGTTTGGTTTTAAGAATTATGTATTTAATTTTATCTATCATTATTATTACTTTTTTTAATTTGCTACAGGACATGTGCACTCTTCAGAGAGAGACACAGTGAGAGAAAGGGAAAGTGAGAAAGCAAGCTGCCAGGTCCACAGGTGGCCGTGTGAGAGTCCAGTGTCTTAACCACCTCGCATCAGCTATTGGCCCATGCCCTTTGTTATTAACCCTTGCTTGCCTGTTTTCTTAAGAACTTTCCACATTCTTGTCTCTTCAACTTTTTCACACGCAGCAGGGGACTTTCAGAACTATACCTCCCTAGCTTCCTCCATCTTTGACCTCAAGGATTTGTCTTCTTCCCTGCCTTCTCCACCCACATCCCACTCTTTATATTTCACCTGAGACATTCTAGCTCAGGCCTTCCCCGCTCTTCTCTGACCACCTCCTCTGCCTTTCTCCAGACTGCGCACAGCAGAAGCTCTGAGAACAGGGATGGTACCCTCACAACCCACTTTGACTGGAGTAGGGAAGGATGTCAGATATAAAGAAGGCAAGCCAGAGTAGTTCAGGCAACGTGTAGCAAGAAAGGAAAGGCAGGAAACACGCATCTCCCACGTATTAATAGTTCAGAGACCACCTGTGGGTGGACTGATGAGCAGGTGGAGAAATGGAATGTCAGTTGGCAGGAACCCAGAGCCCACCTCATTTTCTCCCAGCTCCCCAGCAGCATAAGGAATCCTCTCCAGTTTCCGCAGAAACACCCCTGGGAACCAGAAACATCCAGAGAGTAGGAATATAGTAGAGGCTAGTTCCTTTCTAAACTCTAAGTTATGAAGAGCTCATGAAGTCCATTCTGGAGCAAGAGGCCTAAGCCAAGTTAAATGTGCAGCCTTAGGTGTCTACAGCTATGAGGACTTCAAAAAAAAAGGTGAAAAAATGTGCAAGTGTTTTGGTCCAAAAAAAGTTTGACATCCATGCACCGGTATGTTGTTTTTTTTTTCAGAGAGATTTTTGCTGAAGGGTGCATGTACGTGCCGGAGAGACAGAGACACAGAAAGCGAGAAATCACCCTCCAGGGTAGTATGGCATCCCTTCTCCTCCATTCTCCTCTCGGGATTTTGGGCACACACGCACATGCGCCTGGCATGAGTTTTAAGCTGCTGGGTCCTGGACCAAACCACTGTCAACTACGTGGGAGTCCAGTGACATAACCATTACACCATCTGCTGGTCCTCATGCGTAGGTTTTGACATCCATGCCAAGATTTTGGTCCATAAAGCTATTGACATTCATGCATAGTTATTTTGTTTAAGAATGATTTTATTTATCTTTAATTTTTTTAAATGTAACCAGAGAGGGGCAGAGAGTGTCCAGCTGTTTCAGGAGCAGCTCCACGACGGCAGCTGGCACTGCTGGACGGCTGCCTGATAGCACAATAAAGAAAGGGCACACTTGGAGTTGCCGAAATTGCCGAGACGCCCCATTCTCTCTGCACTGCCCCAGCATATGCCAGTGTGTGTTTGTGTGTGTGTGTGTGTGTGTGAGAGAGAGAGAGAGAGAAAGTGAAAAAGCAAGCTACCAGGTCCAGGATTCGAACCACGGTCGGCCATGTGGGAGTCCAGCTCCCTTAACCACCACACCACCTGCCAACTCCAATGCATAGGCTTTCTTAACATCCATGCATTTTCCATATACCTTGTACATAAAATTCCTGAGAAACGGCTGGGGAAGACCAGTAAGCAAGTGAGGAGAGGAAGGCCAGCAGGGAGAAGGTGGGGGCAGCGATGTCCCTGCCTGGGCCAGCGGAGGTGCAGGCTCCATTTGGCAGCAGTTTGGGTGCAGAACCATCCTGCGCTCCAGATCTGTGTGACCTTCCGCCCCAAGACGGTAGCTTTGGTGCCTTTGCCACCTTGCTCCCACCATTACAGACACAGGTCTTTTTGAATGCCCATTCTCCTATTCCCTTCCTCCCCAAGACCTCATCTGGGCTTGGCCAAAGCTGCCTGCAGAGAAGTGGTCTTCACTGCATAGGAGCCACCATGAGACTAGACGTTGAGGGCCATATTTTAATAAGTACGCCACCACCGCCACCCAAGGACAGACTCTGCATCATATCCCCAGCTCTGTAATTATCTTGTGCTCATGCAGCAAGGCTGAGTCTCCACACTCACATGCACGCGCCCAGAGATCTCCCATGAGAAAATCCACCTTCCCGGCCGCCCTGGGAACCACATCCGCCTGGCTTTCACCTAACCGCTGGCATATGCTGGGGCGGTGCAGAGAGAATGGGGCGTCTCGGCAATTTCGGCAACTCCAAGTGTGCCCTTTCTTTATTGTGCTATCAGGCAGCCGTCCAGCAGTGCCAGCTGCCGTCGTGGCGCTGCTCCTGAAACAGCTGGACACTCTCTGCCCCTCTCTGGTTACATTTAAAAAAATTAAAGATAAATAAAATCATTCTTAAACAAAATAACTATGCATGAATGTCAATAGCTTTATGGACCAAAATCTTGGCATGGATGTCAAAACCTACGCATGAGGACCAGCAGATGGTGTAATGGTTATGTCACTGGACTCCCACGTAGTTGACAGTGGTTTGGTCCAGGACCCAGCAGCTTAAAACTCATGCCAGGCGCATGTGCGTGTGTGCCCAAAATCCCGAGAGGAGAATGGAGGAGAAGGGATGCCATACTACCCTGGAGGGTGATTTCTCGCTTTCTGTGTCTCTGTCTCTCCGGCATGTACATGCACCCTTCAGCAAAAATCTCTCTGAAAAAAAAAACAACATACCGGTGCATGGATGTCAAACTTTTTTTGGACCAAAACACTTGCACATTTTTTCACCTTTTTTTTTGAAGTCCTCATAGCTGTAGACACCTAAGGCTGCACATTTAACTTGGCTTAGGCCTCTTGCTCCAGAATGGACTTCATGAGCTCTTCATAACTTAGAGTTTAGAAAGGAACTAGCCTCTACTATATTCCTACTCTCTGGATGTTTCTGGTTCCCAGGGGTGTTTCTGCGGAAACTGGAGAGGATTCCTTATGCTGCTGGGGAGCTGGGAGAAAATGAGGTGGGCTCTGGGTTCCTGCCAACTGACATTCCATTTCTCCACCTGCTCATCAGTCCACCCACAGGTGGTCTCTGAACTATTAATACGTGGGAGATACGTGTTTCCTGCCTTTCCTTTCTTGCTACACGTTGCCCGAACTACTCTGGCTTGCCTTCTTTATATCTGACATCCTTCCCTACTCCAGTCAAAGTGGGTTGTGAGGGTACCATCCCTGTTCTCAGAGCTTCTGCTGTGCGCAGTCTGGAGAAAGGCAGAGGAGGTGGTCAGAGAAGAGCGGGGAAGGCCTGAGCTAGAATGTCTCAGGTGAAATATAAAGAGTGGGATGTGGGTGGAGAAGGCAGGGAAGAAGACAAATCCTTGAGGTCAAAGATGGAGGAAGCTAGGGAGGTATAGTTCTGAAAGTCCCCTGCTGCGTGTGAAAAAGTTGAAGAGACAAGAATGTGGAAAGTTCTTAAGAAAACAGGCAAGCAAGGGTTAATAACAAAGGGCATGGGCCAATAGCTGATGCGAGGTGGTTAAGACACTGGACTCTCACACGGCCACCTGTGGACCTGGTGGCTTGTTTCTCACTTTCCCTCTTTGTCTCTCTGGTCAAATTAAAATAAAAATGAATGAATACATAAATAATTCTTAAAAAAAAAAAAAGAAAGAAAGAAAGTGGGTCTCTGGTCATTCTGCTTCTGTAAAGCAGTGCTGGTCCCACTGGCGACTGTGACCATGTGTGCATGTGCACATGTGTGCAGGGATGCAGAGGAGGAGATGGGAAGCTGGGGCCAGGAGATGGGGTGTGGGTGGGAGAGCTGGACAGAGCAGAGGATAGTGGAGGGCGGGGGACACTGAGCAGAGTAAGGAGGGGGCACTGCCCAGAAACCCACGCAAAGCTGCCACGGTGTCCTAAGAGGAAATGAGCGGCAGCATGAGCCACTGAGCTGAGCCTTCCCACGCCAGGGAGGGGAGCGCGACACCTCAGCCTCAGGCCTTCACAGACGGCACAGTCCCTCGCTCAGTTGGTCTGCAGCCTGGCTGGCGAGGAAGGCATCCCTGTGTTTGTTGTTGGACAGGCATGGGGACCTGCTGTTCCTGTTCCCCTCGAGCCTCGCTGGACCCTCGTCGGAAATGGAGACGTCTGTCCCGCCAGGGTTAAAGGCCGTGGGCGCACCCAGCGCTGTGGAAGATGAGATCGACCAGTACCTCAGCAGACAGGACGGGAAGATTTATAGAAGCCGGGACCCCCAGCTGTAAGTGTCCTGGACCCCGCTGGGGCTCCGTAGTCCTGCATGTGCTGATCCTGGCGGGTCCATCGAGGAAGATGTCTGTGGCGTGTCCTGTGTAACACATACCAGAGGAAAGAACATGAGTGGGGCTGACTATTTCAGATTAAGATTCACTCCAGTTTTTTATCTTGTTAGCTTTTTTTTTTTTAATTTCTGTTTTTTTAGGTTATTTTTATTTAACTTTATTTATTATTATCATTGAGCTGCTCCTGAAACAGCTGCACAGGCCGCAGGATGGGAGTGGCTGAGAGTCACACACGTGTCCCCGAGAGATGCGTGTGGGATTCATTCAGAGGTAATGCGGGAACGTGTGAGCAGGACGGCTTTGGGAAATGCAAGGCTGTGAGTGAGGCGGTAGATCCTTTCTCTTCGAGCAAAAACCAGAGGACTCTGATAAAGTGCTTGTGAGAACGAGAGCCCAGGGCTTACCTGCACATGGAGCTGAAGTGCCTAGACCCAAGGCAGCCTCTTCCCTTCACTAGCAAAGATAATCTGGGCACCTGCTGTGTGGCAGTCCCAAGGGTGGGTTTGTAGGTGACCCCCAGGCGAATCTGGCATACACAGGAGACGGTTTTGTGCCATCTCCCATCAGGTAGACGGGAAATCCCAGCTCCTCCATTCGTCAGCGCTGTCTGTTATCAAACTCCTCTGTGCCTCAGTTTCCTCATCTTAGCAATAGCGCTTTGTTCAGGCCAGCAGGTTAAGGTGCTGTATCCCACATGGCCAACTGCATGGTTCCAGTTGGATATGGTAGCCAGAAAATCATGCTGGGCACATGTGCATCTGTGCCCTAAATGCCAAGATGAGAGTGGAGGAGAAGGGATTGTGGCATGGCACCCCCCAGGGTGCTTTTTCACTTTCCCTTTCTCTCTCCCTCTCTTGCTCTCTGGCAAGCACATGCACCCTATAGCAAAGATTTTTAAAAAGAAAAAAAACTTTTTTTTTTTTTTTTTTTTTTTTTTTGCTATAGGGCATGTGCACCTGCCAGAAAGAAATAGAGAAAAAGAAGTGAGAAGGAAAGTGAGGAATCACCCCCAGGGGGAATGGCCACACTGCAATCCCTTCTCCTCCATTCTGCTCCTGGGATTTTGGACGTGCACACGCAGGTGCCTGGTGTGAATTTCAAGTCATTAGGTCCAGGACTCAAACCACGGTCAGCCATGTGGGAGTCCAGTGCCTTAACCATGTCACCTGCTGGCCCCAATACAAAAGATTTTTTAAAACCATATTTTAGGGACCAGCAGATGACATAATGGTTACATCACTGGACTCCCATGTGGCTGACCATGGTTCAAGTCCCAGACATGATGGCTTGAAACACACCAGACATGTGTGAGTGCATGTCCAAGATACTGGGAGGAGAATGGAGAAGGGATCGTGGCATGGCCATCTCCCTGGAATGAGATTTCTCACTTTCTGTCTCTGTCTCTCCAGTGAGCACACACACTCTATAGCAAAAAATCTCTCTCTGTAAAATAAAAATATATACATATTTTTTCAATGAAAAATAAAGGAATGTCACCCAAGGGGATCGATGCGAGCAGAGCTGGCCGATGCACCTTGGGAGCTCCCACTGCTCATTCCTGGGCTGCACACCTTCCCGCTCTCTCCATTCACCCCGGGCCCCCTCAGATACGCTCCTCAGATTAAGACGTTTTACAACAGACCGGAACGGTTCTCCTAAATGCTTTCTAAAGACCAATTAATTGCTCTAATTTATTTATCAGCCTTTTCTACAATGAGCTCCTGAGACATTGTCCTTACACCTATGGAACAGCTCCCTGGGAGCAGCCAGCAAGGAGATGGAGTATTTCTCTTAGTGGCCGCCACCCGCAGTGGCTGTGGGGAAGTATCAGCACCAAGCAGCAGAGGTCCAGAGGTGATGGGGTAGGAGCTCCCCCAGACCTCAGAGCCACCCCGGGCAGCTCGGCCCCAGAGAGGAACACGCTGAGACCCTGTGGCGGGGGGGCTGGAGGCGGTGCAGATTGTCTGAGCTGCTCGACAGCCTGAGGGTGGCCGTGGGGAGCGTATTTATAGCAGGGAAATCCCCGAAGTCCACATGCCAGGGCTTTGGGGTGGGAGGGGAGCCTGTTGACCAGCACATTACTGGTTCACACCAAAGGAGGGCTGCAGGGTGTGGGGCTCGGAAAGCCGCCTTGGTGCTCGGTTCCGCCCAGTTCTCAGGAAGATTGCGGGGTCTCCTGACACTCCCCATACATCCGCATTCTTTGGCTCCTGCTCCCCCGCCCCAGTCCTTACTTCCCATTCGCCAGGTTCCAGCCACACCAAGCACCTTCCCCGCCTGATATTTTCCATCCTCTTGTCCCTTCTACCAGGATAGTTTTCCTACCCCCCTTTAAAAGTGCCTGGGGCATGTAGCAAACACTCATTTATTATTTATTTACTTCATTGCCAGAGGGTCTGTATGTGCCAGAGAGAGACAGAGAGATAGTGAGAGAGAGAGTGAGAAGGAAAGCAACCCCCAGTGGGGCATGGTCATACCATAATCCCTTCTCTACTTTTTTGTAAGAATTTTGAGCACACGTGTGCACACACACACATGCACCTGGCATGTTTCCCAAGCCACCAGAGCCAGGATTCTAACTGCAGTCAGCCATGCAAGATCCAGCTCTCTTAATTACTGAGCTATGGGGCCAGTCCACATTAATTATTCAAGTAACATCTCTCAGGTTTCAACTCCAATGTCACTTCTCATTTTTAAAAAACTTTACCCATTTATTTCCTTCATAAAGGAGAGAGAAAAACAGGCACCCCCAACAGAGTCTTCACACTTCAACCCACTCCCAGCCCCAGACCACGGTGCATGAACCCATCGACTTCCCTTGTGGGTCAGCCCCTCGGAAGGTGGTTGCCACTGCACCTCCCTCTAGGTCCATTATTTACGTATATTGTATTTGTTTGGAAGAAATGTTACATAGTGGGGCGCTACTCATGTCTCCCCACACGCACGTTGGCTGGACTTCACAAATGGTACCTGGACATCAGCCACAGTGTAGGCATTTACACCATGAGAATTGGCAGACACTGCAAATCAGAGCTGGATCTATTTGCTTTGTTGGTCGTCAAAGCCTTAGCCTTCAGAAAGTGCTGGAGAAAATGTGATGAGTGCAGCTTAAATGAAAGTGCCATGAAAAGCCATTACATTGTGAATAGAACACCAAAAAAGGAGAACATATATCCCAAGTCATGAAAGAAGTCACTCATATCATTGACAATGGAGTGAAGGTTTAATGTCTTCATTGTTTCACTGTCCTCTCACTCATAACAGAAATGAAAATCTCGCCAACTGTTCATAACAGACCTACACTTGTTCATTTGATGACCCGAGACACTTCTTTGCTGAATCAGAAACTCATCAGAGATTTTTCATAGTCTAATTTTGTCATTACAGTTAACACTGCACCCACAGACCAGCTAATACAAGAAGTTGTCAAAGTTGAGCAAAGGCTGTGCGAATCGATGGGCCACATGGAATGTAAAGAGTATTGCATACTTTATTAATACTTGAATAATTCATGTGGACTGGCCCCATAGCTCTGCAATGAAGGGAGCTGGATCTTGCATGGCTGACTGCAGTTTGAATCCTGGCCCTGGTGGCTTGGGAAACATGCCAGGTGCACGTGTGTGCGCACACTCAAAACTCTGATGAAAAAGTAGAGGAGAAGGGATTATGGCATGACCATGCCCCACTGGGGGTTGCTTTCCTTCTCACTCTCTCTCTCACTATCTCTCTGTCTCTCTCTGGCTTGTACAGACCCTCTGGCAATTGAGTAAATAAATAGTAAATGTGTGTTTGCTACGTGTCCTTTGTCACAGTGAAATTTAACCCACTTACACGTGCATAGGTATGCGTACATGTTTTCCTGGTGGGCGGGTTGCCGAACATTTCTCGGCCCAGCCCGGGTGGAGACAGACATGGAAGAGTATCAGTGAGGTGAGAGCAAGCATCGTGGCATATTCAGAGTTCTGGGAAAGGTTTCTCGCTCACTGAAAGGGCCTACAGGGGTGATTTCTGACCCAGGTTTGCTAGAGAGAGAAGTAGAGGGCCAGGCCCCGCTGTCCCCTCCGTCAGGAGGGTGTGGTAAGACAGACTCAGCCACATCATACTCTCCCTGCCTGGGCACTGGCTGCCCGGCCGGAGAGGAAGTGGCATCTGGAGGGCGACGTCTATCACGGAGCCCCATGGCCGCTCCCTGTCTGAGTCCTGGTTTGGGCACCTCCACAGCCTTGGGGATGGGGGCCACGAACCCTGAAGCCGCAAGTCCTTAGCAGGTGGCAGGACCCTGTGCAAAGCAGGAGGGCCACAAACCCAAGGAGATTTCAGGAGCGACATGGGCTGGCCGGAGGGAGCAGCCACTCTGGGCCGGGCTCCAGGCCATTCGTCTCACCTGTGTCATCTCATTTCATCTTCCCGACAACCCCACTCATCACCCTCATCGGGCTTGCAGAGAGGAGGTGACGTGCCCCGGGGAGCTCACACTACAGGTCAGTGCTGGAGCCAGTGTGTGGGTACACGTACCAGGGCCTGGTGCTCGCCAGCGTGCTGGGGCGGCAGATCTCCCCGGTGTCTCAGTGAAGATGCAATGTGAGCATGATAGAAGGGACTGGAGGAAAGAAGGCCTCATCTGTGTCCATTCGGTGATGACAATGACAACGATGGTGATGCAGCACTCATGAGCGAAACCGAATTCTTCTCTCTCGTTTGAGTTCAGATTTCTTTGGGAGATGAATCATTTCCTCCAACTGATGGGAAACGACGTTTCATTCATTTCACCCATTTGTGCTGGGTTCCTACTTCATGCTAGGTGTGGGAGACACAGGAAGGAGCAAGACAGCCAAGAGGGAAGGAATGGCAGAGACCTCGCGATGGCACCGACCCCAGGCTGCGTCAGGGAGCGGGGCTCCTGGTCCAGAGAAAGTGCTCATTAAATGCCTATTGATGACGAGCTGGATGTTTTTTGTCACCAGGGTTGTTCACTCCTTCCCTTTCCCACTCTAGAGATGCCTAGAGGACAAGGAAGCTCCCCAGGGCTCCGCAGCTGCACGTGCACCCAGCGTCTGCCTTCTCTGGGACGCCCTGGGAGAAGAGCCACCAGCCACATCCCTGACTGGCCACCCACTCAGAGCCCGTGGGAGGGAAGTTCCAGGTCATCTCACCTGGACCTCACCTCCCCTAGGTCTCTGGAGAAGCGAGGCCCCGTTGCTCGAGGGCAGATCTGAGCCAACCCAGCTGCCAAGAAGCTGGGAAGAGGGAACACTTCCTGTTGGAATGAAAGGATCGTAGCTGTGAGCTGCAATAAAATCGCTACAGATATAAGGGGGCCATAAAAGCCAGCTGCTTCCTTTCCAGGCCATCAGAACCGGATCCACCCAGGAGGAAGACCAGCCCCCCGCTCACAGTCCAAGGATCTCCGTTAAACCTGGACTCAACTCAAGACGGGCTTGGCAAGGAGGCAGATGGAGAAGCCACACTAGGTGTTTATAACGAACTGTATTATGATGATGATAAAGTGTATCTACCCGCTGTAACAAATAAAACAAAACGAAGGAGGGGCGAGTCAAAAAGGAACTTAAAATTGCCTTAATCCTGTCTCCAAGAGACAGCCGTTGTTGGTACTTTGCTCCAGTTCTCGAAGTCTTTCATCTCTACGGATGTTTGTTTCTTTACGTTGTGTCACTTGGAACCACTCACAGAATACAACTTACAACTCTGCCGAGGTAGGGAAGAAAGGAGGTGCCAAGTTCTATTTCTGCAACATCACTAAGCCCTTCCCTACTCTATAATTTTTTGGCAACCATGAGGAGGACGAGGGAGAGTGCCAGAATTATGGCTGGCATACTGTTAAATTATGGTGATGCTGAAATCCTCACCATCCTGACAAGCAGAGGCTTGGAGTGAAATTAACTTGGTTTAGAGAAATAAAGCAATGCGTTTCTTATACCCAGGGCGTGGAGTAAAATTCACAGCAGCTAGACGTGTAGATGGACAGCTGCTTGGCTAGCAGGCAAAAGAGACAGAGATAAGCCCCCCAAAATGCTCCTGCCACGTCCCTGGAAGCTGGGAGTTGATAACAGTGTATCACAAAGGGGAGTTAAGGTCACAGGTAGATTTAAGGTTGTTCATCTGCTGACCCAGCACGAGAGACCTGGATTTTCCAGGTGGGCCCACTGTGATCAGCATCCCATCGCAGAAGAGGGGAGCAGAGGAGAGGTCAAGGGACCCCCGAGGAAGGGAGGAGGATCAGAGAGATGCAAGGTTGCTGGCTTTGAAAATGGAGGAAGGAGGGGCCAGCAGGTAGCATAGTGGCATGATGGTTAACAACACTGGACTCCCACATGGTTGACTGCTGTTCGAGTCCCAGACCGGGAGGCTTGAAACTCACGCCAGGCGTGTGTGCCTATAGACCCAAACTCCCAAGAGGAGAATGGAGGAGAAGGGATTGCAGTGTGGCTGGTTCACCCGGGGGTGGGTTCTCACTTCCTCTCTCCCTGTCTCTGTCTCTCCAGCGAGCACATACACCCCATAGCAATAATCTCTCTTTTAAGAAAAAAAGATGATGGAAAGGGCCATGAGCCAAGGAATGCAGGCAGCCCCTAGGAGCTGGGAGAGACAGCCGCTGGTTCTCCCTGAAGTCTCCAGTAGGGGTGCAGCCCTGCCAGCCCCTTGATTTTAGCTAAGACCCATGTGAGACTTGTGGTCTCCAGAGCTGCAAGGTAATCAGTGTATGTTGTTTGGGCCACGCAGTTTGTGGTTGTTGGTTATAGCAGCTTAGGGAAGTGACGCGCACCTCCAAGATCTCCTCCTCAGGGAGGCCTTCCCTGATTTGGGCACCTGCTGAAGGAGGTGCTCCTGTTACTCGTGTTCACAGGAACCTCCGTAGAACTTACCAGTTTTACAATATGCCTCTGTACTTATGCTGGGAAACCGGGTCTGCAGGGCCTCTCTGAGGAGGAGACATTGTAGGTCAGGTCTGAATGAGAACAAAGCATCAGCCATGGGGAGAGCGAGAGAGGGAGGGGGCTGAGCACAGGCCAGTGCTACCTGTCCCTGTCCCTGTCCCAGAGCTGCACCTGCAGGCCCCCTGGCCTCCCCTGGGATGGACAGGCAGCCAGAACAGCAGGCCTCTGGGCCAACCCACCACACAGCCCAGCAGAGACTTCTCCCTGCCCTTCCAGCCTCCAGCTCAGGCCTCCTCTTTATCTCCGGACCACTCGCTGGACCTTACGGCCCTGGAGATTCATTCCAAGGCCACTCATGCCCTTTATAGAAGATGCTCGGGTCAGCGGACGAGGGCGAAGACCCCCACGGGCCCTGGCTGTGATGACTGGTGTACCCACGGGGCAGGAGCTCAGCCCTGGGAAAGCCAGGCGTTGCCAGGTCAGGGGCCAGGGATACTGAACCCCTCCAGATACACTTCGGGCCCGAGGGGGAGAGGAGGCCAGCGAGGAGTTGCCAGGTCAGATGCACTTCGGGCCCGAGGGGGAGAGGAGGCCAGCACTGTGTCGCTCTGTCTCTGGGTCTAGCACCAGTGTCCTCCCCTTGCTTCCCTCCCTCCCCTCTCCAGCTTTGACCTCTCATTCCACATGCCCAAACCAAATCCACACTCTCCCCCCGCCCCTTCTTCTCCCCATGTCCCTCTCTTGCCCTGAGAGTCCCCCTTTTCCATCACCAGTCTCGGTGTCTTGCAGTCACTGCAAACCCTCTTTCTTACCTGTCCCATGCCACTCGGACTCTGCCTGAGTTTCTCCCCAGGCTCACCCGCTCCCTGGCAGTCCCCCCAGCAGCCCCAGCCTAGACCAGAGCCTCAGCCCCTCTGCTAACTACCAGGCCCAGGCCCACCTGAGCCCCCAAGGCCTCGGCCAGCCTGTCAGTCTGGGATTGGGCGTGGGAGTTGCGTCGTTGCTTTTAAAGGCAGGTGGTAGTATTTCGTTTGAGCTGAGTTGCTTCGGTCTCCACCCAAAGCTCCTCTGCCAGGTGGGACAGCTCTGTGGGGGACACGCACAGCCCCTCTGCCCATGCCCGGCCAGGCTGTGCCAACGCCTCAGCCAAGCAAGACGGTCGACGTGGAAGACCTTCCTCCTTCCTGGTGAGCTCATTTAGCCGGGCAGGGAGCACTCGTGGCAGACCTCATCAAAGGAGGGCAGGGCCCAGGAGGGGCGGGAAGTCACAGGTCCACTCGTGGGGCCCTGGAACCACCTTGTCTCTCTCTGGGCCTGCTGCAACAGAGGCCCCAACCCCCGTGAGAGGCAAGAGGCTGGACTCTTGGCAGCTGGCCCAGGGTGGGGGTGGGCTGGGTCAGAGCCCCAGGACGTCAGCGGTCAGCGGGACCGTTCGCCTTCTCCGCCGAAGCAGGGACGTGGGAGCCGTGCGTCCTCAGGTGCATCACCACCGGGACAGGAAGAGCTAGCTGGCAGCCCGCTAACTGTGTGTCCCTTTGTGCAATTCCAGTCAGCCACAGCCGACCACGGTCAGAAAACAGGTGAGTGCAGCACAGCGAGGTATCTGGAGAGAGGAAACGGCCACGTTCCGGGAACTGCAGACAGTGTATCGTTAGACTTGTTCTCTTACTGTTCGTCACCGTGGTTAATCTGTCACTCGGCCTGATAGAGAAAGTAACCTTTATCGCAGGTATGTGTTTGCAGGGGGGAATCTGTCTCTGCAGGGTTGGGTGCAGCCCATGGTTTCAGGCATCTTTTGGGCGTCTTGGAACTTACCCCCTGCAGACAGGGCGTTTATTGTACCTTTGGGGCCACATCATTGAGAGAGGAAAATGGATATGGGAAGGTGGGAAATAGCAGCGAAAACTCGGGAGAAAAGAACGAAAGGAAAGGGGAAACCACATACTCCAAGAGATGTCTGAGGTCAAACTGAGGAAAGCAAATACATTTCATCTGAGGGGCCAAGCCTGACCAGCTGATAGTGAACTCTGATAATGATTCCGAGGGGCCGGCAGGTGATGTGGTGGTTAGAGGTGCTAGCCGACCATAGTTTGAGTCCCAGACCTGGCGGCTTGCTTTCCCACTATCCCTCTCTTTCGCGCTCTCTCTCACTCTCGGTCTGTCCCTCTCTGGTTCGCGCCCTCTCTCACTCTCGGTCTGTCCCTCTCTGGTCAAATTAAAATTAAAAATCATAATAATAAGCAAATAAAGTTCAATAAAATAATTTTTTGAGAGGTTTATTTGCTATAGGGCATGTACGCTCGCCAGACAGAGACAGAAAGCGAGAAGTCACCCCCCAGGGGGGATGGCCACACCACAATCCGTTCTCCTCCATTCGCCTCTCGGGATCTTGGGCATGCACACACATGCGCCCGGCGTGAGTTTTAAGCGACCGGGTCCGGGACACGAACCGCAGTTGACTACATGGGAGTCCAGCGACATAGCCATTACACTAACTGCTGGTTCCCAATAAAATAATTCTTAAAAAAAAAAAAAAAAAGGCATGATTCTGAGAGTGGGTCCAGGCTCGATGTAAAGGCATGCGAGGATTGGTTGGTTATGTCGGCCTTGGGCACCTGAAGATGCAGGGAACACAAGCAGGGACTTGCTAGCCCACAGCGCAGGCTGTCCCCCCTAACTGCAAGAGCACCTGACATGTCCTTGTTCACTCACGCCCCTGTTCATTCAAAAGAGCACATTCTGCGCATCAACTGTGAGCCCCACAGAAACCGGAGGAATGAGTAAAGAAGGAAGGAGTGCTATTCTTTGGCCTCAACTCACATTTTTCTCTGAAAAAAATAATGAGTTGACAGTTTATGACACAGTGTGTGGTCTCGAGAGATTATCTAGCTGTGTGGTGTCAGCCTTGTCCCTTCCTTTTGCTAAGACCCAACTTTCTCATCTGTATGATGGGAGAGAGTCTGAGTACCCCACCCCCCTCATCATTAAAGCCTGTAATACACCACTGATGACGCGCGACTGCTCTCCACACGGTAATCCACTGAACCCTCGTCTCACCCCC
This sequence comes from Tupaia belangeri chinensis, assembly GCF_000334495.1. Taxonomy (NCBI): domain Eukaryota; kingdom Metazoa; phylum Chordata; class Mammalia; order Scandentia; family Tupaiidae; genus Tupaia; species Tupaia belangeri. The sequence continues at coordinate 873,032 of NW_006206682.1, forward strand.
ATGGGGAAAGCAGCGTTGTCATTCTCATTTTGCAGATAGAACTGAGGCACTAGAGACGTCAGAGCCTCCCTGGGCAGTCCGACCACAAAGCATGTGCTTTCGGTCAGGAGCTACACTGACTCGAAGGCCATCCCTGGGAATAAGCGGCCTGGGGACATAAGTGTCCTTCCAGATGATTCCCCCAGTGAGCATTCATTGAGCATCTCCTGCGCGTCAAGTGAACACAGTATAATGAGTAACCAGGCAGGGTGACAGGGATACGTGGTTCTAGCCAGAAAATCAACTTGCGCAGAGTCACTTTCAAAACAGTTTGGCCGTGCGCCTGAGAGCCCGGACAGACTTCTCCAGGAGGTGAAATGTTCTAGGGATGACCGAGGCCTCAGTGGGTGTGGGGCTAGGACAGGGAGCTCTATGGCCCAGTGGAGAGTCTAAGAGAAGGGAGAGTGGGAGGAGGGCCGAGGGGGGGTGGTTCAGGCGAGAGGAGCAGGGAGTGAGTGGTAGGGGGTAGGATGTTGGCTGGCCCTTTGTTGGCCCGCATTTGTCTGTCTGTCTTCTCTGCTCTGGAGCTTGGGTGTTCCTGTCTATAGTCATTTACATGCCTCAACTCTGTGTTTACACTCAGGCCCAGTTGCTTACCCAGCTACTCTGTGTCAATAGGAATCTTGGACCTTATAGAGCTAAAGGTTCTGACTTCCTCATTGGCCCTGCCTGGGACAGGGATGCAGGAAGTCACGATTTGCTGACATGTCTTTGAGCTGGGGCCTCTGCTCCTGCTCAGAGGAGACCAACCCGTGTCATGTCAGCAGGCCTGCAGGAAACAGCCTGCAGGAGGCGCCAGTGGCCCTGGCCCAGCTGGAGCACACGGGACACATCCCCCGGGGAGAGGGCAGGGGGCTTCCTGTGGTCACTACCAACCCCTTGCTTTTGGAGTCTCTAGAAAGCAGGGCTAGAAACTCCAAGGTTTGCTCCCCAAGGGCGTGGCCTGGGGCGACAAAAATGTCAAAAATGTCAACACCTTTTCCCAGCTCAGCTTTGCCCTTCTCCTGCTGTGTTAAGATGAACAAGCTGACTGAACCTCCCCTATCCCAGAATCTAAGGGGCGTTAATACTGGGCTTTCTGAAAAGTCACGATGCATTTTTGCCTAGAAAAATACAGAAAATGCCTCATGACTTTTCCAACAACCTTGGACGTTCCTTGACAGTTTGCTGTGAGTTTTGAAAAGATAATGTGGATAAGGCGTCGACAGTGATGTGACCCAGCAGAGGCCGAGCTGAGCACCTACTGTGTGCCAGGCACTGGCGTGGTACTGGGCATTTGGAAATGACTAGACGCTCAGGAAGCTCGCAGTCCCTCAGAGAAGCTGGTCACATCGATGACCACGGAAAGTGAGTCGGGGGTGCTGTCAGAGGGACGTTGCACTTTCCGTGTGGGGACAGCCACCACAGTAGGTGTGTGTGGAGGGCTGACTCTGTCTAGGGTGTCCTCGAGTAGGAACACCTCTACGCGGCTTATCCTGTTGAAATGCGGCAATTTTGCATGGAGGGCCTTGCTATCCGCATTTACAGATGTGCTACTAAGGCCTGATGAGGCCCGGGAACCGGCCCGAGGCGGGGGGGACTATAAACGGTAGGGAGGGGCTTTGCGACCAGGTCTGCGCCAAAGAGACCTCAGGGAGAAGGCCGCATTGCACAAAGTATAGGCTTCTCCTGGGGAGAAGAGGGGAGGACAGCCCCAGTGGGGGAAACCGCATGAGCAGGGGCAGGGAGGGGGGAGCTGGGAGTCAACCAGGAGGAGGGCAAGGGGAAGCAGGACCCAGCACAACGCCATGGACGCAGCTCTCCCTCTGTGGTGAAGGAATATTCTTCTGGTGGGAGTGTCGGGAGCACTGTGTTTGCCAGTAGGAAAGCCTTCAGGACGGAAGCTGTTGATAAAGACCCAAAGGAAAAAATAAAAAAACAGAGTAGGCCTCCTTTTTGGGGGGCCCTGCAAGGGCCGAGGTGTTCACAGCTCAGGACGAAAGGAGTAGAGCAGGAATTTAATATAAGGAGTCTTCTCACAGATGTAACCGTGGTTTGAAATGGGAGAATCCGCGGCCTGCAGGTGGCACAGTGGTTTAGGTGCTGGACTCCCATATGGATGACTGTGATTCAAATCCCAAACCCAGTGGCTTGAAACACGCCAGGCACGTGCGCGCCCAAAATCCTGAGAGGAGAATGGAGAAGGGGTTGCGGTGTGGCCATCCCCCCTTGGGCGGTGATTTCTCACTTTCCCTCTCTCCGTATCTGTCTGTCTGTGCCTCTCTGGCAAGTGCACATGTCCTATGGCAAAAACCTAAAGAAAAAAAAAAAAGGAAAATCCTCATGTGTCAGGTAGGAGTCTTTGGGGTGCACGTGACAGAAGCCAAGTCAAACCAGCCCAAGAGAAAAAGGGCCTGCATGGACACAGAACGGGAAAGCCCGAGCTAACGCTGACTCCCAGCCAGGCTGCGTCTGGGGCTCTGTCTGCGTCTCTGGGAGCGCTCTCTCCATGTCACTTTATTCTCAGCCAGGCTGTCATCGCCTGGAAACCCTCCAGCAGCAGCAGAAAGGCAGCTCCTCTTTCCTGGTCCTGCCAGGGCACCTGTCTCCTTGGCTTGGGTCACCTGCCCGTGTCATAGCCCAGGTTCTCACAGAGCACACTTACCAGCCACGTGACCACCCCTAGAGCCAGAAAATGGAGTCCTCGCTCCCCAGCTGCCGGGAAGGGGGCACCTGACTCCCAGAGGGAAATCAGGTGGTCGCGAAGGAAAGGAGAGTGGGTGCTGGACTGGTCTCCACACCCTCGCTCTCCGTCCCGCTCATGAAACCACAGTTCATCAGCTAACGGGTCGCGCTGTTGCCCGTCGTCCTACCCTGGGCAGGTCACTGTCTCTCTAAGCTTCCGTTTCCTCACTCGTTAAAAAAAAAATTTAGCACAAAGAATCCGCCTGACAGGGTTGTTGGGAATATTAGACAAAAGAACGGAGGGTTCAACGTTGGAAAATAACAAGAATCACTGTTGCGGCCTTTATTCTGATCATTTCTCCTTCAGGGAGCTCTCTGAGTCCCATGCCTTCCTAGGGGACACTGACCTCCTGACGTCCTCCTGAGACCACGCTGACTTTGTGGTGGAGGCATCTGCCTAGGGTAATCAAAGGGGCCGGATTCCAGCTGCTTCCCACAAAAAAGAATCGAATCCCCCACTGGGTTGGAGGGGTTTCTTCACGCTTGACCTGCCCAAGTGATTCAGATGGGTAAACCACAGGCCTGCTGTGGCCAGGGATAAGCCCAGATGCTCCAGGCCCCGCCCAGGTCCACTTTGTCCTCACTGACCACATATGGCCAGGCTCTCAGCAGAGAAATTCTGGTGGCACGGAGCGTCCCCTGAGCTGATGGGCCTGGAGAAGTGCGGCCCTTTGATACCGCCCGTCCCCTCGGGTGCTGGAGGGTAGGGAACAGGCTGTGCATCTGGCCAGATGGCTTTATCAGGACCTGGCAGAAACCATTGCCTATTCAGAGCACACCCTCTTCTCAGCATAGAGGGACAGGAGGACGGGGGGCCCGGGGACATCCCAGAGAGCAGGCGGGGGCCTGACTGATGAACGCGTCTCCCTGACAGCGCTTCCTCCATGCCAGCACCCTGTCCTGGGTGCATCCCTGCGTTTAATCTGCTCTGGGTTAGAAGTTGCGAGAGCCACGCCCGGACAGGGAAACTGAGGCTGAGAGAGAACCGTGTCCACATCCTGGGGAAGAGCCCAGATGGGGTTCCAGCACCCACACTCTTACCCACCACATCACACAGGTCCCAGGCCAGGGAGGTCTCTGCAGAGCCGAAGGGAGAGGTGTCCTGATCTGCTGTCCACCAAGCCTCTCCTGGATGCCAGCCACTGAGCAAGGTGGCTGGGGGGGGG